>NC_087315.1:1500000-1850000 GCF_037043105.1 Vanessa tameamea | reverse complement strand
GTATGTATGTATGTATGTATGTATGTATGTATGTATGTATGTATGTATGTATGTATGTATGTATGTATGTATGTATGTATGTATGTATGTATGTATGTATGTATGTATGTATGTATGTATGTATGTATGTATGTATGTATGTATGTATGTATGTATGTATGTATGTATGTATGTATGTATGTATGTATGTATGTATGTATGTATGTATGTATGTATGTATGTATGTATGTATGTATGTATGTATGTATGTATGTATGTATGTATGTATGTATGTATGTATGTATGTATGTATGTATGTATGTATGTATGTATGTATGTATGTATGTATGTATGTATGTATGTATGTATGTATGTATGTATGTATGTATTATAATTATTATAGCTAATTCTTCATACCACTTTCTAATATACCGCGAATGTGTTCATTGATGAGTATCGAGTTCATTCTTACAAAATAGCTCAATTTATTAAAAACCATACATTTATCGTATACATATTACGCACTAAATAATAAAATAAACTTCGCAACATTCACTGACATGTATATCAAATAAAAATGTACGCAACATCCATAAATTTTGACATGTAAACTAATTTGAAATGATTATATAATATATCCGCAAACATTTTTAACTTTGCCGTTTCATAAATTCAAATCATTTGTAAAATATACATTAGTAAAAAAGGCATATTATTCCATACAAGATTATATAGATGATAAAAAAGCTTGGAGCTTATACTTGTTGACTTCCGGGCAGGATATATTACATACATATATAATTGTATATAATTAACTAACATGACTGTATTTTTAGATGTTAAAAAATAGTCACTACTGCGTGAAGAACCGGCAAAAAGTTTCTTGTCGGTTCTTCTCAGTAGAATATACATTCCGAACCGGTGGGAGGTTCACTTAATGACGATTAAAAGTGCTTGTAAAAGCCTACTTGAATAAAGAATATATTTGATTTTCATTTTGATTTTTGATAGGAAAAATGAAATATACTACACATATTAATAAAGTTTACAGATCATTATGTCAATATTTAATTACATAGAGCATAATTTATGCTCAGGAAATTTATTACAAATGTAATAAACTATGATATAACGCACATTTCGTCGTGCATTGTATTTATTGAAAACTTTATAAATTCCCTGAAACTCGTGCCAGTGTATATTTAGGACGTATTCTTACTTCATTATCTTCATTATTTTATAGATATAATAAAATTATCGATTATAGACAACTAATATCATATAAATACTTGATAAAAAACATCTAAGCATAATTTGTTTTTAATTAATGTGTTCCGTGTTGATTATTTATTAACGCTTCAGATAGTATAGACGATTGCAATTCCAATTGCAATTGGAAATCCTGTTGAAAATTCCTTTATTTAGTGATCAACTCATTCTCTACCGCCAACAGCAATTCCTAGTATCGTTGTGTTCAAATTTGAAGGGTGAAGGAGCCAATGTAACTACAGGCACAAGGCACATAATATCTTAGTTTCTAAGGCTTGGGGGTCATCGGCGATGCCTTTTTTTATGGCATAGTTTGGCGGGCGAGCATATGGGCCACTTGATGGTAAGTGGTCACCACCGCTCATAAACAATGGTGCTGTAAGAAATATTAACCATTTCTTACTTCGCCAATGCGCACCCAACCTTAGGAAATAAAAAAAATATAATTTATAAATTGTAACGTCATGTGTGTTATCACCGAAGATCTTGCTCAATACGGCGCTGAACCCAAAACGATGTCCATATCAGTTAATATATTTACAATTATATTTTGTAATCGCTGAGTGCGGGTCACACTACATGCCGGACCATATGTATACACAGGTAAGCAAACATTTTCATAATATTCACGATGAATTTAAGATCCATTAAAATATATTAGAAATATATATAAAATGTATTTTATGAGCTTATTTTTTAATGAAAATGGATTAAATGTTTTATCGTTTATTTTCAAAAGTTTTATGTAGTATTTGTTAATGTGACTAAAATTTCAAGGTCAAATTTAATTGCGCCGGTTTTAATACTAAATGATTTCACGTTAATCACGTGTAATAAGTTCTACGCATCTTGTGAATTAGTTGAATTTCTAAACACAAGTTTAAAGGATGTTGATCCCAATTTATACGAAGCTAAGGTCGAATGTCAGTTTTCGATTTTTAGAAATAATTTTATTGCATGATAATATTAACAATGTCAGTCCTTTAAAATATAAGAAGTCAAATGAAACCTACTTTTAACTGAAGTATTTATTTAAAAGTTTGAAAATATTTGTAATCCAGATCACGGATGATAATTTGATTATTATTGTATTAATTTGGTACTATCGACAAGATTTTATCATGGAGCAGATTTCATGTTGACTGTTTAGTCACATATGTTGTTAATATACAAGATGTTTATTTTAGTTTTGACAATTGTAAATTGTATTTAATCTGTTATCTGTGCATCTTAAAGTTTTCCATTAACTATTTTCCAGTAATCATTGGATGTATCAATTAGCCATCTCCCATCTTTGTTTTGAAGATCGTCATTACGTGAAATGTTTCGGTATCTTCCAAATAATCTAAGTGATCCCAAGCTCCGGCGGTTGTAATAATTAGAGAGCTCAATTCACCACATTGCGACTACATATTGTATAATCAGGCTATTGTCAAAAGTTTCGCTAATCGCTATTGAAGAGTTCGACTATACGTATTCTGACTCTACAACGTCAACGAAAAAACCTTTAACGTTTCGAATCGATACGACTATTACGAGTTGGTTGAAATATTTCTAGAATCGTCTACAACCTGAACTAGTGGATTTCATTTAATTTAATCTCATGTAAAGCTAGCCAAAACCGATGTAAGAAAGATTTAATCCGTGTACTAAAACAAAAGAAAACTTAGTATGGTAGATTGTATTGTTAACGACATCATAATTGTTTGCAAAATTTTAGACGATCTGATTTAATAGTATATATCTGGTATGTAAAGACTTTGGTCCTACGCCTGAACCCCCTACAAATTGTTCTGTGATTGGACTATGAGAATGAGGAAAAAGAGACTGTTCCACATATCGCATTTAAATTTTCACATCTCAGTCCTAATATGTCTACTGCGCTATTTATCCGTTGAGATTGGCTCTGTTTATCAAAGTCACTGAGAATGCTGTCATATTTTGATTTTGTAATAATTACAGGCAAAATCAAAATATACTTTATTCAAGTAGTCTTCTTAACCGATGATTTCGGGTTCAAACCCAGGCAGGCACCACTGAATTTTCATGTGCTTAATTAGTGTTTATAATACATCTCTTGCTCGGCGGTTAAGGAAAACATCTTGAGGAAACCTGCATGTGTCTAATTTCAACGAAATTCTGCCACATATGTATTCCACCAACCCACATTGGAGCAGCATGGTGGAATATGATCCAAACCTTCTCCTTAAAGGGAGAGGAGGCATTAGCCCAGCAGTGGGAAATTTACAGGCTGCTGATGAAAGTAGTCTTTTACAAGCACTTTTGAATTATGTCATGCCATGTCATTTAAAGGGCACCAGGGATGTTAAATGAAATCTATATAACATAAAATTTAAACAACTTCAATTTTTTTCCCCAATAGGACGAAACTGGAAGTACCTAATAAAATTAATAAACGAAAATGAATTTTCTAAATCGGTTCATAAACTATGAAGTCTAGTGTAACAAATAAAAAAAAATACAACCGAATTGATAACCTCCTTATTTTTTTGCAATCAGAACATTGAAAGTGTAATTTGATATGATAATTAGTCGTATATTCGTTCATTGTGCCAATCTCCAAAGTCAATAGACCAGTTACTATCAGATGGCGAATTTGCTAGTCAGTCTTACCTTAAGAAAAAAATTCGGAATCATCATAGTAAAATAGTGACGCAGCAAAATTTAGGACCCTTGTTATCAATGTGTGACAGTGCTCCTTGCGTGTAAACGTATCTACAGTACATTGTTTATATCGATCTTAAATATTACTAACAATTTAAATGATCAAATTATAGATCTTTAATAAACGTCTCAAAAACAAAATTGAACTAGAACAACGTTACTTGGCATTCATTTGATGTCATGTTATCCTAGTAACTAAATAATACTTTTTAAATATATCTAAAACTAGCCTCTTACAACTTTCACAGTTTTTCAGTCATTAGCCAATACAAACCGCTATCTATGTACCTGGTTTTTAAATCTGTAATATGTTCGAAAATATTCATTTAATTTACATGCTGTAAAGGGCCATATTGATCTATATTAAATGCACAATGTATAAGGATTAATGCTGTATTGCTTAATATCGCTTCATTCGATAAATAATGGCTTATTTTCATAAGCCATTATTTATCGTAAAAAGTAAAGGATAAAAAATGGTTATTGTGTGTTATCCCTAAGAGATAGACATATACCACCGCCTTTTTTGAAGACCTTTTTAAGGCGTACAATACTGTACTACATTATTTTGATCTCGTAGGGTTCAGCCAGCGTTTGCAGTGTAAGCGCAAAAAAATGTGTTTATTTACGACATCACTTTAGAAGCCTCTAAAATTATCAATGTTTCTCTTTTAAATTGTGCATGCATTATGCATATTAACCTTACTCTTGAATCAATCTATCAATTAAAAAACAAACCGCATCAAAATCAGTTGTGTAATTTTAACGATCTAAGCATACACAGGGACAGACAGCGGTGAGCGACTTTGTTTTATACTATGTAATGATCTGTAATTCAATTGAAACTGCTAAATTACTTAAAGCTTTTTTTCAAAGAAAAAAATAAGAAAGCAAATTAATTTATGTTCGTCATCTTAATCGACCCATAGGTTATTGACAATGACTAAAGTTTTCACCACCTGCCACCTGATAGTAAGTGGTCACCATCATTTATAGACATTGGCACTGTAAGAAATATTAACCATTCCTTGGAAATAAAATACTATGTCTCTTGTGCCTGTAGTTAAACTGGCTCATTGAACCTTCATACCGAAATACAAGAATACTATGATTTACTGTTTGGCGGTAAAATATCTGATGAGTGGGTGGTTCCTACCCAATAGTTGATCTGTTATCCGTCCATCTGTTCCTTATTGGCTGGCATACTTTACTTTTCATTTTGGAATACTTCCCATTTGGTTACATTCAAATTTGCAGTTGTTGTTTTTTTTTAATTGATATTTTATATCATAATGATTCAAATTTTACTGCCTAGAATTATTTTTAAAATGAAATAAAAAAAAATGTTCAATGATTTATAGTTGTTATAAAGTTTCGATAAGGAGAATAATAAGAACGTCACAGTTCTCTCGCAGATAAGTAAATTCCGTCCACGATAAGATTCGAGTTAGATTATTTGTATCCACTTGAGATTTTTAAATTACGCAACAAATTTTCGAAATTATTCTTTTGAACACACCACGTATTTCACACTAACAATATAAAAAAAATAATTGACAGCCAAATGAAAATATTATGTATTCAAGTAGATTAGTATAAGCACTTGTTAATGTTCAATTGTAGGGCAAAGATTTGCTCTCCTTTCAATTACAATGCATTACAAGTACAAATTAAACATGTGAAAATTCTCCAAATCTTTTGTTTTAATATTTAAATGGAAACCAATATGGCCGCAGATGTAACATTGAAAATAAATAAATATTTAGTAAAAAAAATAAAACAATTAAATATATTTTTCTTATTACTATAACAATATATAGCAAAACATTGTGAGGATGATGAGGGCAGTGGTGAAGTGGGGTATGACGGTTTGAGAGAGCGTCATGCCGTATGCCATCACGGCATACCTGTCCATATACCACGGCATATCTCACTAATATATTATCATATTATTCATATATTTAATAACATTACAACGTATCATAAAATTACTTTATCTTATATGCCTAAGCATGATAAAAGATATACTCAATGCAGTTTAGTATACTAGGTAGATATCTAAACCTTACGTCTTTTTTAAATATAGGACTTTAAACTTCGTCATCAGTGGAACAAAAACATTTAATGTTTTACTATAAATTATAACGAGCGAATAGTTTTTAATTTGACATGAATTATACTAAATTAAATCATAATTGATATAACCTCAATTAATTATGATGTAATATTGATAAAAACATTAGATTACATTTTAGTTTAACCTAATAAAAAATGGTATTTGAACGTAATAGTGTTTGGCGGTTTTATTTATGATTCTTTTGTTTTAAACTAGTTTTTGCCTGCGGTTTAGCTAGCTTTTTATTTGTTATTTGTCAAATATTAGGCATAAAAAGTATGTGTAATGAATTACTATTATTATCTTGAAGTTCAAGTTTGCTTCATACCAAATTGTTCAAACTTACTTGACATATCGTCATATTTTGGACAATTTACACAATGTCTATACAAATTATAGTCTGTGTATATGTTTTCTGAATTAGTGTAGGATTTTATTAACATCCATATATATCATACATTAGTTTTAGAATAAAAGATAAACAAATATTCATTCATACAAACTTTCACCTTTATAATATTAGCAAGGTTAACTTTGCTAGTTGTTGCTCGCGACTTTGCTCGCATATAAGGGATCGGGCGTCAGGTTTTATAAATAAAAAATATTCTATATCTGGCCTGGAAGTTCAAGCTTGCTTCATACCAAATTACATCAAAATCGGTTCATTAGTTTGGCTGTGAAAGAGCAACAGACGGAGTTACTTCAGCATTTATAATATTAGTAAAGATTACTGTTTCATGTACAAATATATTATAACAATGCATTAAAATATTATTTCTTTTTAACGGAATTCAGAAAAGAAGTCTTCTTATTGTATGTTTGTACCACAGAACTCCCGTCATTTATGAACCGATTTGAAAACTTCATCTTTCGTTTAGTTATACTTACCGTTTGGAGAAAGAACACCACGCCAAAGGTTTTATTGACTATTTTTAATGAATTTTATCGAAACTATTTTGTTGCACGTTGTGTTCCAGTCATTGGGGGGTATTTTAAATCATGATATGGTGGGCTCGTATTTTTAGATTTTTATATGTACTCCTGTTAATTTTTCTTATTATTTAATTAATAACATCCATCTACTTGATGGTTGGGTGTCATCAAAGCCCTTCTGAGTAAGTACCACCCACTTAATAGTCATAGTACCGCGAAATAGATAGTTTTGGTAAATTTTGTTCTGGTTTGAAGGGGAATGAGCCAATGTAACTACAGTCATAAGGGACATACTATCTTAGTTTCTAAGGTCAGTAGCGCATTAGCGATGTAAGAGATTGTTAATATTTATTCCAGTACCTTGTCTATGAGCCGTGACGACTTAACTATCAGGTGGTCGATTTGTTAGGCTGAAAAAAATCAATAATATACTATGACAATAGAGTCTGAAATGAAATAAAGTTTCACAAAATAAGTACTAAAACATACTTCGAAAATTACAATTCTGAAGATTTCAATGACTTACAAGTTTTTCTTTTTCAGATATGCTGCCTTTAATATTCTTAAGTCTGGTTGGGTCTGCACTCAGCTTACCGGTAACCGACGATGTGATCAGAAACTACGAGTCTTACAGGCTGCCGAATCAATCGTTTCCAACATTCTACGATGTTCGACTATTCTTCGATCCGATGAATGTCGTTAATTTCACAGGAGATGTTTCTATTCGACTATTTGCAAATGTCCCCATTAATGAAATTGTATTACACGCGATGGCCATGGAAATAAAGAGTGTTGAGTTATACGCTGCATCGAACGAAAATGAGAATTTAATGAGAGGATACGTTTTATCAACTGATGATACTCATTTTTTGAGAGTTGAATCGACTCAGACGCTGGTGCCTTTGCAGGCATATATTTTGAAGATTGAGTACGTGGGAACGTACGCAGATAATATGTTCGGTGTTTACGTATCAACTTATCAGTATTCAGGTCAGACTGTGTAAGTATGAAATAAATAGTAGTCAAATTGTTAAAAATTTTATGAATCTCATGCAATAATACTTTGAAGAGCTTCGAATCGATTCGAATCGATTCGATCTAATTACAATTAGAAACTCTTTATTATATTTACTAAGCGCCATAAAAAGAAAAAAACTATTTAAAATTATATATTATTTTTGAAAACGGAGCAACATTTTATTATTATTTTTTTTATTTTTATGTTACTCTTCACTTATTATCAGACCTTTTAATTTTGTTTCAAATTTTAATATCACTATATTATAATAATACTTAAGCAATAATAAATAAAGTTAAATAAGTAACAGACGAAGGTTTACTTGTGAATATTTAGAGACTGTATGTTCTGTATATGTTTCAGTAATTTAATTACATCGCAGCTTCAACCGACTTTTGCCCGCCGTGCCTTCCCTTGTTACGATGAACCTCTTTTCAAGGCCGTGTTCAGAACTACAATTTATGCACCACCAGAATACCCTGTCGTCAGAACTAATATGCCTGAAAGAACTGATCTCTCAAAGTGAGTTTACAATTTGAGGTTTACTTAGTAGTAAGACTTTGTGCAAGCCCTTCGGGTAGGTACAACCCATATATTCTACCGCCAAGCAGCAATACTAAGTACTGTTGTGTTCCACTGTGAGTGAACCAGTGTAACTACAGGCAAAAAGGACATAATATATTAATTCCCAAGGTTGTTGGTGCATTGGCGATTAAAGGAATCTTCCACTACCATTAGGCGACCCGTCCGCGAATCCTTGTTATAAAAAGGATTAAAATAACGCGTTCGATAAACCTTGATCATAGTTTTAGTATTTTGGGCAAAACTTCCCTATATACGGAGATACTGCAACTACATTTACTTCAACTTGTTATTAAAAATTGTTTTTTAAACAAAGCTTAGAATTGATTTTATAAAAAGGAATCGTAATAGAGTGTAAAACAGGCACAAGGGACATAACATCTTGGCTTCCAAGGTTGGTGGTACATTGGCAGTGTCTATTGTCAGTGGTGAATCACCATCAGTTGGGATATTTGCAAGCATTTGCGAAGTAAAACTAATCTATTGTATTTTATTCTTTCCAGACCAAATGTGGACGGTTACGTTAAATACGAGTTCCAAGATACACTAGTCATGTCTAGCTATCTCTTGGCTTATCTAGTTTCCAACTTCGACTTCATCTCCAACGAACAAAACGAGATCTATAACATCCCCTTCAGAGTCTATTCCAGACCAGGAACACAGAACACCGCAGAATTCGCTTTAGACTTTGGTCAGCACAATATGATTGCTCTGGAGAACTACACCGAGTTTCCTTACGCTATGCCGAAACTCGACAAGGCTGCTGTCCCAGATTTCGCAGCTGGGGCTATGGAGAACTGGGGATTGGTTATATACAGGTATGTTTGGTTTTCAGGATAAGCTACGGAGGCGAATGACCATTTTAGGACTATATATGTATATATTGATCTCGTAGGGTTAGAGAATACTATTTGCGACTGATTTTAATTGAATTTTTTTTCATTAAATACAGATTTTGGCCGCACAACATAAACTGAATACGAGTCTGTGTTATCTCTTTTAGTATAATATACGTTTCTTGTCTGTCATAAGAAAGGAGTGATTCATATTGATAGTACTAAGATAAAATTAAAACGATATTTTTTTGTCACAGGTCGTCCATCACTGAAAAAATTAATAAATCTATGATTCTGTTTTGACAAAAAGAATTAAAACAAAAGTGTAAACAACTGGCACGATGATATTATGTTTGAATTACAATCTCGTGAACATATCGTACTTAAAGCAATTATTTCTAAACCAGATCTCTCCGGTTATATCCGCTTATTTTTCGGTCGTGTTATGGGAGGGAAAAGAAAACTAGATACATGTATTTATCTCCTAGTCTATTATCATTGAGATGAAAAATATATTTAAAAAATAAAAGATAATACATACCTTTCGAAAAAAATTAAAAAGACGATAAAAAAAACTTAGTCATCAATGAACGTTTTGCAGATGTGAAACATCAATATTGACGGTTATTGAAAGAATTTATAATTAGAATAAGCATTGTTGGAGTACAAAAAATATAATGTACATATAAATGAATCATAATATGGATTACTGTAATCCATGTGAAAGAGTTACTGCTTTTAAGACGGTTACCTTCGGACGAATCCATCTTTGGAAACGGTAACGCTTACGTGTTTGAAGCACTATCTTTTCTACAGTTTTGAACCTCAACGATGGAAAGCCGCTTAATACGCTTAAACGTGTGACCCCTAACACGCGGGTGAAACTACGGACGAAAACTATTATAAAATATGTCATGCAAGGGAATGAAAGAGATCAAAATTTGTAAAAAGCATGTATCCTATATTTGCAGTGTATAATACTTTGAAGGGAAAGGGAGGCTTGGGTTGAGTTCATGGTGCATGTAAAAAATCGTCGTCTAAATTTTTTTACGTCACTATAATACTGTATTTTTATTTAAAACACACACACCATACAGTGACTCAACACTTAACTTACATACTTACGCGGGTTTTTTTTTTTATCATCTATCAAAATAATATATTAGGATGGTTTTGAAATATGAAAACTCACAATTGTATTCATGTATGTACTTGTATATATTTCGCTGTTTTTGTATTAACGTAATATTCAATTGTTATAACTATTATACTCAATGTCGCAAGTCACTTTCACACATTCAGTGATCGTATCGACGGTGAGTTTCGACTTTGTTCAGACACATATTAGTTTAAACAAATCACTGTTAACGATCAACGTATTCCGCGGTTTAAATAAATATAACATAAAAAAAACCTAATGCATTAAATAAAATAGTCATGAACATATATTCTTAAGAAACATTTGCTCGATGAGGTAGCTGGAGGTTAATAAAGGACCACGTTTTTTTTTATATCACGCCTCAAAATTAAACATTTCTGGCGAAAATATCCGAAAATTTGGTAGGCCTCTCGTATCGTACTCAGACACTCCCTTGTAATTTTCTTAATAAGTTATTATAAAAAAATTTAGTGTGACGTAAAATTCTTGAACACAATCTTTCCTTAAAATATCATTGATGTATATTTTTATCGTTCTTCTCTCTTTCATTTATAAAACAGCGATTCAAAACCCTATTCAAATGAAGTATGTTTTAATTTAGATTCATCTATTCGAAATACACTTAAAAAGCTACAACACAAACGTAAATTGGAAACGCTTGACAATACAACAAGCACCCGAAATATCTCATTAAATAAAGGCAATTGAAACTAACGGGCACTATCTAAATTAACCCCGAGGAAAGTTACGGTAATAATGAAAAACTCAGACCTTTTGTGAATTGCGCAAATGAGTCTCTTACATTACAGTAGATAAAGTGTGGCGACAAAGAACATAAGGACCGTTATGACGTAAACATGTTTGTACTGTTTTATTCGAGTAGGTTATTGTTGGAAATTTTTTTCGAATTATGTATTTTAATTCGTACGCTTTAAAGTCGAATATCGTTTAAATGTAGTTTTAAAACGAGAGGTATATTTTTGATATTCTACCGCCAAACGGAAATACTTAGTGTTTTTGTGTATTTATAAGTTGAGTAAATATACACATGGGACATAACATCTCGACGCTCAAGGTTGGTGGACAAGTCTCAAAATGAAGGGTGTCGTGGGTACACCCGGGGAACACCCGTTTGATATGAAGTTGTTTTCGCTACATATTATATATTAAATAACAGAAACAAAAAAAAAATTAACAACGCTTGAGAATAATTAAATGATACCCGCCTCTCGGAGGGTAACGATTTTTGGAGTGTATTTAACGCTGCCTCAATGCGTTTTTAAATACAAATGTGGCAGAAAATCAGCCCACACGTGTAGGTCCTCACTAAGTTTTCAGTCAATACCGAGTACGAGATTAAATGTAAACACATATAAAGCATAAAAATGCCTGCTAAAATTAACGTGTTTTATTAATTGACCTATCTTAGTTCTTATCTATAACACCTTGTAAATGTTTCACTGTTGGGCTAAGACCTGCCCTCCCTTTGCCGAGCAGTTTAGAACTATTCAGATTCGTTAAGATAGCTATTCTTCTCTGAAGTGACTATACATAACAATACCTACCTTTTATTGATTTGAGGTCTTACCTACCAACCATTTTATTAAAACCTCCAAAAAACGCGACCGACATAAAAAAAAAAATTTTTTTTTTTTAACAGAGAGGTGGCGCTTTTAGTCCAAGACGGAGTTACAACAACCTCGACGAAGCAGAACATAGGCCGTATCATTTGTCACGAGAATGTGCACATGTGGTTTGGTAATGAAGTCAGCCCTCTCAGCTGGACTTATACTTGGTTGAACGAGGGTTTTGCGAACTTCTTTGAAAATTATGGCACGGATTTGGTAAGTGCTATAATGTTGGTTGTTTTTAGTTATACAACAGAAAATCCATATTATTTCGAACATTATATATACAAAAAAAGTATCAAAATCAGTATATTTCATATGACAAGCAAACATATTGAATGTACTGACCATTCAATATTTTAACGGATAACCGACTATTATGAATGTCATAAATATTCTATTCCAAATTCAATATTTGTCTTTAAAATAACCTAACCTAAACAAAATAATGCAAGTGAACTATTTTTTATTTTTATATTGTAACTTAATCGGTTACGTAGTTATCAATGTTGTTATATAAGTGTTTGCTTAAAAACTCTTATTTACATTTTCCATACAAAAGCAATAAATTCCATCCGAATTAAAAAATAATTTTTTGCACACTCATTTCAAAAACTAAAAGTAATTTCGACAATCCATGTAATTATAAAATTGAATTATATTGCTACATAAAGAGAGATCAAAATTGAATGATGTTTATGTCATCCAGGTCTTACCAGAATGGCGTATGATGGACCAATACGTTTTGTTGCTTCAAAATGTATTCCAAAGCGATGCCGTGTTGAGTGTGAATCCTATGACTCATCCCGTGTACACTCCATCTCAAGTTATGGGCACCTTCAATGCTGTCGCTTATCAGAAATGTAAGTATATTGGCAATACATTCTAAATATGTCAAAGGAGGTATTACCACTCTCTATAATAAAGATTTAAATATCCGGAATTTTATAAGTAATAATGTTTGAGAGTGATGCTGTAAAAGAATCATGTTTTTGCAGATATATTTATAATTAAAATAACTTAAGTAAAGTTATAATTCTGTATTTTAAATACAAACGGTATTTTTTTTTATTTTAAAAATAACTTTGCGTTCATTATATTAAAAAATCGATTATTTTTTCTCAAATGGTTCGCATTCATAAAATTATTTAACTCATATTTTTATCAAATACGAAAACAAGTTTCTATTAAAAACTTACAAAAGTATATTTAACCGAACTAAATATATACAATTAATTATTAGTACTAAATAATATGTAAATATATCAACAATTACTTCTAAATTTTGCTTCAAAAGACTAATATCAATTTAACCTAAATATTTAAGTTTGATAACCTAACTTTACCTTTAAGTCGATGGGTAAACACGATTAACAGAACTAGATAGTATCTAGAAGATCCACTTAGGTCGTTTCTAATTTAAGATAAAAACTACCACTTGACATGAGTAGGAAACAAAAGTCGATAAAACATTGTAAAGTGGTATTACCTGAATATATTTTAAATTAAAGTATTATAATAATAAAAAAAAAAATAAAGAATGATGATTTCGAACATTTTTGCTCACACTTGAATATTCATGATAATCTCCTGTGTAACAGTTCACAAGTTTGCAAACACAGATGCACTCCTGCTCCTTTTCTCATACATGCTCTCTGAAGCACGGGAATGCAAATAAATAATATGAGTACCAATTAGTAATTCCGTCTCTATAAAAGTTATTAAGTTTTCCTGTCAAGAAATTTTAAGTAACGCTCCCGTAATTTATTTCCGAATTGCGCCTCATCGCATTGACTTAGAGCCGAGATGGCCCAGTGTTTGAACGCGTGCATCTTAGCCGATTATTGCGCGTTCAAAGCCAGGCAAGCATCACTGAATTTTCATGTGCTTAATTATTGTTTATAATTCAACTCGTGCTCGACGGTGAAATAAAACATCGTGAGGAAACCTGCATGTCTCTAATTTCAACGAAATTCTGCCATATGTGTATCCACCAATCCGCATTGGAGCAGCGTGGTGGAATATGCTCCTAGCCTACTCCTCAAAGGGAGAGGAGGTTTTAGGCCAGCAGTGGGAAATTTAAAAGCTGATAATGTTGAAAAAAACGTTGTTGCATTGAATTATAGAAAAGAGAGCTATGTCGTTTTGATCGATTTTGGACACGGAAACCAATCTCAAGGAGTTTAGTCAACTACGCATTATATAGGAAACAAATGTGTGCACAGCCTGAGCACAATCATAATCCGAGTACACATCTAATACGACAAAGATCCGTTACGATTTTTTCGACAGCAAATCCCAATAACTTTTTACCTGTTCGACTTGGGGTTTGAACCTTGGGAACTGCAGGCTTATATAATTAGCTCTACTTTGAAATAGAAATGTGAATAAAGAAATAAACAAAACAGTAATAATATTAATGAATTACTTTATCACAAGCTCAGATAAATATAATTAGATACAAATAAATCTTAACTAGATAAACTTAAGTAAAATGCATATTCTGATAATGTTTTGAAGGTCAATTATTTTAAGTGTATTTTACGTTAATCATGAGTAATCTTTGTTTCATACTAAATCCAAAGAATCGTATTTACAGGATTACTTGAAATTTCACAAATATAAATTACATTAAACTTTAAACAATATTATACCTTATTCGTTTAGAGATACATAGATTATATTATTCTATAAACCGGCTATGCATTGGTAAGATAGTGTTATCGAATTAACGTTACAAAATATCGATAAAAGTAAACAATTTGATAAATTATCACGTGTTGATCCATTTATCCACTTGATATTTATACGAATAGTGCAAGACGTAATATATTTTTTTATGGCATTCGTTGGCGGACGAGCATATGGGCCACCTGATGGTAAGTGGTCACCACCGCCCATAGACAAAGGCGCTGTAAGAAATATTAACCATTCCTTACATCACCTATGCGCCACCAACCTTGGGAACTAAGATGTTATGTCCCTTGTGCCTGTGATTACACTGGCTCACTCACCCTTCTAACCGGAACACAACAATACAGTGTATTGTTATTTGGCGGTAGAATATCTGATGAGTGGGTGGTACCTACCCAGACGGGCTTGCACAAAGCCCTACCACCAAGTATAATATATGTACACACTTTTCCTTCCAAGTGATTTATTCAATATGTCTGTACTTAAACTATAGTAAAATGGCATATGTCTTCACAAGAACTAATCTACTGCGATTCATGTCAACTGCGATGATGTGGACGGACCCTTAGATCGTATGACGGGAAACTGACGAAGAGTATATTTTTTAATTAGCAAACTTGTAGAAGTCGTACATCTATGCCTGTTTAGTTTTATACTTCGTGGTAGTACGACTTTGATAGTTGACTGTTAAGTAGTTTACGTTCAGTCTAAATCCATACTTGTTCACAATTTTGTAGGATACGTTTTTGACTTAGTTTTTGTTTCACTGTAAACTGTTCTCTCAAAATCAACCACAGTAAAGAATACAAGAAAAATCGTACCATGTTCTATGAATCTCTAGCAAAAACATTCGAAATGCAAAAGAAGTTACGACGAAATGTTTAGACCGTTGTGACCTTGACAAGAAACGCATTGTACTTATGAATTAACTGCCTTCTAATATTGCATTCCACTATAAAACCCGGTCGTGCCGTGCCCTAAGGTGCAATTATTGCAAGCACACATTTACATAGGCAACCTAGCTATGGATAAAATCACGTAAACGAATTTCTTATAATTTATGTGAAGGTATTCAGCAGATTTTTTATTTTTTTGGAATTCCTTATTATGAAAATTATTAAACATAAAACTATTCCTTCATACATTCTTTATATTTTATTATTAATAAGGTTTGTAGCTAATGAAAATATATATATGTTAATAATCGCGTGGTTTTGCAATATCGGGTAATATGTATTCGCTTTTGTTGCTTCAGTAAAATGTTCCGCACGCTCTGTTTTAGGATTTTTTACAATCTGAGCATGAAAATCTAACATTTTACCTAGTTAGGAAATTTATTATTGACATAATAATCGAGGAGCTTCCAAAGCATTTCTCATAAACTTGGGTAATCCCGAGATAGGCTATTAGTTACAATAGGTAAATCTTAACCGAATATTGTAGATTCAAACCTACCCAAGCACATTGGTGGTACTGCTTTGTGCATGCCTCTCTGGGTAGGTACCACCCACCTATCACAAAGAGCAATACTCAGTATGTGTTCCGGACTCAAAAGACAGTGAGGCAGAGTAACAAGACACAAAAGACATAACATTTTAACTCCCAAAGGTAGTAGTGCATTGGCGATGTAGTCGTAAGTAATGGTTAATTATTTCTTACAGCGCCAATGTCTATGGGTAATGTTGACCAATGAGACGCCTTAGCCCAACAGTGGGACATGACCACGTTGTTACCTATACATGATACATAGATATGAATAGGGAACATCCTTTTTTGAAGTCAGTTTAATTAGAAATGAGAACATAATTTTTATTTCTTTTTATTTCACAGCCGGTTCCGTCATTCGTATGATGCAGCACTTCCTTACGCCTGAAATATTTAGAAAAGGTCTTGTTATCTATCTACGAAACAAGTAAGTTTTCTTTTAACCTTTTGAATGTTTAAAGCCTTGGCTCTTACCTTTGAAACCTTGGACTATAAATAAGACATTTTGCTTACATTTTGAAAAAACTCGTAATAGTTTCAACCGTTTACAAGTGATATTATGTAACAGCAAAATAAGCTCCAAAATAATATCGACTTCGATAGCATACAGCAATGACACAGCAGCAATGGAGGTTGATTTGGTGGTATTTATTGAAAAGTTCCTTTGTGTTTCTACGAAATTCATAATCAGATAACTCTTTCCATCACAAATAAAATAATTTTGCAAATCCGTCTAAATGCGAAGGAATAACCACCTTCCCTTTTTTTAATGGGTTTGGAAATTCTAGCAAAATCAAATGAATGATTAATCTGTCACTAGATATTTATATTCTGTAGACTTTGACTGATTTGCGGTGTTTAAAAGAAACATTCGATGATAAGCGAATTAACTGTCTGCGTTGGCAGCCGTTTTTCTTTTTTTTTTTTAAATTAAGTTATAGATTCAAGTCCGACTTAATTAAAGCTAAGTTCTTATATATAACACTAGCGACCCGCTCCGGCTTCGCACAGGTGCAATGCTCATATTAAATATACGAATGTCTTACAACGTTCACAGTTTTTCAGACATTTTCAGACAATACGAACCCTAAATGTCCCCGTTTTTTTGAAATGTGTAATATCTTCTATCTCCCTAAGAGATAGACATATACTATCTCGGACTTTTTTGAAGACCTTTTTAAGGTGTATAATACTGTAGCACATCATTATGATCTATCTCGTAGGGTTCAGCCAGTGTTTGCAATGTAAGCACAAAAAAATGTGTTTATTTACGAAATCAATCAAAATCCGTTATGTAATTTTAAAGATCTAAGCATACATAGGGACAGACAACGGTTAACTATCTGTGTTTTTTGTTTCTGAAAAATAAAATTAAAAAAATATATATAGCAAGAAACGCGACTCGATTTTCATTTTCAGTAACATGGCTCTTTGCGTTGTAAAATGAAACTCATAACAGCATGTAAGCGATTTGGCAGATTTTATCGGCCAGCCGGGCGGCGATTGGTTTCAGCCACCTACAGTTAGTTGGGGCGCTTACGTGCTCAACCGTTGTGTATATAATCATTATTGTCCCCCCTGTTAATTTAAAAACAATTCGTTATTTATGATCTGAGCATAACTAACACAAAATTAAATTTTAATTTAAGAAAATTACATTGATGACGAAGCTAGTACACAATGAACAGACGTGTCATGACGTAACGAGTGCTTTCAGTTTCACACTTAAATGTCTTCAGTATTTTACGAGACGTAATAAAAAAAGGTTATGTATTAATGTTTATTTGGTTATGGTTCCATTTTGTACGATGAAGCGGGTGAATATTGATACCGCGTGTTGTTTTCTCAATAGCTTTGAGAATTTATTGAGACTAAAATATTATAATAAATATTAACTATTTATTCTGAGCAAAAGTATCGAACATTCCGCCCACCAAAGCGTATACAACGGTTTACATTAAGAATCTACATTTTAACCAGTGGACTGTATATAGATGTTTTCAATGAATTACATAACAAAAAAAATATAAACAACTTAAATAAAATTACAAACAACATCACAAAACTACACTACCTACATAAATTACATTAAGTTAGAGTTCACCTTTAGTTAAGTTTAGTCTTTTATTTCTTTAGGAAGAATTATAATATTGCATAGAGGTCTCTTCAAAATATTATTGCCTTTACACTGGACGGATACAACGCGAACTAAATTGTCTGATCCTAGATGCAAATCTTTCACACGGCCTAATAACCATTTGGTTGGTGGCAAATCATCTTCTTTGATAATAACAATGTCTCCGATATTCGGTGACGGTATATCAGTTTGCCATTTATAGCGTTGTTGCATAGTGTTCAAGTATTCTAACCTCCATCGTCGCCAAAAATCTTGGGTCATCCTTTGTATCATCTGCCATCTGCTGAGTAGGCTAATGTTTCTCAATTCATAATTTATATTGGGCACTGTGATTAAGGGTTCTCCTATGAGAAAGTGTCCTGGTGTAAGTGGTTTTAGCGTTTCGACGGTATCATCAAGTTGACATAACGGACGCGAATTTAAGCACGCTTCTATCTGCGCTAATAGTGTAGCCATCTCTTCATAGGTCAATTTTGTAGATTTGGTCACTCGTATTAAGTGTCTCTTTACTGATTGTATGCCTGCCTCCCACAAGCCACTATAATTTGACATTCTCGGAGGGATAAAATGCCACGTCGTCCCATCATTAGCCAACAGTTCTGCAATTTCCTCTTTAAGCTCTTTGGCAGCACCGATAATGTTAGTATCATTGTCACTCCATAAATGTAGACAAGGTCATCTCCTAGCAACAAATCTGCAAAATGATGCAATGTAACCTTGTGCTGTGAGATCAGATACAGCTTCTAAATGAATAGCACGAGTCGCCAAGCAAACAAACAAACAGATATATGCCTTTGTTGCATGGTGACCACGTCCTTTGGATGTTCTAATGTATATAGGACCAGCATAGTCAACCCCCGTGTTTAGAAAGGCTCGATGCTCATTAACTCTTACGTAAGGAAGTTGTCCCATTTTCTCTGTTGAGATTTTTGCTTTGTCAGCTATACAAACTTTACACGTTCTTATACATTTTTTAACTTCATTTTTTAAGTTAATAATCCAGTACTTACTTCGAATATATGCCATCATCAACTGAATATCACCGTGGAGAGTCTTAATATTCGTCTCTTTGACTAATAGTTTTGCAACATGAACCTTTAACGGTATTATAATTGGATGTCTTGATGACTCACCAATGTTTGCATTTTGCAATCATCCCCCGACTCTTATCATCTCGTTCTTTTCCAAGAAAGGAGAAAGTGTTACAAGGGAACTTCTTTTCTTTACCTTTCCATCTTTATTAATGTCCTCTATCTCTTTTTCATATACTTTCTTTTGATAATATTTAATACAATTCTCTAAAATAATTTCCATTTCAAACCCAGTAACTCCACTACTCTCGCAGTGACGAATGATGCCTCAGAGCCCTGATCAATGAGCGCTCGGAAGACATGTGTTTGTCCTTCACTTGTGCTGACGTCTACCAGTGCCGTTGCCAATAATACCATTTGATCAGGTTGTTTATCTCCTATAATGTGTGTCACAGTTACCTTCGTATCTCTAAGTTTTACTTGTTCTTTTTGTTTTGTGATCTCTGAGTCTCGACCTTCTTCAGTTGTTTGTTTTTGTCTCTGTGCAATAAGGAGTGATGCTTTTTCCCACATACTTTGCATGAAGTCTTGCGTCTACAGTTAAACACAAGATGATTAGGAGCTAAGCAATTAAAGCATAAGTTTTTATTTTGAACAAAATTATATCTTTCTTCTACCAATTGATTTGTAAAATAAATCCTTACAATTAAAAATATAATATTCTAGTTTGCAAAAACTACAGGAAGGCTGTGAATTCATTTTATCATGCGACATTTGTAATGTGTTATTATTATTTTGGTGAGCCTTCGAGTTGATATGAAAAGTTTTGTGCTCCTGAGGCCTTTCTCGAGTAGTATAAGTTATTGTTGGATGAACTAATTTAAGTGTCCGAAATTTGGACTCAAGAAAGCGCTTTAAATCGTTCCAGGTAGGGAGATCATCCTTATTCTCCATATAAACACTCTCCTCCCAATCCTTAAGTGACTCGCCATCTAATCTTTGTCCAACGAGATATATTAGTATGGGATCCCAGTAATCAGTGCAAACCTTCATATTATTGAGGCTATTTAAACATTCCGTTGTAGTGTCGAGCAATGACTTTATTTGATTAGCTGATTGAATAGTTAAATTCTTTTGGCTGAATAATCTTTTCATTAATGAATTTACAATAACTTTATTGAGACTTAAAATATTATAATAAATATTAACTATTTATTCTGAGCAAAAGTATCGAACAATTATAAAGACATAAAGCATCTTAATTTCAAAACGAGCGGTTATCGAAGCATTCGTCCATACCATAGATATTCGTCGAATGTAAGAACCGAGCACTCGTCTCACTATGTCCACGGACTGGACATGTCGATGGACTTTATTCTGCAAAGGTTACATAGATTTTATAAAATTATTAACTGAAGCTGGTCTAACCCGTAAATGTTAAAACTCCGCTCCGAACGGAAAAAAAGGTTACCTAATGCAAACATGATTTTTTTAATGGGACTGATAAACGGACTATACTTGGTAGTAGCCTATCTGGGATGGAACCATACACTTATCACATATGATACTAAGAATTCCAATTTAGAGGTAGACCTCCAAATAGCAATACAAGGTTGGAAGGGTGAGTCGACTAATGTAACTATTGGTACAATGGACATCACATTTTAGCTCCAAAGTTTGGTGTTTACGTTGTCCATGTAAGGAATAGGTAATATTTTTTACAGCGCCATTGTCTAAGGGTGGTGTTCACCACTTACCATCCGCCCTTCCATATATGTAATTTATAAAAAAATATCCTTATATTAGCGTTTATAAACATACAAACCAATTCTACTTCAAATGTTAGAGCAGAACAAGTTTCCATATTTATACGACTATATCTTCCACAGCACCCGTAGCGCAGTCGGTCCAGCCGATCTCTATGCTGGCCTTCAGCAGGCATTGGATGAGTCTACCCACACTATAGATTGGCCCATTTCAACGATTATGGAGAGATGGGCCACACAAGGTGGATTCCCAGTTCTTAATGTCCGAAGGTCGGCTGCGAGCGCTGAATCTATATCCGTATCTCAGGTAAAGTATTAAAAAAAAGAAAGAGAAAAGATTTCAGTTCGGAAATTCAATTTTAGAAATTTGAATGAGATTTTCGGTGATCCTAGTTGCAAAGGGCTATGTAAATTTGTTAACGTTGACTGACATTCTACTATACGACCAACTAACAACCTGTAATGGAGCAGCGTGCTAGAATAAGCTTTAATCAAATTAAAAATATCGTAATCTTTATATTTGTTTGCATTACAGATATTTATGTATTTAATTTTATGTAGCATGTACAAGTACATGTGTACATGTGTACATGCAACACCTAGCATTAGCAATAAACTGATTATTTGCTTATATTTATATCTTGTTGAAGAATCGTCTTTACAGCCTCTAATCCAAATTAATCTATTTGAAACATTGTGTGCAATAATTTATTTTGCATTTTATAAACTATTATAATAACACCTTATTTATTATTTCCAACAGCAACGTTTCTTAACTGATACATCCTTATCATCAACGGACACTTGGCACGTACCTATTAATTGGGTACTTTCAACTAATCCAGACTTCTCAGACACGAAGCCTCAACGTTGGATTTCACCCTTTGGTCCTGCCTTAGCTATTGACATACAAGGGCTCAGTGGTGCTGAGTGGTTCATTGTCAATAAACAACAAACAGGTCAGTGATACTTCAAAATAAACTTTAATAAATAGTTATTCTAAGAATCTGAATCAAATATTCCGAAATATGTCATGTCTTTGAAATATCTTCTAAATCAAATTTTGGATTAAAAAGATTATATTCATTTCACTGAAAAAATTAAACTCAAATAATTGAAATGATTAATTTACAAGCTGGTTATTAGAAATTTAATCTATTAAAGAAAAAATAACTGATTTTCTCAGCTTTTAGTTAAAAAATCCAAGTCAATCCATTCTTTTGTATACGAAGGAACGATTAATGTCATGTGAAAGAGTAATGAAGTAGAAATATATTCTGATAAGTTTGTTCTCTTTGGATTTTCCAATATTCGAATCATATCTTTGTCAGATACTTAATCTACCAAAAAAAAAAAAAAACAAAATTTAATGAGCAGATCATTGCGAGTTCTATTAATTCGTCGGTTTATACAATTTAATGGGATATAAAATTCGGACTTTATCACCATAAATATATATCTCATTTTTTAAATTCAATAATAAATAAAAAATACTTCTAAAACGTTTAATGAATTTCATTCAACAGGTTACTACAGAGTCAACTATAATGTTGAAAACTGGCAAGCCTTAGCAAATGTTCTCATCAGATCTCACAACACAATTCATTTATTAAATCGGGCCCAAATCATCGACGATTCCTTCAACCTCGCTAGAAATGGAAGACTCGTAAGTATACCTATTTCCTCATATCTGATGAGAAAGAAAGTCGAGATACTAAATATTATGGTATAATAAAAAATCCATTATAGGGCTTTGAGCAATCCCACGTGGACCACCATTCATCTACTCTACAGCAAAAGAGCAATAATTTAGCTTTAAAGGGGGAGTAATACAGTGTAACTACAGACAGAAGGGACATAACATCTTATCATCCGAGATTGATGGCGCATTGGTGATGTGAGGAATGAATTATATATCTTAAAGAATCAATGCAAATAGAGCTAATAGAGGCAGAAGTGACCACTTACGAACCATTAGGCCAAAAGAGTTTAAACCTGGTACCTCAGATTTCTTTGCAGTTGGCCCAAAGTAGATGTTCTGGTGTCAGTAGAAAAAATATATTTAACAGAGTCCCGCATAGTATTCTAATATATTATCATGTTAATATCCTTATAAGCTGACGTTGATACATAGCTCTCAATAATATAATCAGCTTAAATCAAGGAGATTATTATTATTATTAGTCACTTAGTACTTACGTGTGATCTCTCATAGTTTATGAATATTGAAATGCTAAACTAAATATGCTATTCATGCATAAGCTCTTGTATTTATTTCACGTTATATAAGATATATAATTTTAAAACAAGGTAAATATTTCCATAAAAAGATAACCCTAAATTGCAATGAAGTACTTAAAAGTTGTAAAAATATCCCTCGATAAGATGAATCTTAACCAAAATGATTAAGTTCGAATCTAGACATGCACCACAGATTTTTTACGTATTTATAATTCATCTGTGAGGTAACCTGTCTGGTGAAAATCCGTCATATATGTACGCCCCAACCTTAATGGATCGTGCTCCAAATCTACTCCTTTATAATAAAAGGTCATTGACCTATATTTGCATTTAAATTATTATTTCGATGACAAATATTCTGCGTTCAAATCAATGTTAAACTCAAAACAAGTCGCAGAACAATTCGTGTTCCATGATTTGAAACGTACGCATAGAACTACTACGATACAGGTGACGACTTAAGTCAGCAATTGCATAACAATTGTGCATCGAAGCAGAATCATTGACACTGTTCATTCAACTATATTCGAACTCAATGGTCACCAAATAATCTAATATGTTTACGGGCCAATCTTAAATCGTTTTAATATTACTGTTAAAAGATTTGCTTTGTGCTATTTAACATAGCTTTTGAACACTGATGTATTTGTATGTATGTAGGGTGTAATCTCTGGAACTAATGATTTCGATGATTTTTGTACCAATGCGAACCGGGGCCGGTATCTAGTATGAGATATAATAATACATTTATTAGAGAATTTCGATAAGTAAACAAAATATTATATATGATTTATAAAGCGCCACTATGTTCCACTACATAAATAGTAACAGACATATATATAATCTGTAATATTTAGGTATGCTACGAGTATTTAACATTTATATTCGAATGATTAGTTAAGGAGGGAAGCTTCTATTGCTTATAAAGAACAATATTGTTGGATTCTATGTAGTTGATAAGTTGCTTTTTTTACGAAATCGGTAGGCGGCTAGGCTGTCATGTGGTTCACCATAGCCCACAAACATTGACGCCTCAAAAAGATTAACCATGTCTTCCAAATATGAAACATCACAAATACGCCACCAACCTTGGGAATTAATATTTTGTCTCTTGTGCCTGTAATTACACTGGCTTACTCACTAATTACTAAGGATACAATGTATTAGGTATTGCTGTTTGGCGGTAGAATATATGATAAATGTATGGAGCCGAGATGGCCCCGTGGTTAGAACGCGTGCATCTTAACCGATGATTTCGGGTTCAAACCCAGGCAAGCACCACTGAATTATGATATTATTATCCGTGTCAAAGGCACAGCTTGCTTGTATAATTAGGATATTGCAATGTGAATTTATGTAGATAAAACATAATCTTATGAATTGTTTTTTTTTATAATTTCATGCTGATTAAGGATCTCAAGCGGTAAGATTGATGTCAATACAATTATTTAAAATTAAAATACATATTTTTTTTAAATATAATAATAGTATTCTATTTTATTTTATGATAATATAATTAGCCTACAATAGCTAATCTACAATAAGCCGAAGTCATTATTTGCAATAAACAGATAAACTTAATTTACCCAGTAACGTTATTTACAGTCGAATAGAAGCGGTCCTCGGCACGAGCGTTCATTTGTTTTGTGAGAAGAACTGAGCATTACATTCAGCAACATCGCAAATTTTAAAATACTATAATATAGATACCATAATAATAGATACTATTATCGTTTATTTTCTTTTTGTATGTAATTAATATAATCGAATCAATACTTGGTATATGATCAATACTGTACGCGAACTCAAAATTGAATCTTAAATATTTACGATACACGCATATGCTTATCAGTTACTGAGGCAGTACTGTAACGTAAAGTGGCTTTACAGACGAGTTCTCTGATGGACCGCCTCAAGAAATTTAATTTAACTTAGTTTGTATAAATTTAAATAGGCAGATTAATGACTCAGTATACGTAACCACCGCTGCGTAGTGCAATCAAAGAAGCAGAGTTCATACGTGCTTATAATTTTATTTTTAATCTTGATAGGACGTTTTTCTACATAGCCTTACTAATATTTTTAATGCGGAAGTAAGATAGTTTATTTGTTTGTTGTTATGTTATAACACATGAAACTATCGTTATGAAATTTTACATATATACACTGTGTCTGGGGTAAAAGGGTTCCTAAAAACTACCCTTTTACACGCGAACAAGCCGCGGCGAGAGCTTCAACCTAGTGACGAATATCAATTAAATTTTCGTTTATTAAAAATTTAATTAAAATAATTTCCACAGGACTACAGGTACGCATTCGAAGTGTCCCGGTATTTGATTAATGAAACTGATTACATCGCTTGGGGAGCGGCGAACGCGGCCTTCAGTTATCTCGACATTGTGCTCACCGGGTCGAAGGCCTATCAACTATTCCAGGTATTGCATTATTGATTTCACACAAACTAATACCTCATAAAATATGCCCTTTCAATTAAATATTATATATTAAGGTCTAGTTCCTAAAGGTCAAAGCTAGACTTACTTGTTCGACTAAATGCTCGGTAACAACGGGTGACGGAATACTATTATTAAATATTTAGTGGAAGCATCCACTTTAATTATATCGATAGCAATATATTTACTCTATACTTATAAGCCCTTTTTCTTGGAACATGAAATGGACGAATGAACATGGGAACAAACATAGTTTAATTTAAATATTAATAATATCAAAGAAGACATCATCAGCTACTAAACGACCTCCGTGGTCGAGTTGTGTGTACACAGGCTTTCATGGGTACGCCGCTCCGAGGTCCCGGGTTCGATTCCCAGCCGAGTCGATGTAGAAAAAGTTCATTAGTTTTCTACGTTGTCTTGGGTCTGGGTGTATGCGGTACCGTCGTTACTTCTGATTTTCCATAACACAAGTGCTTTAGCTACTTACATTTGGATCAGAGTAATGTATGTGATGTTGTCCAATATTTATTTATTTATTTAAATATAGTTTAATAGTTTCGTATTTATTACTCTAGAAATTTTACAATATTTAAATGGAAAGTAGTACTGCCTTTAAACTTAAGCTTACTTATGACGTCTTTTTGTCACCTGACATTATCTCGGAATACGTTAATAATAATAATTACACAATTTTTTTTTTTTTTAATTATTCATCTAATCCTATCATATTTTAAATTTGGTCAAATTCACATCCAGGAATACGTTCTTCATCTCACCGAACCTTTATACGCTCGTCTTGGATTTGACGTTGCTTCTGGAGAAGAGCACGTGACTGCATTCCATAGAAATATTATCCTCAACTTGAACTGCCGTTATGGTAATCAACACTGCGTCAATAGATCGCAAGAATTGTTGCAGCAACTCAGAAACAATCCCGGTAAGTAATTTGTATTATAGAATCACTTATTTACAGCTTAAATAGTTTTGCCAATGTAACTCACGTGAGATAACTATACCTATAAGGTGATTTACATTTTTCAATTTAACCATGAAATAACTACGTGATACAATATTATTGACACATCGGTCTAAAAGAAAATATGACTGTGGCTAAGGCACAAATAAAATATTTAAAAGGTTACAATTACCATTTAGACATTAGCCGTTTTATACGTATTTACAAAACTACTTAAAGTTGGTTTAATTCGTGAGGATGAAATGGATTTAAAAAAAAAAAAGTTTAACATTAAATATATTTTCGTAGGCCAAACCTTGAACCCGGATATTCAGACGACAGTTTTCTGCTCCGGTCTGCGTGGAGGCAGTGCTGAAAACTTTAATTTCTTATGGGAGAGGTATCGTGCCAGCCAGGACTCTAGCGAGCAATCTATCCTCTTAAATGCTCTTGGATGTACTTCGAATGCGACTCTTCGGAACTTGTAAGTATAACTTGCCACCCCATTGGTTTATTTGTAAGCTCATATGGAAGAGAATATCGAAGGTTCTGGATATAAATCTGGGTACAGAATTATTTAAATATTATTTTATTTATGTGTTTGAACTATCTTGTGAAGTGCAATATACTCTTGTGCATATGAAATTCAGTAAGAGAGAAATTATTATTATGTAGATATTTTTCATTGATATGTTTTTTGTAGCTGGTAGTCTAAATTACTTTCTTATTTCCAGTTATTTAAATCAAGTTATTGATGAGAACTCCTTCGTGAGGGAGCAAGACAGACATACGATTCTTGTGTCTGTTATTAACTCGAGTCCTGAAGGCATGGAAACGGCTTTACTTTTTGTCCTGGAACACTTTGCCATGATCCAACCAAAGTAAGTATAATAATTGTAAGCATAAAAATAATTTCTTCAACATTTTTATTTTCGCATTGCAAACATCAATTTCGAAAGCATTTAGTAGACAATGGACATACCAGAATATTATATGATAATCATCGTCAAAGTCTTAAAAGTATGTAATTGCCAAAAAGGTTTAGTTGTAAAAGGATATCTTAAGTGATTTCATGATGGTTGATAAATTGCTGGTGGGATAATCTTCAAATATTCCTCTTGATAGGAGTGAGGGTCGTTATCAAACAAACAATTCCCGTATTACTTTACTTTTAATTTATTTAATAAATGTGTAAATGTTTCGCCTTCATCTTAGCTTGAATATTTATAATTTTTCTTAACATAATTGTATTACATTTTCAACAGCGTACAACTTCTTACTGGTACAACAAACATTCTCAACGCTTTTGCACGAAGATTGACGACCAGAGAGCACTTAACAATAGTAAGTTAACCTGTATAAACAAAACTCCAAATAATTTGAAATAAAGTATATTCACAAACACATTATGTGCAAAGTAGAGAGAATCGTTGAGACTAGCGATCTTGCAAAAACATCATAATATGTCAAACCGTTTGCGCTTTGTTTATTTGTGTTTTATTAGGAACAGAAAACGGTATTATTTAAATATAGGCGGATAGGCAAATGGGCCAACTGGTGGTAAGTGGTCTTGACAATTCACAAGATATGACTTTCCACAAGCATTGGTGCTGTTAGAAATATTAACCAAATCATCACCAACCTTGGGAATTAATGATGGAGGATGTGATACCCCTTGTGCCTGTAGTTACACAGTTGCCTGGTTTTAGGCTCACTCACCCATCAAACCGCTCAAATATAGTAGACATTATTATTTGGCTGTAGAATACGCCTTGCACAAAGTCCTACCAGGTAAGGTCTTATATAAATTGTAGATTAAAATTATTGTTTTTAATCCTCAGATTAACACCTTTGCAACTCGATACCAGCAATACTTCTCCGCCGGAGAGAGAGCGTCAGTGCAAGCTATCACAGAGAACATTGCGGCATCGATTACCTGGACCCAGAGAAATTACAATATGGTCGATGATTGGCTTAACGTCAACTATGGAAACAACGCGAATATCTTAACGTCTAGCTTCCTCATAATTATTTCTATCTTCATCACCCTCTACAATTATTGAGGACTGTTATTTAGTATTTGTGATATTAAGTTATATTTATAATCCATTTGTAAAATATAAGAGAATAAATGAAATAAAAATATATTGACGTTATAATTTTATATCTGTAGTTGTAAAATTCAACAGTTGCTTAACACAGAAGGCTGGTTTTATTTTGCGAAACCGTCGCGTCAGCACGGTTCTGAAAAAAAAAGCATCCAGACGCTTGCGTTTTTTCTGTAATAATGTATCTGTACATATTGTTGAGTATTGCTTTATTTTATTATTAACATTAATTAAAGAAAATAAACCATAATGTATTTTTTGTTTATGATTTATGAATAAGTATTCGTTTTGTTCTGTATTCATTTGTTTAATTTCAAACCTATAAAATCGCTCTTAAAATGACTTGCTGAATTATTGAAATGCATCGATTTTGATTTTATTCGTAAATTATTAGTTAGAAAAAGTATGTATAATTTTGCGTTCTAATTCATTGCATATTTAATCATAGAATACATTAATATCCCGGCTAATATTTTGACAGTGATTTAACAGTCTGTAATATTAAGCATAAGAAAATAATTATTGCATCATTATATACATTATTTTTAATATGAAAAAGTGACGCAGATGTTTGATCATTTGAGATATTCTTCAATTTCCTCAAATAAAAAGTACGTACCTTTGTAGATAAGATTATAAATGATAGTGTCAATCAAGAAGAGTATCTGATAGTATTGGTATGATTAATTTGTAGAAGTTTGCTTATTTTTTAGAATATAAGAATTTACCATTATGGTATATTTATATAATTTATTTATTCTCAAGTATTCTGTTACCCACAAAATAAACCACAGTAATTAAAACATCTGTATCGAAATTCAATGTTCTATTTTTAAATAAATACTGTTTCAATTTTTATAATCTTTTTCTTTCGAAAATTTCTATCGTCGTTTCTTTTCATCCAGAAATATATTTTAATCGCATAAATAATAGTCAGTACGAATAATAATTTAACTAAATTACTTAGAAATATACATAGCTAATCAGGCAAAACGACTTAAAGATTTAAACTACGTATAATAAATATACGTAAACTTTTTAAAATGCTATACTTGGGCTGAACAGCTATTCAGCAGTCAAATTCAATTGTTATCTCGTATCGTATCGTAGGTGACATTATCAGCTTCGCTCGTCTGTAAATCGGAATCGACCTCTTTGCAATCATTGAGTTGTGAACTTGTGTTCGTATGGGACATTGCAGTGTGTATCAACCGGCCTTACAAAAATGGCCCGGACTAAGTTTAAGTGGCAATTAATTATTTACCTCAGTCTCATTATTTCGAATGATGCAAGGTCACTACCGATATTACAACCATTGACTTTACAAACAACCGATAGTGTTTATCCCAATGTTATCCAAGAGACGCCCATTGAGACGATTGAAACTCTTACAAAAGACACTCAAAGCGAATTAAAAGAAGTAACAATAAATGGTACACGTGATTTGCAAAATGAATCTTTGATGAGATCTAATCTAAGGCCTGGTCAAGAAGTAAGACGGTATACCGTTGAAATCAAGAGAAATAATAATATTCTTGAAGGAAGGGCTATTATAGACGTTCAACTAACTGAAGCAACAAGAAATAATCCAATAATATTTAACGCGATACAACTGACAGTCACAAATGTTCTGGTCGGTGTATTAACAAGTGCCAATGCAGTGGAAGCAACGTTCAGTCTCTTTAATCAACAATTACAAATAACGCCAGCTCAATCAGCTACGTCCTATGTTGTGATTGTAGAATACACGATGGCGTTAAGGGATAATGGTTTTGGACTTTATATGGGAAAATATCAAGACACGTAAGATTTATTTTATTTTGAAAGCATATGATCATTGTAGACTTTTTTTTAAAGCTTCTAGTTATTTAATAAAATTCAAATGGATAAAATCTATTTATCAATATATTATATAAAAAAAATATGTTGTGCACACAGAGAACTGGGATGACACGTTTGTAATTCTTGTCCTCCTTGACTCCAGATTTCAATAATTATTACTTTTTTGTACTTATGGTGTAATCTGAATAGTTATTTATACAAGTACTATAAAAGTAAAAGTAACGTCCAAGCTAATTAGCTGAATTTGATAGAATTTGATATGAAGTAAGTTTGAACTAGGCTACTTTTTATACCTCTTACCTAACGACCAATCCCTAAAATGCGAGCGAAGCCACGGCCGTTAACTATTTAGCTATAATTGAACATATTATGTTGGCGTTGTTATTAATATATATATATTTAATTTTACAACCATCCTTTTTTTATATATTATTTGAGTTCTTAGATAAAAAGATCATACTTAATTTCTAGCCACCCAAAATTTTACAATATTTTTTTAATTTATATCCGATATTAAAAAGGTATATTGAATTCATTTTTACCCATAAGAAGCCAGGATGGGAAAACTAATAAAAATCAACAATTAAACATGTGGCAGATTTCATGATTATTAGTCGGTCTCACTAAATTTATAAAATTTCAATTATTTTCCAATCATAGAACTTCCGTTGTCATCTGTTTGAATTGATAGCATCCAGTGCTTAATTTACTGCTAAATAACATCATTTTTAATTTTAAATGATTGCCGCCGCTTTGATCGTGTATCCATTTTTTGGTTCATATTCTTACAGTGACAATGTTATGGTGACCGCCATCACAATCTATTTTAAACAAAATAAACACTCAAAAATAAATACTGTATCATACTTAACATAATTCAATACGTTTTTTGACACCTTACAGAAATTACATAGCAATGAATCTATATCCAACGCATGCCAGGCGTGTCTTCCCTTGTATGGATGAGCCTAATCTATCTACAATTACTACATTTACGTTCGAAAACATGGAATACGAAAATATAGTAACGAATGCCATGACAGCTCCAGAAAGTCAGTAAGTACAATACTACGCAACTTTAATGTAATCTGATAACCTATGATAGTTTTAATCAAATCACACGGCATAATTATTATAACCTTTTAACAACTATAATGGTCTAGATACTGATACTAACTGACACTAACAACTATAAATGGTCCAAAAAATAAGCACTAAGAAACTCCTACCATTCGCACTGAATAGAGCCGAGGTGACATGTGAATATTGTGGGTATAAACACGAGCAAGCGCTACTGAATTTTCAAGTGCATAATTTGCAGGGCCGGACCGTAAGTTTAAAGGCCCTGGGCTAACACTACTTAGGGGCAAACCTAAGACATATCTGAACGTAGACTTGAATTAAATTAATTGAATGGGTTTGATTAATTGCAGGACTCGCAGGGCTGCAAACCATACGATCTGTTTAATTTAATAAAGTAATGGATTATTTCGTATTATAGTCTATTTTTGACTTTGACTTGACTTAGCTGGGGCCACCTTGAATCCACGTGGCTTTGGGCTGAAGCCCAAAAGGCCATATTGTAGATCCGGCCTTGTTAATTTGTGTCTATAACAATTGATTTCGTAATCGGTGGCGACGGGAAACATTTTGAAGATATCTTCACAAATCTTATAAAAAATTTCCACATGAGTATCACCCAACCAAAATTGAAACCTTGCGAGTTCACCCCCTTTTCGAGGTTAGTTCCTTGTAACCTCGAAAAGCCTTGGAGCAAAAGCCTTAATATGTCACTATTGCTAGTGAAATAACTAAACGACACACGGTGGCATGTATTTTACCGAAAAACTGTAACAATATAATTACTTAAGTTATATTTTTATCTTCTTTATATAAATATCAAGAAATAAATCACTATGTTCTTAGTGAAAATTTATTTTTGCAGAACTACCTTTAGAGCATTAGAAGGACCACCTTATCTGTGGGGTATGGTAGCACATGACTTCCGAACTGTCGTTTCTCCTGCTACGAATGTTCACTTGTACGTCCGTCAAGGCGTTTCAAATCAAGAAAACCTAGCTGCTACAGCAATTCATAGTTATTATTTAGCTTTGAATGAATGGACGCAAAAACCATACAACGAAATAATAGCAAACCAAGATGGGAGAATGCACGTGCTAGCTCTACCTGACGTTTCACAAGATTGGTATGCGCTATCGACCGTATGTATTTGGTGAGTTATATATCAGACTTGACAATATAATTAATACAATTTCAAATGATCATAGAAGAGAATAAAAACAGTTCTAAAATTATATTTGACCATATAAATAGTTTACACGATAATATCAGTCGTGAGAGAACATCTCTAATCCTTCTGATGAACCGTTACATATTATAATATATGTTATATATATTGCGTTATTTTCCGTAGATGGTGGTGAAGTTTGTATAGAAATGAATTTAATTTAAATTTTAAAAATTCAAACGCAACCTAACCGTAAGATTACAAACTACCGAAATTATATAGGTTTTATTTTAAGTTGAATCGCCGTTCACAATCTTTCAACAATTTACAATTTGGTGATATATATTATAATATTTACAGTTACATATATATTTTGATGTAAGATTAATTATTAATATGAAAATTAGTTTAATTTCAAGTGAGTTTTCAAGACCAATAAACATAGAGAGGATGTGTCTTCTTAACTAGCATACTTACCTGTTCACTGTATCACGTCCTGTTTGTTTTTATTTTAGGGAACCTTATGTTCTAACGGAAAATACCGGTTCTGCACTGCAAAGGAAACTAATGGTAGTAAATATCGCTGAAGCAATGTCGAAACAGTGGTTTGGATACGTATTATATCCAGAAAATTGGAGACATCAGTGGATCATATCTGGTCTAAGTAGTTACGCTGGCCACAGTATCGCAAAAGACGTGAGTATATATATTCCTTTGGTTTGGCGCTAAAAGGGCTAATGCCCATATAATATACATTGGTTTTTATAAAATATTAGCTTACGTTTTAACGAAAATATTTTTTTTATTTTATAAATGATTTGGAAAATAGCAGCGTGGTTAACTTTTTCTACAAAAATGTACTTAGGTCATTTTAACATTAGGCCACAGAATTATTTCAGAGTATTATATTATAGTTACAGTATTATTTATATTTTATTAACCTTTTTATATAATATATTATTTGAATTATCTTTAATGAATAGTACGAGACATTTTGAAATTTGTTGGTTGCAACCACAATTATTAAGCTTGATATTTAATATTGTCTTGTATGGCTTAAAAGAGATTTCATAGGCCTTATTAAATGAAGTATACGAACATTTTTATTGTTTTAAAATTTGGAATTCAACTTCTGTAAAGTTATTAAAAACAAACCAAATACGACGCTAAGAAGTCTTATTTAAGTCATGTATGCTGTACTGGAAAACGCTTAATTTATTCTAATGGTTTACAGTTCCAGACAAACCCTGAAGATACTTCATTAATCGATATGGACGCGATATTCGTAACAGATATCATCCAAGAGAGTCTCCTCCGTGATTCTTTTGAAAATTCTCAACCTCTAGAGCCAGCAGATAACATATTTTTTGAAAATCGCGTAAGACTTAATATTAATGGTGTTTTAAAATACAAAGCTCCGGCAATGTTGAGAATGTTCAGATTGATTCTTGGGGATGACGAAACAGATGTTATACAACGCGCTGCTAGAGCACTCCTAACAAGCAGGTGAGATAAAGATAAGGATAAGCTATCTCATGTGTGTAGAATTACTGGTATGTGAAATAGTTTCTGATCTGTGGAATCACAATTAATTTTTTCTTATTCGAAATATAAATATAACACTTTAAAAGAAAAAAACTCATAATTTCGAAACTCAGTTGTATGTGCACGATTTAAAATTTTCTGTAGTATATTTATTTATTTTATTTATTTATTCATCAACCTTATCACTAACCTTACAGGTAATTATAACCTGATGCGTTAGTGAGGCATTTATCTAATTAGAATATAATTACAAAATAAAAAAGACCTGAGATACATATTTAAACTAAATTAAAATTAAAAATATAACAATAAAACAAGACAAAAATAAAAAAGACATTAAAAAAGTAATTAGCCTATTCAAGCTTATAACATAATATAAATAAAATTTATGATATTTATTATCTGTCATACATACAGTCGAGTTAGATTAATTTAATTAATATCAGTAATTATTCTTCGGGTATAATTGGGAGGGACACTAGCAGGCTTTCGGGATTTGTGGACATATTGTTTTCAATTTTACACGAAAAATGGTTATCACTAAAGTTGTTTTGAATCAAATAACCTACAATTTTGGTCTTGGTTTTCGATGTCCAATCCTTACTCGACTGGGCTAATTGATTTTTCCTTTTGTTAAATAGTGATAAAAAAAAAACATAAACTACGAATGCGTAAATCTCTGATAAGCACAAACATCAAAATAAAATTGGTATAAATTATTGTATTCATTTAAATAACATCCATTACAGATCCTTACAACCTATAAATTTGCAAAACTTTTATGATTCTATTACGAGCGAATTACCCGTTGAAAACTTGGTTGATTCGAATATCGAATTTATGCAAAACTGGTTAACTAACAACGGATACCCTCTTATCAATGTAAGACTGCATCAAAATGGCGTGGTTTTATCACAGGTAATACTTTGATAATGATATTTTTTTTTGTTAATAATAATAACTACAGAAATCCTTGCCAGTTCTTTTCATGACCATGATTGACTACCACGACTTTCATGAATATAATCTACTAGTTCATAATTTCAATTGTGTTATATGCAAAAACTTGTTAATTGACAATACAAAAATGCTTAGGAAAACGTCATTGTATGGTGTGACAATAGACAATATTTTGAAATTGACTTTATTTTCAGCAACGATTTGGACTTACCATTGTATCACAAGTAAACTATTTAATTCCAATATCATACACTACTAGTATCAACCCAAATTTTGATGATATCAAGCCTGAGTTTATGATGGATACTACACACGAATTAAATTTCGCTCTAGAAGATAATGACTGGGTTATATTCAACTTACAAGGTCAAGGTAGGTATTATTGCAGCCAAGTTTGTGTTTTTCCTGGTAGTAATCCACCGATAAATTTCTTACGTACATAACCCGACAGACTACTACTTAACATAGTTTTGTATATTCGTTGTAAACTGTAATCTAGCATCGTATTCATCGAACAAATTTCGGAATAGGTATGTAGAAGTAAGTAGAAAAAATGCACTATTCAATTTGCTATAAACGTCTTTTTTTAATTATTTTTTTTTAAATGATAATATATTTATTTGATAAGTGATCACCACTACTCAAAGACATAGTTTGAAACTTTGGAAATCAATAATTTATGTAATAATAACACTATGCCAGTAATAACACTTATCACTCACCCTAACTGAAACACAGTAGTACTCAGTAATGCTGTTTGGGAGTAGGATAAGGGATAACTGCATGGATTCTACCCAGACGGGCATAAAGCCCTACAAAATTTAACAATAACATTTTTAAACTTCCTTTTCTAGGTTACTATCGCGTGAATTACGATGAACAATTGTGGGACAGGATTATTGCAGCGTTGGAAGATCCAGAGACCAGAGAAATAATACATCCATTTAACCGAGCTTCTGTAAGAATTAATATCAATTTATCTTAAAACCATAATTTTAAAAGTTCTTATTAAAACGACATGTTTGATAGCATCTTGGCAACCAAACAAGCAACAATTATTACGATATACTAAAAATACACAGTTTGTAAACTCGATTTTGGTTAAAAAAACATCTTAGACATCAGAAATATGTTTCAGCTACTTGATGATTCCCTTAATTTGGCTCGAGCTGGAAGACTCGACTATGACATTGCATTCCGGATTGCACTTACCATGGAACATGAATTAGATTATTCCGTCTGGCGTTCGTTCGTAAGAAATATGGACTTTTTGAGGAAACGACTCTTCGAATTGGATGAAGAAGTATATGTCGTAAGTACCCTAATATTTTCATCATTATCAATAATTTCATAAAAAAATATGTAAAGCTGTTTTTGCAATTACTATGTGTACGACCAAATTGCGGGCTAAAGATTTTTATCGCCACTTTAAATTGAAACAGTTGATCTAATTCTTTAATTAATAATTTTATTGTAAAAGACACTTTAAAATTAAACTATGTAAACTATCCTTATATAATTGTTTGTCCTAGCTAACTATTGACAAACAGTCAAAACTACTGAGTCTAGATAGATGCAATTTAAAAAAGAGCATTTATTTTAAAGTAACGTATTCTACGAGTGTATAGTATTTACATACGTAGAGTATTTATAACCATTTCTTTTTAAAGAGAATGGTACGCAGAACGATCCCGTTATTTGAAGAAGAACTTGGTTTTGTACCAAGTACTGCAAATGAGCCTGCTATGGATAGACTTACGCGAGGTTTGGTGATGGACCACGCTTGTCGTTCTGGATACGATCCTTGCATTGCAGCTGCAGTGGACTTATTTTATGATCCTAATGATAATGAAGCCGTGTAAGTGTGAACCAAAAGTAAAACTGTATAAAATAAACTGTCGAATATTATTCGTAACGATTTAACTAGGAGCCGAGTCTTCGTAGTAGTTAGGTCATTAATTTAACCGAAGACTAGGATTTAAGCAGGGAAGCAGCATTGTTTTAATTTACTTAATCTGAGTTTATAATTCGACTTCAGGGGCGAAGGAAAATATCGTGAAGTATATGACGGGTTAAAATCAGGCACAACTGAAACCACTATTCCACGTTTGAACAGCGAATTGGAATAACCTTCGAACCTTTTCAAAGAGAGAGGAGGTCTGTGGTAGAACGTTTACTGGCTGTTTCTTTTAATACTTCAGTGTTAAAAAACTGTGACTACCAATATTTTCAAAGTGACAAGGGATATAGTGGTACAATTACTTTATGCGGCTTCAGTATAAAATTAAATAAATGATTTTATTTACTACAGAAATCCTAATATACCGAGTGATATAAGGCCAGCGGTATTCTGTACTATGGTGAAAGTTGGTGATGAAGGTGTAATCGATGCCTTACACGATCGGTTGGAGATCGAACCTATATTATACGAACGTGTCGTCATATTAGAATCCCTGGGTTGTTCGGATGATGAGGAATTTATTAGAGAGTAAGTATTATTTTGAAATAACGATTGGTATACACTTTTACATTTTTATTTATATTTTTTTTTTTTTTGATGAATTTGCACATAATAAAACTATTTAACTAAAGAAGGCTTTTACAAGAGGTAAAAATCAATTATAAAGAGTTGTATTAAAATGTAAAGATCCACCAGTTCAGAATGTCAATTCTAAAAAAAGGTTAAATAAGCCATTGAATATTGTTATATTTTTTTTAATCTGCATTTTGATGATAAAATGTGTTTTTTTTTTAACATTCACTATTCTTTTTTCAAAGATACTATTAATTTGTTTTTAGTTTACTTCAAGAAACTGTTGCCGTTACTACTGATTACACTCCTGAGGAAAGAATGAAAATCTTTGCCGCTGTCGCCTCATCGAGTTTTCAAAATTCACGTCTGGCATTGGAATTTTTGACTACACGAGCTGGTGCAATAAGGAATATGTAAGTTTTATCGAATTACAAAATGTGTATGCTCATTTTGGAGTAAACCCTCTTTGGCCGTACCTACTGTTCCTTGTCGCAACATAGACGGAAGATCTCCGGGTCTATAAGGACAAACGCGAGAGAGAATAAGTAGAATTGGATACAAAACAGATAAAAAAGCGTTTACACAACTTTATCATACTCGCCAGTCTCTTCAGTAAACGTGACTACGTGATAGTCCTGTAAATATAGATTCGTAGGTAAATGGGTTAGATATGGACCTAATCTACCTCCTCGTAAATAGTCGCCAACAAAACACTCCAGTACCTGTTACCTCCCTTTGTCAGCCGGCTTTTTGTTTGTTTGAAAGTTATTGGCGTGCCTTAGGGCGTTCTCGGTTCTGATGACGCGCGGTAACTATATTATATAGTAACTATATTTAATACTTATTTGTGTGAAATTAGGCTTCAATGCTACTAATTCTTATTTAAGTGGTATTGATAGAATTGCTGTTTTATGCAAATAATGTGATTGTTTTAGGTATGGCGGAGCAGACAAACTTGATGAGGCCATATTTACTATGGCCGATAATATCTTGAACAACGAGATGGCAAGTGATGTAAGTATATTTACCTTTTAATACCGACACATTTTATTTCGCTACCAAACTACCTAAGTTTTTTTTTTTAGTTTTTTATGATTATGATGGCTTTAAATTCAATGTGATCGCGCAGCATTGAATGTGCCAGAAACGAATGATACTAACTTATACTTTAATTTTACTTCGTAGTAGGGATTTGTAAAAGCCCACCTGGGTAGGTAACATCCATCAGATATTCTAACAACAAGCAGCAATACTTAGTACAATTGTGTTCCAGTTTGGTGAGTAAGCTAGTGTAACTAAAGGCACGAGGGACATAACATCTCGGTTCCCAAGGTAGGGACGCATTGGCAATGCAAGGACTGGTTAATATTCCTTACAGCACCAATGTGTATGCGCAGTGGTGACCACTTAACATCAGATGGCTCATTTGCCAGTCCGCTTTTCGATATCACAAAAGAAGCTCATTCCACTGTGCTGCGGGTGAGGGGTAAAGGGGCGGTAACGGAATTTCATTAAACACGGGCTTCTTCACGATGTGTTCTCACACCGCTGAGCAAATATGATTTATTTACACAAATAAAGTACATAACATCCAATAGTGCTTGGACAGTTTTTAAATGCAGACCTTTTGGTTAAAAAATTCCCTAAACATTGGATGATGGTGATTCCCTACATACTTTACATACTCAATATATATTCGCAGTTTAACGTTTGGGTAAATTCATTGGATTCGATAAGCAACCTGGAGGATTCGTCCCTCGCAGCCGCAGAAGCACGAAGAATGATTGCTCAAAATATTATTTGGAATAACAATTTAAAGGAACAAGCTTACGACTGGATCAACACAAACAATGCCCCTACAATATTTATTTCAACATTTTTAGTAACTTTATCTTTATTAATAACCTTATTTAATTATTAAATAATTTATTTATTATTTTTAGTATTAATATTGTCAAATTAACTTGATAAATGCTAATTAAGTTTAAGAACTAATATTTTATTTTATACAGTGTGTTCTAAAAATAATGGATACTCTTTTCTATCCACTGAGATAGTAAATGTAGTTATATATTATAGCTTAACATTATTTGAGCGTCAAGTCTTGTTATATTTTGATTTTTAACTAGAATGTTCGACGTTTTTATTTTATTACCTAGGTCGTAAGGCTTATAATCGCATACATAACCTTATTTATTGGAACTCGTCAGTATTGCACAAAGTAAATTTTAAGTGAATAATTATAAATTTTTGTTATTATTTTTAGTTTTTATAGTATAAATATTTTTACTGCATTTTCACTCATAAGTTTATAATATAAGGAATAGTTTATATAAGAAAACATATTTAATGGCTTAATAAGTAGGTAAATAAGTAATTATTTCAAAATCTTAAGCAATCGCGTCCTCTTGCTTTTGATTTGGAATAATAAAATAAAAACATTTTAAACGTAAACAAATTTATTTTTCATATAAAATACTAGTTCTTAGTTAAGATTTAATTAAATATGTAATGTGTATATTATAAGACAATAAATTATTATAAACTTAGTAATAAGAATAATTGTTTTATTTTAACAATAAAAATCAATACAAATCATTACAATTTGACTAGAAAATACAATTAATATAGTATTTACAAATCTAGTTATAACAAAGATCAATGAATTTATAAAAAAAAAAATTAAACCATTCTAAATTAACAATCTGAATAATTTTAAATTCTATTTGTTTTTTCGATAATTTAATTAGCCCTAAATTAAGGAGTTTTAATCGTCGTTTCATTTGATGTGATGACGTCGGCGCCACCCTGTATATGTGTAAGCATCCAAAGCCGTTGGCCCGGTGCCTCAAACCTTTTCGGTCGAGTTAGATTTCCGTCCCATCGGATAATGAGAGTGAGGGTAAGGAGAGTGCATCTGTGGTTACACACACATTTGTGCACTAGTATATGTCCTGCGCAGTCGGCCTGGCCTCCCTTGGACTTGACCGAAGTCGGTCATCAATATATTATCATATGTATAGGTAATATTTCATTACAAAATTTATTTTATAATTACATACTTCATTTCATGTAACTATTTTTTCAAATATATCCAAGTACTTTAAAAATTTTTTTAAGAGGAATGTTCATAAAGTTCATAAAAAGTTAAATAAGGGATTTAACTCGATAGATCATGAATTCATCGAATCGGGATCCAATTCCATAAAGAGGGCAGTGATATCAACACTTAAGAGAAAAAATTAATAGATAATAATATGAAAACAAATAATCCGTTCAGTTTATTTAGACTACATTTAATAAAATAATGACAAATATTCTCATCTAAACCAGACACCGATTAAAAGATGTTACTGCCATCCACTGTATGAAATACCCAATACTACATAGTATAAAACGAACTTTGTACACTTGGATCTTTTATGCTACGCAACGAATTTGAATACGGTTTTCATCAATAAACAGAGTAATTAGTGAAAATAATACGAAGGTTTACATGTATACAACATTATAGCAGGTAAAAGCAAGAATGATAACTTTCATAGCCGGAAACAAAAGATAATTTTTCTCTTTATGTTTGTTGTTCAATCTACAAGAATCAAACAAAATTGGTATGATTCTATAAATCATGCAACCAAAATAGTTGAAATCAAACAATCACTAAATAAATAAAAAAGGTTAAATGCTGTATGAACCTCCCAAAAACATTTACACTAAAATTAGTATACTTTTCATCTTAATGTAAAAGTTATAAGTATTCCTGTAACTAATACCAAGGAGGTTATAAGCGAAACGGTACCTTCATTAGTTGATTCTGGTGTTGAAGTTAATGGTATCTGTAAAATAATAAATAAACATTAATTATACTTAAAGATATTATTAATTGGATACTTTTATTTTTATCAGTACATCAACCAATTTATTATAAGTATTACATAAGATATACGCTTCCAAATCGCTGCTACTACGTCGAATCCTATCCCCTAAAATGTCTACAGGTGGTGGTGACCCTTACCATCATATCGATTATTTTTGAATACGCCATTCAACACTGTCAATATACAAAGCTAAAACTTTCGTCTCAAACGAGGATCACAAATTAAAAAGTCCAAATGTCTTTTTTTTTAGTAGAAATGAAAATTTTAAAGAAAAAGAATGATACAATTCAAAGGATTTCTCACCTCGGTGGGTCTCACGGTCGTTGTCGACATCCTGATCGGGAGAGGTCTTGGGCTACCTATTGGGATTCTGTAGAGAAATCTATTTTCTTCACGCCTTAAAAGTAAGAAACAAAAGTAAGGTTAGTATTTTTAAATAAATATTCTTCAGATCGCGAGCGGGTTCACGCAGATCAATTTTGGGTGATGGGTGGCTTGACATAAATAGAAAGACATCTTTTACTGAGAATGTTCTGATCTCAGTCGATTCGATTGGTAGTCTAAAATTTTAATTCGTGTGAGCGACTTCAAAAAAATAAATGTTTAAGTATGGGTTTAATTATGGTATTTAATACATTATATGCCCTACAATTGTGCCAATTGACTCAGGTAATATGAATTTATGAAATAACCTAAGGAGATGTCGATCAAAGACTTCATTCGTTTAGAGAGATTTGAAGTATTGCCATGACCGAGTCATGGATGTTGGATGTTTTATATTTTATAATTCGTGACAACTATTAAGACACTGATCGTGTTGTGTTTATTTATTATTAAAATCAGAGCCGTGAAGGCAAAGTGACCCAAAGTTGAAATCGGGCCGATAAATTTTAATGTGCTTTATTTGTTCTGAAATGCACCACCAATCAGTGGCGGAATAAACATCGCGAGGAAACCGAGATGTCCTAGACATCTTACCTGAAGCACCACAGAATTGTGTGTGGTGTCCATATAGATATCCAAGATATTCTTACACACGTTACTTCCAATTATTCGTAGCAAAGCAGTGTATGCAATAAATTCCAAAATTTTCGTAAGAAAATGGGACACACTTGATCAGCAGTAGGACATCAATATACCTTTATAACTGAAACTTTATATGGATATGAATAATTCAAACAAATAAACGCATCTTACACTTTGTGTTCTGCGATTATTTTGTCTTCTATTTCAAATCTATTTAATTTAGTTCCTATATTATCTCTACCATCTTGGACGACTGTGTAATAACAGGCTTCACGAAAGTCTGGATTGAATCTGAAATTAATAAAAACATTATATTACTATTTGAAGAATTCATAACGATCCTTAATATAAGATTACGTAGTAAATCTTAACTTCTGCATTTAGCGATGAGGTAATATTTAAGAATAAACAAGAAATTTTAGATAAGATTCAGGAGTTATTTTCTTAAATTCTCACTTCATGAGACCTGAGATTTCGTAATGCTCAACTATTATTAAATTATTTAGTTAGTTATATTATAAATCAAGGAATGCTCAATACATTTTGGGAAGATTATGGGTATTCGGTTTGAAAATGCAATGAAACTTGTCAGACCGAGACGTGATTTCACGCGTCGCTCAAAGCGTAGACTTCCCAAACATTTCGAACATTCCTCGAGTAGTAACGTCAATGGAATCCAAACAATTCTCAATAATAACTAAACGAAGGAATATTTTGGAATTTGTACAATTTCTGCAAGAACATAAAATTATCGCATGTGAATAATCTTAATTTAAAACGCATAATTAGCGAAGTGTTTCTACTGTATATACACTAAAACACTATCTAAAATGTATAACGTCTTCTCGTATAAGTTTTATCTGTATTGGTTTATAGTTATAAAAATGACTCCAGATTTTTCTTTTTTTTTAAGTATAGTAGCAATGCTGCTTTTTAGAGATCTAATAATTTTCCTATTTACGACTCCAACTAAAAATAATCAAAAATATAAAGCTTATGCCTTTGAATTTTTACATCGCTAGGCGGCCTTAAATCATTGCGCTATTGACACTATAAATATAATACATAATATTTAAAGTAATACTAAACTAACCTAACGAAATATTAACAAAAAAAAATTTAGTCCTGTACATTTACCTCATCTTAGCGTCTATATGATCTGCATAATATCGCCTCATTTCGTTCAAGCAAGGTCTATGTTTAATTTCGCAAGCAAATTCAACGATACTGCTCCTAAACAATCTCGTGTTTGGACGTTGTTCGATGTTTGCCATCAATCTTCTGTATATCACGGATACTTTCTTTTGCATAAATCTCTGCAAGAATTAAACCCAAGTTTTACTAATTGCTAGATATTTTAGTTATCAACTCTTTCTGTGAAAAAGTTTTAAGAATTTAAAGTATTGAATTCACATATAAACCGTAAGTCTCTAAATGAAACTCTTTTATCACAAATTAACATAAATTTCTTTTCATTTTTGTCATAAGCACTAAATTGTTCGTGTTAACCTATTTCACGGTAAAAATTAACTTTTATACCTGCCATTCTTCATAGGTCATCTTAGTCATCTTAACGCCCTCTATCTTGAATAATTCGAAACCGGATATAGCAGATTCCCAGACTGCTAGACTTAGTTCTTTGTTAAGGTAATCTAAAACTTCTATAGCGATATCTTCCCGTACGTCTCCAGCGGCGTAGAGTGCAAAAATATCATTTACAATCTGTGTAATAAGTTATAAATATGTTGATGATCATTTTCATATAACTTATGTTGAATACTTTAACTAAATTTAAATGTATACGTTAACTAATAAAAGTAAGTAAAATTATAAATAGGTAAATTCTTAAAAGGATCACTCAGTTTTGTTCTAACCTAACAAGAATGAGATGAGATAAGAAAAAGTACACAGAATTTTGGGCAGTTAAATAACGGAATATTAAAAGAAAAAAAAACTTAAACAATATTTTAGTTAGTTACTACATATGTATATGTTTAAATTAAAATATTTCGAATGAATGATTCGATCCTGTGCCTTTGAAAATCCATAGTTCCTCCATATATTAGTCGAATAAAGGCGCTTGAGGTTAAAACACACTCCTGGGATATAATATGTTATTTTATCAAACGTAAAATGTTAAACAATATAATGATACTAGGAATTTATTTATACTAAAAAAAAACCTACTTATTAAGTAACATCGCAACGTACCTGTGCTCTATTTAATTCATCGATAGCTGCGTGATTTTCTTTCAGAGTTTTCGCAATTAGTCCCCATGTTTCATCGTCGTAATTGACTCGATAATATCCTTTAAAATATTTATATCGTTATACTGCAGCTTGCCACTCAGAGTTATTTTATTATTATATATTTAATTCTATTAGCTAACTAATATATTATTGGAATAAAAATAAAAATCGTGATCATCAATGACGTGCTTTTTTTGATGTTTCTAATAATTCAATATTCAAAATATAGGTAATGAAATTGTATTTGGTTTTCTCATGTAACTAAAACTAATTAGAACAATATAAACCTTATGGTTTATGTTGTTTACAAAACAGTGGAGGTGTGGGAAACTGTGTTGCAGAACTATCGATATTTTGACTATCGATAGTTGGCCTCGAAAACTATTTAAGATATCGATAGTACTATCAATAGTATCGTTTTGACCAATACTATCGATAGTATCGATAGTTTTGGACTATCGATAGTCAGTGAATGAATTTTGAGAAAAGGATAATGACGAAGTAAAAGTTCTCGATAATTCATGTAATTATGTAAATTTGTCGTATGTAATTATGTAAATTTTACACTTTTATATCGTCGTTACCTGGTTTACTAAATAATTTATCATGAGAAAGTAATACTATCGATAAATAAGTGGCTATCGATAGTACAAAACTATCGATACTATCGATATCGTCAATAGTATCGGTCATGGGAAGCTATCGATACTATCGTTAGTATTGACACGTGACAATACAATCGATAGACTATCGATTGTCTATCGACAGTGAACTATCGATAGGCAACACTAGTGGGAAGTCGTGAGCGGCTCGGCGTGGGCGCGACTAAAATAGATCGCCTATTGCGGCGCGGGCGCGGGCGCGGCCGCGGGCAAGGGCGCGCGCGCCGGCTCTCAAGGTCACAACGTGGCGCACGGCCTTTAACTCGAGTCTATGACGACGAGCTGATGAAGATGATATATGTTATTTATGTTTCGAATATATTTCACTTCGATGTTCGAAAATAAACAAAGCAAGATATAGTCCCATTTCGAAAAATGAGTCGATTAATTTTTGTAATGTGCATAATAATGTTTTCTTAAATAAAGTGGATAGTCTTTGACAAATATTATATACATTCTTATTACTTGAATACGGGATAAAAATATTTATGTTCTAGAAATCGTTAGATGCATAATGGAAGCATGACTCAACGGGATTGCTGTAACGAATTCAGTCAGTCGTGTGACCTAAATTTAGGTGTTGTTCAAAATGTGGTCTGTTGCTTCTTCAAAATATTTTGAAAAGTCTTAGACTTTGCAAAGACCTTAATTTGTAAATGATATGAATTGAAAATAGCAAACCTGAAGCGTTTCTATTCAGAATGATCCAACCACCATTGAGATTTTCTCCAAACGTGTAAGTCTGCATACCGATGGTGAACCTCGGTTGGAAGCAGTTGTAACAGTTCTGATTGTTCTGAACGATGTATGAGATAGGGATTAGATAGTTTGAGTCGAATCTGAAGTCTTCGGTGAAGCTGAATTTTCTCTAGAAAAAAATATCAAAATCGGTTTAACGGTTGTTGCGTTCGATACTATTATCGATTTGAACAATATTGTTATTAAGTGCATTTTCGACCATTAATTAAACCCTATTAAAACAGATAAGAGTTCATAATAACTATTAAAAAAGTGAAATTCTATAATAGCATTCCGTACTACAATCCCAATGTTTTTATATCTAAATATTTTATATTAAATAGCACTTGGTTTGAAACTTTTGTTCCCTCGTTCACTAAAAGTAAAATAACATTCAATATTCTTGTTTTTATAACAATTAATATTTTTAATTTAATTTAATACGATGGCTGCCTGTTCCGCTAGAATATAAGAAATCCATTCATCCATCCATCATAAGATTCATAAGATCACCATTCGTAAGACATATAACATATTCTTACACCAAAAATGGATGTAGCATTCAGATTACCTGCTTCAGCTGTATTGCATTTGGTGTTCGATCTCTCAATACTTGTACATTTATAATAGGATATCCAGCCTGATGGAACCAGGAATTGAGGACTCTTGAAGCTGTAGACCCGTTAAAGAACTGATGCAGACATTCTACAGTGTTACGGTCGAGATTTATCATGAAATCAGCTAGGGATATGTACTGTCCTCTCCTGAAATATTGACCATTATCAGCAGCAATTGATAAGGGACAATTGTAAAAAATAGTTCTTAAGATGGTTTTTCAAACAATTCGTTTCACAATTCAGCTTGAGAAATTAAAAAAAATGAAAATAAAAATATTTCTCTACCGTTGGTAAATGAAGATTTACTTAAGACTAACTGATTATTTCTATATCTCTTACCTGCTATTTATGTATTTAACTAAAGCCTGATGATATTTTTCTGAACCCAACCAATTTTCCACCATCCAAAGTAACGAAGCCGTTTTCATCGTCACCAGCTCTTTGTACCTCGATGGTATTTCTATTGCCAATGTCCGGTTGAAAGTTGCTAAAGCTGGCGTTGTATGATGCCAATCGACTGCCATTGCTTTGTGTTTCATTTGCAAGCCATAATTTTCAATTGTTCGTCTTCGTCCTATTGACATATCGCCGTGGTTGTACTGTTAATTAGACAAAACTGATTTCAACAAGCATCGTGTAATAAATTTGGGATTTAGACGATGTTCAACATTTCTTGATAGAGTCCAGGGTGAACAAAATAAGAAGGTGTTAATGAATAAGCTGAAATTAAATTATGAAGGATATGGTTCAAACCAATACATCCTCTGCATCGGGAGAGACTAAGATGGCTTATAACTTTGTATCAAGCAACTTAAGATAAATAGGCATTTTCATTAGTTTAAATTAAAGCTCTAAATAATTAAAAAAAAAAAAAAAACAACTGTCGTGTTAGTAGCTATTACATTATGTAAGAAATCGAGTTTTATAATAATAATCCCATCTGCATTCGCAGTATTAAAAAAATAATTGAAACAAATAAATCATATAAATTTGCTTATTACCTATTTCTCTGAGTATCTCATGAAAACATTGGAAATTCTAAACTGGCTGAATTTGCACTGATCCGAATAAGCTGAGCACACACATTGGGTGCTGGTGACAGTATTATGTAATAATAATTGGATCAATAATATTAAAGTTTCTTTTTTCATACAATTCGAATGCACAATTTATACAATGATCAAAAAATGTATATCGATTAGTGTATTATAAATATTTTTCATGTAAACATTCGTCAGAAGTAAAGACTCAGACTCTGATATAATTTCATACCTTGACCTACTTAAAACCAAACAAGCGTATCATTTGAATACCTGCGACAATAAATAATGAGCCATATAAGTTGCGACGCCCTCTTTGAACCATTCTTCTCTCCATCTAGTGCGTTGCGATTCCCCGGGATTGCCGAGCCAAATCCGACTCAGTTGCTGAGCAAGCTCGAACATCATACGCTCTATTTGCTTTATACTCGTGTACTCGTATATATTAGCCAATTTATTGTCACTGGAATTGTGAACTTAATTAATATAGAGATATTAAATTTCGATATAAATTATTTTCTAAAACTAAAATCATATATTATGATTTTCTTTCGCCGGTTCTTCTGAGGTCAGGGTATTTTCTTTTCCGAACCGGTGGTAGTGTTTAATTTGACAATCAATAAGTAAGTGTAATGCTTCTATATTGAATAAAGGAATTTGATTTATATGTATAGGTGTCTATAATGCCGTTCCAACGGTAAGTTTGGTTTAAACAACAGTCTTTTTTGTGATGTTCGGACATGAACGAATGCACACAAGAGAATGATAAAAATGATTATGATTTAACAATTAAATCCGACTTCTCTTATATCATACGAAGTGTAGTTCAAAAATATATTATTTTATGATATCATTAGGCGGACGAGCAAATGGGCCACCTGATGGCAAGTGGTCATCTCCGCCCATAGACAATGGCGATGTAAGAAATATTAACCATTCCTTACATCATCAATGCGCCACTAACCTAGGGAACTAAATTGTTATGTGCCTTGTGTTACACTGGTTCACTCACCCTTCAAATGGGAACACAATAATATTGAGTATTGCTTTTTGTCGGTAGAATATCTGATGAGTGGGTGGTACCTACCCAGTCGAGCTTGCAAAGCCCTACCACTGTGTAGGTAGTAGTGTGTAAGATTTAGAAAAGCTTACTAATAATATTTATATTTATATGCAATGTGTAATGCTAGCATTGTGCACCTGTTTTATATGAATACATTTTTCATTGTAGTTTTTAATAATAAACACTTTTCGTACTCGTAAACGAATTCATGGGCAACAAAGCTTTGTATATATTCATTAATCAGCGTATTATAAAATGTACGAGTTTAAAGAAAGAATATTTAAGCGCTTTAGAATGCAATCCGTTTTCGTAGAAGTTGATTTGATTTAAAGAATATGAAATTCATGATTTTCACAATCATCTTAATTTAAAACGAATTATATTGGGAAGTGAGCTACTGAGAAAATAATATTATAAATTAAAATGTTTTTTTGAAACACACTGATTTTTCTAGTCGATTTATTATGAAAATTGCTTAAGTAGTTCACTTAGACGTGACAGAAAAAAACACTTCTCAATTATCAGTCTAGGTCATAATCTATTTCGGGACATATCAGAAATGTAGAAACATATAGAAATAATATGTAAGGCATTCTAAAGCCGAGTATGAAATACTTTTTATATTGTTTAATATTAGTAAGCACAGTGGCAAATAGACCAGTTTATGATAAGCAGTCACCACTACATAGACATTATCAGTATAAAAACTATTCAAACTCAAACTCGAATTCCTTTATTCGATATAGAAGCATTACACTTACTTATTGATAGTCAAATTAAACACTAACACTGGTTCGGAAAAGGAAACACCCTGACCTGAGAAGACTGGCGAAGGAAGCTCAGCGCGTCTATATATATTAACCATCCTTTACATAGTCAATACGCCACCAACCATCGGTACTAAGATGTTATATCTCTTTAGGCTGTAGATACACTGGTCACTCACCCTTCAAACCAGAACATACTAATAGAAAGAATGGTTGGTACCAACATTCAAAACCCTACCAAGTAAAAATAAATTATAAAGACTAATTAAGTACATGATTAAAACCTCATTGGTGCTTTGCCCTAACTTAAACCGCAATAAGTTCCAAGTATTCTATCCTTCGGTACATTTAACACTGAGTACTGATTATATAAATATTGACGCAATACACTCTATTTGTCTTTGTCTTACACAGTAAGTTTAACAAGGACAGAACATGAATTTCTAAAGTAGTATATGAATGCTGTTTGATGTTGCACTCACCCAATGGTAAGTAGATTCCAGCTTGCGATTTCATATCCATTAAGTATGGTTGGAACAGCAACTATATTTATTGGTCCGTATACAAGAGGCCGATCAATCAATGCATATTCATGAATCAAATTGATAAGTGTTTCTCCAAAATCCAATATAAATGTATAATGCTTGAGATGAGACACTGGCGCCCAAACAACTAACGTGTCGTTTTTGACGGAAATCTCTCGGCTACCAAAGTTAGAATGGTGAAATCCTATTTGATGGAGGCCGGCTTGCGGCGACGGTATATACTCAATGATTGAGTAGCTGTCTTTCGAACTGAAAAATAATAACATTTGTTTTATTAAACATTACAAATAAACTGTACTTAGAATATAATAATTTTGTTATAATACTTAGCCATTACTTATTGGATAATTTTATTTATAACTAAACTAAAATTGGATGGCTATATTTAAATATTTTTTTTAAAACCTTTTTTTAATTGAAAGAAAGTAAAATAACACGATTATGCTTAACATTCACGATGTTTTCTTTCACCAAGCATGAGATGAAGCCCGTCTAGGCAGATACCTCCCACCAACATAAATTACATTAACATTACATTAACAGCCTGTAAATTTCCCACTGCAGGGATAAGGCCTCCTCTCCCTTTGAGGAGAAGGTTTGAAACATATTCCACCACCCTGTGTATTCCACGGGTTCGTGGAATACACATGTGGCAGAATTTCGTTGAAATTAGACACATGCAGGTGTCCTCACGATGTTTTCATTCACCGCCGAGCACGTGATGAATTATTAAGATTCACGTGTTTTACCTTTTTATATTTTAATTGATTAATTGAATTAAAGATACCGACGTTAGCTTACGTTATTTTAATTGAATGCAATATAGTACTATAAAATTTCTCTTCGTATACTAAAATGGTAATGGCTCTTGGAAATAGAAAATATCGCCAGCTTTCTGATATAATTGACTCTGTACATAAACAGTTATGGACGATGTGTTAGCGGTTTTAAATTAATAGAGAGAGTTATGAAATAAAAAATTAGTAGAAATAAAAGAATCAATCGTTTGATTTAAGGTTAAAAATTTGTTAGTATTTGTCAATGATCCCTTCAATGACAGCATCTATCGAGGGACCTACAGGATTCTCGAGCCCAATAAGATTTATTTTTTTGCATAGAAACCTATCTATTTTGACTTGATTTGAAAGCTCTTTTTTACTGTTTTGTGGTCATTTTCTTAATTATAATTTTGGGTTTCTTTCCATTGGCATCTTTTTCTTCTATTTTTTTCTTATCGGTATCAGCCACGATGGCAGACGACATTTTTCTATCATTGCGTATCGTGTTTTGTCTTGGCCCCAGTTTAGTAAACGGTCTTATCATTTCCTTAATGATGCAAATAAATTATTACATATATCAAAAAGCATAATTATTATTACTTTATTGTATTTAAAAATTAAAATGTAGGGTTATGAAAGAGACAGTTATAAAAGAGCCGGCTGTTTCAACGAACATTCACCTGGCTTTTTCAAAACTAATGCTTTAAAAAAATATAATCCTTAAAAAAACATCAATATCAAAACTTTTGAGGCTTAGTTTTTACGCGACTTTAAGTCCAAATATATGCACAAACTCAATCTATAATCCATTTACCTATATATGTTTACAATAAAATACCAAAAAATAAGTTAAATAAAGTATGCAACTTACTTTTTTATACCTAAAATATTGACTCGATGTGGTGGCGTTCGTTGGTTTCGGCAGATTTTCAAATGTTTGTGGGTCACGGGAAATTAGTATCGCCACTTATATATTAAATCACCAACCAAATCCTTTGATAAACTACCAAAATAATGCAAGTGGCCCTTTAAAAACCTGGCTCTTTCATGCCACTTCTCCCCTACTTAACTTATAGTCATGTTACATAATATAACAATAACTGTATTAATATTATAAATACAAAAAAAACATAGTCTCCAAAAATTTTTCCAAATACACATTTCATATGAAACCTATCAATGTAACAATATATTTATTCGACCACGCTGCAGCTAACTAAAAATCATCTAAATCTATTTATCAAACTAATACCCGTACATACATGCATACATATATGGTACATTAACTAAGAACTTTCTTCTTTGAAGTCGGTTTATAAACGCTGTCAAACGGGCTGGGCCCTCAATTCTTGCCGTATAGGGCAAACGATCATAATTGTGGAAACTGTGTCACTCATTGTGGTTTCAACTCGTTATAGATCCACAGATCTATACTCAGCTGCCGAGCTTAATATAGAGGCTATAGAAAAACTGATTACGTCCTTAAGAAAACAACATTTATTCTATTGAGAATTTACACTATAGAAAAGTACTCTTGATGATTGTACAATTTGAACAGCTGACCTAAATATATAGGAAGGCTTGTAATAGTTATAACTATTTGATGTCTAACATTAATTGCAAATAATTGCTTTAAAATATATTATATTGTTAAATACAAATTAATAGGCACAGCGACCAGTTAAATACGAAGAAGACGCTATAGAAGCTGATGTGTTGCAACGCCATCTAGCGGCAAGTTATAACATAGTGTATTTGATATAGTAAAATTTTATAATAAATACCAATTAGATAGATGTCCCGAAGATTGCCCCCTACATACAAACAAACAAATTTAATCTCTTCATAATATTAATACAGAAAATTTATGGTGATCGGTGGAATGATAAAGAAGTTAGTGTGCTGCATGCAGCGAATTTCCAGAAAATTATCGTAATGACAAAGTACGTTCAAGCTAATATTATATCAATATCCATTTTATATATAAAATACAATAGATTAGAGGTAATCAATTAAATTATTGTTTATAGGTGAAAAGTGTGCTATAAATCTTATTATTTTACTTTAATTGTGTTTTTTTTACTTACTTATGTTGCTTGAACTCCTTGGCAATGACCAAACTGGTGTTACAATGCTGTAGTCCTGGATGTGGCGTTGCGACGTGCACTTTAAATTTGAAGACTGCTTCGAATTGTGGATTGTCGAAACATGGGAAGAAGTATTTTGCTTTGTTAGGTGAGAGACGAGTCGTGTAGAGATATCTAAAATAGATGTAAATAAGGTTATCTTTAAGTATTACTATATAATAATAATCTCCTCATTTTTAGGGTAAAATCTGGAAGTTACCGCACCTTTTGATGCGAGTTCTCCTATTTTGAGGGTCAAAATTTTTCACAATGTACCTATTACTGAGCTTTACAAATAAAGATTTGTTATTATTATTTTTATGAAATACGTAAGCGATCGTGACAATGGTCCTGATTGGTGGACCTCTTACCACCTGATGGTAAGAGGTCATAACCCGCAGACATTGGTGCCGTAAGAAATATCAAACATTCCTAAAAAAACAATGCGCCACCATCCTTGGGCACTAAGATGTTATACCCCGTGTACCAGTTACACTGGCTCACTCACCCTTGAAAACGGAACACAACAATACTGAGTACTGCTGTTCTGCAGTAGAATATCTGACGAGTACTTGGTACCTACCCAGGCTTGCACAAAACCAACCATGTAATTTTTTCTATAACTGTAAAAATATTTGTCTACTTCCTTGACTAATATTTCATGGCTATCTTCCGACCTGCTGGTTGTTTTGGTGAGTACTGAATCTCAACGTGGACTAACCGCCAGATGTTGTAGTGGTCCAAGAGTTGTTCAAAGATTGAAAATTTTAGGTTAAGGAAAAAATAATAATTTGGATTAAATGTATCAAATAAACGACACACACACACACAAACGAAACAGATGTATATTTACTACAGCGTTATTTAGCTCGATAACTAACCACGCTCTAGAAACATAAACTTCATTTGCAATTTTATTGTTTACCATATTTAGATAATACCTATGAGACTATGTATTTAACTGCCTCGTTAGTATAGTGGCTAACTTATACGATCCTGTAGCCTCTCCAACCCGTGTCGAAGAACGCCATTGCAGTGTTTTTAGTGGCTAACAATCCCACATAACCCGATTTCCCCCTGAGGCTAGGTAACTTTCTGAAGATTTTCATTTCGTTCAAATAAAGTGGGATATAAGACTACAGATGTCCAGGTTCAAACCCAGGAACTCATAAATATAAAGCTATGTAAAACTTTCATTAGCAGCTCGGAGCCTGGCAGGTGAAATCACGTACACTTTACATGTATCTACAGTCCCGTGGCACGAAAAATATTTAAAGTTTTTCTGAGTTTCCGTTCGTATCGGATCTGCTGTCTCATCGGATTAGAAGGAAGGAATAAGGAAATAGCTTACCTGTACCTAAGTACAATTATGCCCACGATGGTACTCTATAATACGTCCTGCACAGTCAGCTAATTCCCCTTAAGCACTGCCGTCACGGCCGAAAATGGTCAGGGGGACATCATCATCATCGTTTAGCTTAATTACTGCCCACACTCTTGAAAATAATCTTACAAAAAGATCTTCAGTCATTTTATTGAATACCATATTCAGATGATACGTACTTACGACTTTTTGTATTTAATATAATTATTATGGTTACAGATTATTTTTCGCGTTAGTTAAACTAAAATAAATTGCCTATCAAAATCAACACAGATTTGCGTTCGTTTACTCAGTGGGTGGTACTTGCTAAGGTACCATTTAATAATCAGTTATTCTATCGGGAAACAGTAATATTTTAGTGTGTCAATCATGATTACCAGCCACTAAAATAACTGCGTAAGGTTTATCATCAAATAGTCTATGGTTTTACATAAAAAAAAAAATTATATATAGAGAAGACTAAACGGCAGTCCCGTATTATTTCTTATTCCTTCTTCAAAATAGTGTAAAAACTTTTTTTTTTAATTAGTATATCTAGGATACTAACACTTTAGTTCAAACTTATTAACAAAGACGTGTAGTTTTTAGCTCACTTACCACCGTTCAACTGGTCCACTAGTTATTTAAAAAAACGGTACCGTTTTAAACTATATTACTGAACAAGCGATAAATCCTTAATATGTCCAGATACTTGAATTTAAAAAAAATATTGTTTTTTATCGCCATGCTAATTTGACGTAAAATAACATAATTATATAAAAAAAATATATGGGTTTTACTTCTATTTGAATATAGTATAAAATGAACACGTCCTAGTTTTTCTGCTTACCCTAGACTGAATATTTATTTCTATCTACTGTACTATACAATTTTTTATGTATGTATATAATCTATGTAAGCTATTAAGTATATTGATTGTTTCACGTCTATCGCTAATGTATGACGTAATCAGTGTTTATTTATTCCATACTAGTCTCCGCTCGCGGTTTCTTCTGCGTGTGCGGGGACACGATTTTAAGTAATCATCAAACATATGTCAATATGTTGTAAAAAAAAATAGTTGAATAAAAAGACTGTTCAAAAATAATATTATAAAATTTGGTGTTTAACCTGGTAATTAAATACATATAAACGCAGCCTTCTGTAAATTATAATTTATGCAAACAAAACCTTGATTTATATTGTATAAGGTAAGTCTTCCGCGTGGGAACCATTCCTAGAACAGATATCGTATGAATAAAATCGCAAATTTCCATTAAAATACGTCAATGCTTTTTAGTGGGAGCTTTATGATAAACTAATATTGTATAGTAAACATATTAAATAGTTTTGCAGCCGTATAATTAATGATATTTTAACTAATATTGTTATTGTGAATGTAAGTTTGTTGCTTAGTGGCTTCGCTAATCAACTGATTATTTATTATTTTCTAGATAAAACTACAAACTGTTTCTTTAAACTTAAATACATCTTACTACCTAATATTTTTAAACTTTAATAAATAATAATAATAAAAAAACAATATATGGGATTAAATTTATTTTATTTAATCAGAAAACTGAAGTCTATATAATACAAGCAAGCAAGCTGATTTTTTTATTTATTTTATGGAGTAAAATAGAAATATATTTTTTCTTTTAATTTCTATCAACACGGAATCCTTGCAAACAATCCTTGTCGAAATAACTTTATCAAATATTTGAAACAAATTTATTGGTATTTTAAATAAATTTTGAGATATTTATATCGAAATTTTATATTCAAAGTTTTCTCGTATCCAAAAATCGTCTTGAAGCAATACAACCTCACGATAATCCAAAAAAAAAGAACAAACCTTACCTCTACAATATAAGTATTACGATAACTAAAAGTCTCTAACGGAAAACATTACCGCGAAGTTTTTAACATAGATTATTTAAAAAAAAGAAAGTAGAATTATATACTAAAACAAAAATTAAAAAAGTCTGAAATTACGAACCCTTAAAATATCTCCTTTAGCATATATATATTTTAATTTTTTTTTCCAGACATAAAACTCGGGGCCAGTAATTATCATTTGTGCAGGAGAAGCAAAGTTATCCATGTATGCTTACGACATTTTGGTAATAAAAAATAATCACTTATATTTATGTAAAAAAAAGGTACGTGTACTGAATATGGAATGGAATGAATGGAATAGCCTGACACCTGGAGTGGGCGAAGACGTTTGTGGAAACCAGTGAACTATAAATTTCAATCATATAACACAACCGATTCCCTAATCGCTTTTTACCCCATGCAATAGAACGAGACAGCAATATTGAGCGCAAAGCAAAAGGTTTGGTAAAAATCGAATTCGAAAACTCAATAATCACTTTTTTTTAAATTCTGTTCACAGATATTCGATATGAAAGTAATAACGATTCTGAACGTATTTTCTATTTATTAATAGAAATTTCGTTCAGAATCGTAAGTTTTGAAAGACATACCTAATATTTTAGGTATGTCTTTCAAAACTTTATATGGCTAATTATTTTACTCACTTTGACTTCCCATCTTCTTCATATTCCACTACGAAAATTCCTTGGTTATCGAAACTCACTTGTTTGGTAAAGGATATCTTCACAAAATATTGAGTCCGAGCCAAACTATATTGTTTAAGTGGTTCCCTTAAATATATAAACAATTTGCCTCTTCTATTATCAAATTCGTAAGGCCGGTATTGGTTTATTAAATTTACATTTTTATCTAAAACTTGTATGGAATCACCTTTTATTTCCAAATCTCTAGCGTCCAATTCTATAACATTTACGTTTGGGGCATTCGCTATTATCGTAATCACTATATCACAATCGTAATAAGAATTACCATCTTTATATATATGAGGAACTAAAGTCAGTTCATATTGCACTGGATACACTGTGTAATTAAGGCACTCTTCCTCTAAAACATACGCTGAAGACGACGCGAATAAAATTAAAAAGTAAAGAAACATTTTAATTTTTAAACTGCCTGTTTTTAATTTTAAAATTTCGAATGTATTATTTATAATCTGTCAAAAACAGTGTATACCTTCTTATTTTTTTATTCACATATTATTAGATATTTTTTCGATTAGAACGCGTTCGAATTTTGAAATGATATTACCGCCAAAATGTAGGACGTTAGATACGTCCAACTCCGACGCGAACTTGAATGAGTTTTGCGTGCGAACGCGGCGTAGTCTTGGCGCCGGCTGCTAACTCCATTTCGGTTTGAGCCGTAACCTATCTACCACGTGTTCATTACACTAAGGAAAGTAATATGGTTAAGTCTAATGTCACAGGTCATGGTGAACTGGACGTAGGGTTCTATTCCATTGGAAACGATTTATGTTTACACTTTTATGTGTATTACGAATACGGTGTAACACAGTATGTTATAAAAAATCAATACATTATTTATATTTTCAAAAATCTATAAATTTTACTAAAATAAAGAACTAAGAAGACATCTTATTATTTTGATTGTTAAAACAATTTTATTTTTAAATATATTATTACAATATAAATTCACATAAAGAGTTACTTTCGGTATTAAAAATCCTACTTGTTTATGGTTCACGTTAACAAAAAGGAGAAATAAATAAAATAAAAATTATGGAATTACTAACGTATATTTACAAATAACATTTTAGTGGACTGGGATCTCTTCACGTCTTTAAATTAAAATAATGCAACATTTACATTTAACTTTAAATTAAATATATATAATTAAAATATAACACATGTATTTTAACTTAAGCAACATACCTATTTAGTTTCATAAATATTATTTGTATAGGTATATAATAATAACAAACTACTCAATGAAGAAATATAACTATCAAAGATGAATGAATTGAAATAAAGTAAAATTAAACAAACTAAATAGATATCATTCCGCTCTTAAAATATATTGGTCAGAGTAATTACACTCAGAACCAGTACCATGATCGGCGCCGACAACTTCCCGGCATCGCTTCTCAAACTGCTCCATATATAGCTTCTATGATTGTCAGCCCAAGTTGTTACTGCCTTGGCTTTGATCAATGCCGCTTTCGCGCTCGCCACAGCTTTTTCACCACATTCTGAACATGACGAGAGCCAGGTGTCGTACTGTTGAAAAAATTTTATAAACAAATTAATTTTGAACTACGCGGGGCATGTTTTGTGCAAGTGAGTGTTATAAACACAAATGCAACCTTTATCACGTTACGGTCATATAACTATGGCAAGCCAAATAGGTCATCCTGAATTTTGCACCAGGAGCTCGTAACAGGCTATAAATGAACTCGTTTAAGAGCCGCTTGTATCTTAATGATCGAATATTGAATTCAAACGCAGAACTTGTGTTTTTTTTTTTAAATTGGTTACCCTATTACATGCGATCATAGTACTGCTGTATTATGCACTAAAAACAATTCATGATTAATATATCCTTATTTATAAAAGACTATACTCAGTGTTGCTGTGCTCTAGTTTAAGCTGAGAGTGAGTCGGTATTATTACTTGTGAGATAATATTTTAAATACAATGATTTGCAACAAGCGGACGGTGTAAGGGATGTATTTATTTTTTAAATTGATTCTTCCACAGACTTGCACACATGCCTTTTTGATTTCACTTTTATATTGTATATTATAATCTTTTATAACTCCGTCTCTATGTTTATTGGTTTTTTAACATTAATTAAATATTTAAAAAAAAAAATGTTTACTATATAATCGTAATTACTGACACACGTTTACGATTTTGTAATGTACATAGCTGTGAAAATACCGATGATGCTTAAGATAAGTAAGGTGTTTGAATATGATAACTCGTGTAGGAATGATTTATATTTCTTATAATGAATATCTGTATGCACAAATAACCAGATGGCCCATTCACGGTCTTCCTCTCTGATATAAATAAAAATACAGAAATACTCGTACCCACAATAAACTATCAAGATTACGTATCAAATACTATAACTAACAGAGTATTATTTTCAACCCAGTGTTGCCTGCATAATAAATTTACTTAAAATATTTTATTGGCAAAATTTTGTAGTAATTGTTCTACTTCCATACCTAAATCGATAGCGCAAAAAATGCTTTTTTTCAAACAATTTGACTTTTCAAAATTTCAAAGAACTGCCCAAACTTAAACCAATGTTAAAGAGAAATCACTACTGGTTTCTTCTATTCTTCTCTATAGAAGCAAAACGCACGACAATGTTGCCACAATTAACACACAATTTTGCAAAGGTTAGTTTAATTAAGAGTGTTTATATTTACACCAACAATAACGCCTATGTTTATAACGCATGTTATATTAATATCAATTATTATTTTTACGACTCGGTGCAAAATTACATTGACCTTGTTGAATGAACCAATGTCACTTCAGCGGCTTGGCGATTGTTCAAATTTGCATTATGCATCATGTTTACAATAATCATCACCCATTTTCCTAATATTTCATCAGGCAACATAATATTTTTTTGGATAAATCCGAAAAAGAAATGAGATAAGTAACATATTATATGTATGTAAGCGCCGGTGCTAAGTATTAATGCTGATTACACTTGACGGTACTTGGTACTTGGTGGGCTTGCATACACCTTTAAAACAAACCTTTTAAAAATTGTTAAATATAAAATTGCACGTTTCATTATTTGTATTGTACCTAACGTTATTATTTTTTGCCTAAAATATTTTTATGATTATATTCTAATTGATAAATACGATAAGTTTTCTTTTCTTATCTTATAGCCCTCTTAATATTCGTCTCGCACTTGACTTTGTTGAGGCTATTAATATCAGTGTAAAAATCTTTAGAATGCCGAAAACACGACGACGTTCCTCGCAATGTAACTCTTTAAAGTTTGCAAAACATTCAACAAAATGTATATTCGATTGATGAAATAAAAATGAAATGTGAATTCAATTTAATTTCAAACGAAAAACTTAATACAAAACAACCACTTTGATTCTGTGAACAAAACTTTGCTGGCAAAATTCCAATCAGCTCACTAATATTTTTTTCCGCTTATGATTCAACTATTTCGCTAATTATATAGGTCATGATCGCTTACCGCATCTATTTTCGTAGGATATGACGATGATATTCAAAAATAAAAACTTTATTTTTATAGTAAATCAATACATTGCAATATACAATACAGTACTTGGTGGTATGGCTTTGTGCTAGCCCGTCTGGATATGTACCATACACTCATCAGATATTCTACCGTTTAAACAGCAGTACCCAGTAATGTTGTATTCTGGTTTGAAGGCTGAGTGAGCCAGTATAATTACAGGCACAAGAGACATGACATCTTAGTTCCCAAGGTTGGTAGCACATTGGCTATGTAAGGAATGGTTAATATTTCTCACAGAGCTATTGTCTATGGGCGGTGGTGACCACTTACCATCAGGTGGCCCATTGCTGGTCCGCCTGATTATGTCATTACATAGAGCCAACTTGTGTACGTGAATTTTGTTTTTGAAAGTTAATCGTGTTAAATATTACGCAGTTGGAAAAAATTGCCCTCTCCTTTTGAAGGGAAGGCTTGGAAAATTTCCACCACACTGATATCTGGTTTGAATCTGCGAATACACAGACGATAGATCATAGGAAACATTTCTTTTAACTCGAGATGAATTATAAACACAAATTAAACATATGAAATATCATAAGTTTATTGCGTGCCCGCCAGCTTGTATCCGTGATCTTCTTTTAAAATTAATATAAACATTTTTTTGCAATCGGTTCCTACAATAGACAAATACAATACATACAGAATCTAATAATATACTTTATTAAATTTAAGTCCTAAGTTCTTAGAATCGTTTTCCATTACGACTATAAAATAATCTTTAGTAGTTTCTCCGTTCTCTAACCTACGTGTATCAAGAATATAAGTCCATTTTGTTCATAAATATATAAATATTCAATAACTTAACTACAGCGCCATCTATTGCCAGTGCTATGAACTTTAACCATACCTGTTCCGCCAGCGTCTACAGAGCTGTACAGCGCTGTGCAGCATGCGTTGCAATTGGAAGATAAATTTGGTTTTACGTTATTATATAAGAATTATTTTATTTGAGATAAAACACCAACAAGACAATAATTTGTTTTTTGTGTTTCATGCCGAAGGTGTTTCGAATATCAATAAAAAATAACGATTCAAAAGTTCTTGTAAAAGCCTATGAATACGGAATATCTACTTCTGTAAAAACAACCCAAACAATTCGTTGCTAATGGCGGTGTAAATAAAACCACCATTAGCAACGAATTCTTAATAAACGATCCCGTGGAAACGGAACTTCTGCATTTAGATGCATAACAATAAACATTTGTTACTGAATAATGCTTGTGCTAACTAATAGTAACAATCGGAATATATAATCTAATTCGTAAAGTATAATACTAACCTTTTTAAAAGGTGTACTTGACCTTCATCATATAGGCAAAAGTTAAGAATCCAATTAATCATTAATTCTAATTTACCGAGCGTTAATTGAGTGACTTCATAAATAACCATTCGTTGCAAGAAAATGATCACATTATGACAAATGTATTTTAGCTACAAATATTCTTTGTATTAAGATACTAAATTAAAAAGTTTAATTATATTTTCAATTATTCAAATATATATGCAATTAATACATGCGATAGAGATTCAGATTCAACTACAATTTAATTATTAGCTATTATTATTTATTTTCGTGTTTGTGTTGACATTATAAACAAACTAATGCTCAATTTAGAAAGAGAAATATTGTAAACTTTAAATGCATATCTTGATAGGAAGTATCGGGTACAAATGTTTATTTATTTAGTTCAATCACACAATCCTTTTTTTATAACATATGTTGGCAAATGATCCACGTGATGGCTAGAGTATTATACACACTGGTAACACCGTAAGAAATTTTAACCTTTCCATATTCGCCAATGCACCGCGACCTTGGGAATTAAGATGTTATATCTTTGTCTGTTGTTACAATTGCTCATGCTTCAAACCGGAATGCTAATTGTTGCTGTCTATCAGTCAAATATACGATGAATTTGTGGTACCTTTTGTTTTACCAACTAATTATACTTAGTTATAAAATAAATAACCATTGTTATAATATTCGTTTCTTATTCCAAATTGTCTTTTTAAATACTTGGGAAATGCTGCTAGCATTTTTGCCAGATGGTCATTACTTGTACAGTAGCTTATTTTAAATTTGTATATAATGAAGGCATAATGTAAAGAACTATCGTCAAATATTAGTAATTTGAAGAATATAAATTCCAAAGCATAAGTTATACCTTCAAGCATTCATATAATTAAAAAAAAAAGAGATATTTTTCAAGTTTTTTATTTTTCAACGAATTTAGGGTCTGAGATTAGGTGTGTGGTAGGGATTAGGTGTGGCATAAGGTACCGTTCCCTACAATAACCTTCAACACACTGGTATACCGCCGTAGCATCTATTATACCCTATTAAAAAATTGGATTCCTGATTATCACATGCTCTATATAATACCTAACTTACCCTACATTAACCTTCTCTAATTGCTCGCCATTTCGACCTAAATGACTGTCCGTCAAACAACTCAAGTCTGAGCATACATTCATTAACGTACTTGTTTGGAAAACCGTTTCAATGGGATCGCTAATGGTAGAAAACATTCGTTAGCCTTTATTTAATACAGGATTAATTGTTCTCAATACATGCTTTCGGCCTTAACCTACATATTAGTGGTTATATTTTTATTAGTTGTACCACTTAAGCTAGTCCTTGGAACCTCTGTTGATTTATCTTTAATATTAATTGACATTATATTCTTTTCAAATTTAAAGTGAGAGTTAAAAAAATTTAGTCGATGTTCTTACGTTTTCGTTCGTCGTTCGTACGATTCAACCTTTTTATTGTTAATCAAAAATCAACCATCGTTTCGTAAATAAACATTTACCTCGGACCCGAGAAGAACCGGCGAAAGAAACGAAGCGGGTTTTTTTTTAATTGTCATATTTTACAATTATTGTTTTCATGCAATAACAAAATATATATTTTCGTTATTAAAAAGAGCCTGGAGGCGATCATCTCATTCAACAACTAAGAACTTATTAGTTTTGTATCCATTATCCCATCGAAATCCTTAGCACATTAAATTATACTTTTTTTTTTTAATATGATGATACTTTATTCTTTGTAAGAGACCACTTAAACAAAACCGATATAACTAGGTAAATTATTTATTCTGTAGCCTGATTTAATACATTTTTACTTTCTTTGTGCATAGAAAACTATAACGTGACTTAGAGTTTGCATTAATCTGATTGTGGCTTGTTTGAATGAATAAATCGATATCACCTATTATTAAGATACCACTTAGTTCTTAACTGGATATGTGTCAGTACTACAATGTATTAAAGAGTATTTTGTTGGTGATCTAATAAATAAATAAAAATATTTTGATGTGAACCATCTATTTCATTTTATTAACGGAACTCTATGATGTTTATGATTTAACTCCATATTTATTTATTGGATTTCTTTACTTATATTTTCTTTTCAACAGTCGTTAATTTTTTAAAATGAGAATACTAAAAAAAAAATAGACACGTCATTTAGCTGATTTAAGAATCATCCATTGTCCTTTATAAAAAAAAAAAAGCATGTCAGACTTTTGCGTTGGTGATTATGTTAATAGGTGTATAAAAACGTCTATATTGAATTGACACGAGATTTAAACACGGCCAAGTTCCAAAGAGAGATATAGAGAGAAGTTGAATTCCTATTTTGCTATCGATTCCGACGGATACTACTGACTACTACTACAACTTTGAGTTTATAAAAACACAGAAATAAATTATACTGTCATTGAACCACTGCTGGGTTCAGACTCGCCTTTTGAGGAGAAGGTTTGAAGGTCATACCATCATACTTCTCCAATAGTTGATATATGTATATGGAGATTTGTTGACTGTCTATTTGGTTTATGGCTAGATATAAGGCCGACGAACACTGGGTTTAAACCACAAGTCAGGCTGATAGAAAGTTATCTATAATATAAAATGTTATTCTCAATAACAGCCCGGAGTATGGAAATTAGAATCCCATTCCTTAAAAAGCACCTGATGCTGTTGGTTCTGCGTATGAACCATTTCTCTCCGGTCAAATTGTTCCATCAATTATAAGAGTGAGGGATTAGACTGTGCACCTATGTTTGCGCACAAACTTGTACACTAGAATTATGATTATATATCATGCGTCGATGGCTAGTCTCATTTGAGATTAACCGACGTGGCAGAAATCGGTTAGAACGACACTATATATGGAAATTATCATCCAACATCCATTTCACCTTACAATGATTTTCTTCACTACTGAACTCAAGATTTTTTTTTATAAACGCTACATTTAAGTACATGAAAATTCAGTTGTACTTGCCAGGGTTTGTACCTATATCTGCGATCAACATTCATGTTTGAAATAATATAGCTCTATATTAATCTTATTAATAAAACAAATATTTTAATAATCTTACTTTGTTGAAATCTTCTTGAGTGTGTAGAGCAGAGGCAACAGTAGAAAGAACTGAATCCAGTGAAGGATAACTTTAAAAAAAGAACATAAAAAGATTATTGTAGTCATTGGGTCAAATGAAAATAATAATAAGTATTTAAAAAATACATTTAAGTGTCGCAATAAATCCATTAGTAATAAGAAATAATAAAAATATATATTTTTTAGAATTTGAACTTCTTCAGGTAGCTCAACGTTAATAAAGATTCATGGGAATACGTATATTTCAAATGGAAGAAAAATCTAATTAAATTTATACTTACATTGATTTCCATAGAGAAATATTTGATTGTAGTCCTTCCAAAACGACATGGACGTGACTATAGTTAGAGAGAACACTTGACAGTGGAACTGTAAGATCTTGAGTCTTTATTGGGCTGTTTTCAACAAGCATTGAAACCAGGTAACTGAAAATTTAATACTTTTATAAACAAAATATATTTTGTGAAAATATTAGATTAAATTATATATTATGAAGTGACCTTAACTGACAAAAAACTAGGCAAGTGCGAACTGATGTTACAAAAATCAAACGGTTTTCGGTTTTTCCGTTTATGATGAACAAAGTCATCTTATAGGAGTTCTGTTTTCTGTGTTTATCTAGAATATTATCATTAACGTATTTTATCATACAAACACGAATATTAATATTTACCTGTTAAGTTTAGTTTCGTCTGAAGTGCAACCCAAAACATCACCAATAATCCAAATCTCATTTGCTACATTGTTTTTAGTCATTCTGTTCCATAGGAAGTCGTAATCATCACCGTCACCTAAACGGAGGCCTGTACAGTATGCAACTGGTCTTAGACTAGGGTCAATCCTGCAAAGAAAATATTAGCAATCGTTCAAATGATTTCGTTAATATTTTTAAGAATATTTTTAGTTCAATTATAAAATACTTTACTCGAGTCAATTTAAATTTACTACTAATTTAGTCATGTATTTAAGGACTTTGAGGGGACGATATAATAGTTTATGTTACTAGTATAGACTTTGATTAAGATTTTGCAATGTTGTCTGTAAGTGAGAAGCAGGCACGTCAAAAAAAAAAGTAAATCAAATCACCAAATGCAAGTAACACTTGTCTCTATAAATATGAAATAAAAAAAAATCAAAATAATCCGGTACAACTTCCTTTTTATATTTAAAAATGTTAAAAATGAATAAATTTCTTAGACATACCATTTACCGTTATTTTTGAAATCTTGGAACATCGCTCGTGCGTTATCTATGCATCCCTTATGTCCTAATTGACAAGCAAATTCTAACACCTGCATTCTGTTCCTAGTAGTGACGAAATCGTCTGTAGTCCTAACTTCGTAGCCCAGATGATTTATAATATTTTCCATCAAATGCAAAGCAAACTCCTAAAAGTTGATCAAAATATTAAAATCATTACAATACTGCCTAATTTAACACTCTTTTAATACATTAACTGATGAAGGTTCACTACTAGTTCACCTGAGCTGGTTGAGTATGGTTATACATAATAAAGATTTATAAGAATAAAATTAATCTTAGTGAGAAGATTAATTTTATGAAGTTAACGTTCTTAGATTATTAATGGAAGAATTGAACAAAATTATACTAACATCAACAAGAGCCAAGGTATCCGAACCGATATAATGATTCCTCAATTTTTTCAAACCACGGATTGCTGCACTCCACACCGCATATTCAGTTTCATTTTCCAAGAAATGTAATACATTATTGAGAAGTTCGAATTGTACTTCATCAGCAAACAATAACGCAAAAAGATCGTTAACAATCTGCAATGAAGGTATTAGAACTTTATAAATAAACGTAGAACAACAATGAGGATAAATGTACAGTTTACTGTGACATATTAAAGTTTAGTAATAACATAATGATTATAATAGTGATCGTGACGCAAAATACAGGGCTCGACTTGCACCAACTTATTTGGTATGATCGCTTATCAACGTATGATGTAAATGTATATGTAATTTTTATGTTAAGTGCCTTTTAATATAATTTAATAAATTGAATTGACGAGTTTATAGATTACCTTAGCGCGGTTAATATAATGGATTTCTTCCCGTTTACTTCCTTTCAAATGTTCAGATATATGGGACCAAGTGTGACTGTCATAGTTGACTCTGTACAAACCTTGAAAAACAATAAAGTAATTAATTATTCAATTTAGTTGTAATTATATTACAATTTTGCCAAGAATTTTAGATATTTAATTATATACTTATAGTATAGTCTGTATTAAGATTCTTTATTTATTCTCACTCATGTATAATACATTTTTATATATAAAATACAAAATATATAAAATATATTTAAAAATATAAAATACAAAATATATAAAATATATTTAAAAATATAAAATACAGAGGCCAACCAGTGGTGGGAACAGGGTCCAAGCCACCGGTGGTCAGGGCCCCAGAGAGAGGAACTTCGGCACTATAAGTGCTGTATCCACATCCCACATGTCGACAACCTCGTGAGCTAAGTCAAGATATTTTATTTGCTTATCCTTCTCAGCCTTCACGAGATTCTCGTCATGAGGGATGGTGACGTCAACAATTATCGCGCGGCGCTCTGACCGATCTATCACCACTATATCAGGCTTGTTGGCAGTATGATATGACCATTCTCGAGATCTGGGTCGGGCACATACCTGTAGTATGGTACCTCTGATACCACAAGACCGTATCGAAGTGCAAGTTGTTGATGGATAATCTTGGCCACTTGATTATGTCTGTGCAAATACTCTCCGTTAGCAAGACGAGAACAACCGGAAATAATATGTCTAAGGGATTCGCCCGGAGTGTGACACGCCCGACATATGCCATCCCTCACAATATACTTCCGGTAATTGTTCGTCATGATAACTTCGTCCATAATTGCACAGACAAAACCTTCGGTTTCACCGAATAGGTTGCCGAACCGTAGCCAAGTTACGGACGCCATAAAGTCCACATCGGGTCCATAAAGGGCCCGATAGAAGCGTCCGTGTAACTCCTTGCTCTTCCATACCCCCTTGCGGTTCTCAGTACTTACTACAAGTTTGCGCCAGTTCTCTTTGCCTAAGGAGAGCGGAGTTAGCCCCTTGTCCATTAACTACATCTCGGTGCATATCCAAGTCAGTGTGGAGAAAATACTCCCTGAGTTTGTATACCTCACGGTTATGTAGGGTCTTGGCATTTAAAAAGCTACGGCCACCACATCTCCGTGGGATATACAATGTCATTACCGAAGACCGAGGATGATGCATCCGATATGCAGTCAGCAGGACACGGACTCTCCTATCCAAGGCGTCTAGTTCTTTTTGAGTCCACTTGAGTATGCCGAAAGAGTACATCAAGACCGGCATGACCCAACCATTGAAGGCGCGAACCTTATTGCCACCCGACAAAAGACTTTTGAGTACTTTTTCAGACGACCAAAGAAACGCTCCTGCAGTGATTGTTTCATGTCGGTCATAATCTTTTATTAATATTATTATTACCAGTTTCTTGAATATTGAAGATCGGCCAACTATGATTTTCTTTTATTTCTTTAATTGGTAATACATAAGTTTTGCTATCCATGATAAATGCTGGTTTTGTATTTCCGAAATTGAAGTCAATGTCGAGCGTGTAAGTGATCGGTATTTTGTAAATTTCATCAGACGAATGCGATGGATCGATGTAAAAACGTTTCTAGAAATAAGATATTAATAAGATATAAAAAATTATAAATATAATATTTGTTCTTTTTTTAGAACACACAAATGAATGAATTTTTTACCCAATGGGGAAACATCAAAATCAGTAAATCTACTATAATATACGTACTATGAAAACAAAATAAAAACGACAAATTTAACACTTTTTATTACACCTTGTGACCTTGATCTGTGTGAGTCTAAATAAAGAAATATTTGAAAGTAATTTTCAACATCTTCAAAATATCTGTTGAAGTTAAAAAAGGGCTGATATACTAATGTAATGACCGTTGGCAATACAATAATACAACCGAGCTGATCCGACCTTCTTATAGTCTTTTTAACTCTTATTTTACAAAGCTAGAAACAATATAGTCCATTAATTTTACCTGAGTTAAGGTAATCGATGAATCATCATGGTTGACTTCGACATTTAAAATTGGGTGTCCGGCTTGTGTGATCCAAGAACTCATAACACTCGTAATATCAAATCCGGAGTAGTTGGACATCGAGTTGAAATTATTGACACCCTCAGTAAGAGACGAGTAAAGCTTTTCCGGGTAACCGGATTGAAATTTACTGAAAATAAAACAATAATTGGATGTTATACGAATTTAAGGTTTCGATAACCAATCAGTAGCGTTGCCCAATCACAGCGACTACTTTGTAATAGTTGAACCCAGCTAGATAACTGCAGACACTCTGGCTTGAGCATTCAACCAGGATACAATCATAAAGTATAACAATATATTACAAGCAACGAAAGTTATTACTGTGTTAAATTCGATTGACCTAAGATCCCTACACGATAATGGTGATAATTAATTTTCCGATTCTAGTCACGGTAGCTAATCTTAAGGGAGACTATTCCATTGCGCAAAATAAGGTGTTCAGGCATGTGGATACAACACTGGTTAACTTTTTATTCTCTCACTCTCTCAATGCGATGCGATGACACAGATTTTTTATTGGTTCGACGAAAATACGTGCTTTCCAATTTAAAATCGTTTCAATATATTCATCACAGCACCGACATACACTTATAATCAAAGGTCATCATTATGATTTATTTATTAATATTTATAGAGAGGAAGAAAGGGATTTGCTACCTGATGATAAATAGTAACCTTGTAATGTCATTTCAAGTATTATAAATACCGTGCTAACCAACTGAAACCCAATTATTAATATAATCTAGACACTTAATTATCTATGAAATTTTGAATGCACCAATAAACAGTTGCATGAAAAAATGGCAGAGAACTCACTTTCCTGATAAATACGCATTAAGACCAAACTTAAATGCCTCGTCTCCTATTAAATGATGCATCATTCTAATCACAGAACCCGCCTTTTGATATGTGATAGTGCCAAAGTGGCCGCTAATTTCCGCTGGTGAATTGACATTGTTGTTAGTAATTGCTGGAGAATCGGGTGTACTGTCTGCATCATAAGCGGAATACACTGAACCAATAACGAGCATATCTCCTGATCCAACGTCTGGTTCTATCTGTAAAATAAAAGCTAGATATATTTTCAGGCATGCAGACATAGCTGAATATTCATTTGCTTAGTTTGTATTTATAATCGAATTAATTATGAAAAACATTGTGACGTAATTGAAAACATTTTGGGACATGCTTCCTTTGCAACTGTGGTGTAATCAACTTCCAATTGTTCTTCTCAAAAGGATACCATTGCTCATCAATAGACTATTTATAGGCCTTTTTTGAGTTCTTTCGTGTAATTGATTTTTGCGAAAAAAACTACAATATTGTATTTGCAAAAACTAAATATACAATTACCATAGAGGTTATGTAGTCTTGGAAGTAATTAGCGAAACCTTCGTTCAACCAGGTGTTACTCCACCAGTGGCAGGTTACTAGATTACCAAACCACATGTGTGCCGTTTCATGAGCTATTATCTGTGCAATTCTGTATTTAAAATATGGTGTCGATTCTTCAGGTAAATATAATAATAAAGCTTCCCTGAAAATATCATAACAATTTTAGAAACAAACTTTCACAACATTTATATTCGTAGATTTATCATACAAGTTAAAATAAAATAAAGTTCATTGAAAAAAAAAATTAAGTTAAAGTAAAACAAATAAAATAAACATGATTAATGTACAAATATCGTAGCGTGAATTGATCTTAAGCATGTATCTCCGAATTTTTGGTCTGGGTGCAAAATAAACGATCTCGTCTGTTACCATAGGAGGTAACAAGACGGACAATAAATCATACTTACAACGATTTTAACCAAAAAACGTATTATATTGTACCTAGTATCTTATTCGTCTGACCTAAGAAACCAAAATAAATATGCTACTCTTAAAAATATATCTACTTTAAATAATATCATATATTTATTATTTAAGTGTTTGTTGCCAAGTTAACTCAGTACATTAGCCTATCGTCATTAAATTTGATATGGATACAGATGAGACAAAGACTTGTAAGTTATATAAATTACGAGAAATTAAATTTGCTGCAGAGTAACACTTACAACTAGTCTGACATCAATTGATAGATTCTGATAATAGTCATAGGTGTTTTAAGATAAGTCAGGTCAGGATTGAAAAAAACCTAGTAGTTAAAAAGCTATTATCGAACAGGAAAATTATGATGTTATAAAAAGAAAAATATATGCACTAAAACATTAAGAAGCCAGTCGAGTAAGATCTTAAAAATATAACCCTACAATCTGATCGAACACCATCCAGACCATCGTATGAATACAGAGACCCCGATCTAAGATCAAAAAACAGAAGAACAAAAAAAGACACACAATTTGTAGTTCTAAAATAAAGATTATGGCAGAAATTAAATAATGCAGGCATTAAACAACCAAACTCAAAATAATAGAGAGATATGTACATAAAAGCCACAACGCTTAAATAAAAAAAGTAATAGTTGCCAAAAAATACCTGTATTTGACAAGGCCCCAATTTTCCATAGCACCAGCTCTAAAATCAGGTAATGCAACGTGATCGAGTTTCAAATTGCTACTCGTAGTATAATAATCAATTCCATAAAAGTCACCAAGCGCCTTTACTACTCTTTGACCGAAATCAAATGCATATTCACTCTGATTCTTAGCATCTGGTCTACTGTATACTCCAAATTCATTGCTCCCAACTGTGATTGAAGCACCAGCTTCAAATTCTGATACTAGAAAAGCCACTAGATACGTAGACATTTTTGGCGTTGGATAAAATGTTTCACGGACATAACCGTTTGACCTAAAAATATACAATTTAATTATAAATCACTTTTTTTATTTATGTTTATTTCTCCCTCCAACGACATTTGCATCCATATCTTTCTGATTTTTCGTATTGAATTTTTTATTTATAATATTACATACAGTGTTACTGCGCTTTGCAGCTTCGTGTTGGTTAAAGTTGGTTTGTAATTTTGTGGTCTGTCAATGATTAGGGTAAACTCTGCCTTCAGTTCTGGCTCGTCGAAGCATGGAAACACTTTTCTGGCATGAGTAGGTTCCATTTGAGTAGCGCCAAGCCATCTGTAAACAGTAGGTAAAAAAAAAAATATTAATAGAGAATTTGGAATATTTTTAGATATTGGAGTTATATATAGGCGGACGGGCAAATGATGGTAAGTAAACACCACCTCCCAAGTATACATTTATGCTGTAAGAAATGTTAATCATTCCCGACATCGCCAAACCGCCACCAACCTTAGGAACTAAATGTTATGTCCCTTGTGCCTGTAGTTACATTGGCACAGTCGCATTTCAAACCGAAACACAATAATACTAAGTATTGCTGTTGGTGGAATATCTGATACTTATCAGAGGGTGGTACCTACCCAGAAGGGCTTGCACACCAACAAGTAGTGTATTTTTTGTTTAGAATGTACAAAAAATCCTTTGGAATAAAGCAGGTATGTTATGGATGCTCACGAAAAAAACGATTACAAAAACTAACTCTCAGTATAATCTTACTTGTACCTAAATCACTAACTACCATTACATATTAATATTAAGGTACCAGATTTTATGGTACATATTTCGTATTAATATTTCAATACAGATAAAAAACGATCTCTACTCGATTCATTGATTCTAGAAGTATATTTTAAATGTGTTGATTAGGCCTTTCTTTTTTTTGACTTTATGACTAGAGTTCACACTAATGAATCTAGTGCACATCACACTTCTTCCTCATTTATCAAATTATGAAAGGTACTTTAGGATATATGCTCGAACATATGAACATACATTCATAACCTGTTGAAATCAACCTCCTTTTGGCTTCATTATAGGCAGGTAAGAATATATTAAAAAGAAAAAAAAACAGAATGAAACTTATCACAAATTAACCTTGTAATTGATTGCATCTTGTGTTTCTGAGTCAATAAATATTGAGGATAAATTTATCCAATCCTCAATTTACCTAATCCTGTGTTTTTCCTTAAGTCATCGAGTACTTTATATTTTATCTTAAACTTGATGTGTCAATATCGATAACGAGATCCTAAGACAGACTTTGATGGAAGATTTCATAAGAATTTATCTCTAAGAGTTTAGTTAAAATGACTATCATTTTATCGGAACATTTATCGTTATACGACTTCTAGTGCAAATTATCTATAGCGAAATATATTATGTAATATACCATCTCTAATATAATATTATAAGAAACACGAATTTCTAATTTTAATAAATCGAGAATAGTGATATTTAAATTCGCCGGTAAATTTGACCTTAATCTTTCGTCACATTATATTACTTTTCCTACAAACAATTTAATTTCTGTATTCATATTTTCTTTAACAGCTTATCCAGACTAAAGTCTAAATATAATAATTTCAGCTCTTAGAAACTCAACGGTGCCTAACATTTGAACTAATGCACTTAAAACTCTATGCACAGACTTGGTAATATCTTAAAACAGTCACATAAAAAAAAGTGTTGCTCCCTGGAAAAGACTAGGCAATTCAAAAATACTAGAAGGGTACACCAAAAGTCAGGAGGACACTTCGGATAAATCTGTGGGTATTTGAAAGTTTAAAAATAGTATTAAAAAAAACAATAACTTACTTTTTAACGCCATTCTCGATGTAATAATTTTTATAAAAGCCATTCAAGTCCGATCTAATTGTACCTTGGTATGTTATTTTCAAGACATATTCAACTCCAGATGAAATTTCGTTTTGTAAATTAATGTGTGCAAATGTGTAATTATCCTCAAATTGAAGAGGATTGTCTGCATGAAGGCTGACGGTATTAGAACCACTTGTTAAAGATATATTTGAAGCGCTAAATGTTAGATCTTCCGAATGAAGTTTTATTTTATTTATATTCGATCCAGGTACAAATGTTATGGTGACTTCTCCATCAAACGTAAATGCTGACTTATCACCAGTATCAAAATATGGTGTTATGGATATAGTATACGTTGAAGGTACAATGGTTGTATTCAACCTGTAGTTCGTATCCGAATAAACGGATTTTATGCCAGCGCACATAAATGCCAATAGTATTATTTGCCGCAACATATCTAAAAAAAAATTAAAAGATAGAAACCAGAATCTTCTTAAATATATGTACGTTATACTTTTACTATAAAATCAAACGATGAAACGAATTTTGACACCATTAAAAGAAAAAATGTATGACGACCGAATGACTAGTTATACGAATTTTACTAAAATAATCCATAAATAGCCCAATATTTATTAGTAATTATATAATTGTTTTTAAACACACAAGTTGAGCACTAAAGTAACAATGTTATTATTCAATGTTCAATTTATAAAATTAAGTTATCAAAAGACGAATGTAATTTAACTAAAATTACAAAATTTATAATTTAATTGATTGAAATTTACATTACACGCAATGCATTGCTCAAATGCAATATAATATACAACGCTAATGACTCTAATGGCTTCGGTACCATTGTTAGTGTCTTTTTAAAAATATATATATTTAAAATGCAAGAAAATAATAACTAACCTGTTGTCTTCACTACGGCAATTTATTTAACAAACTGCACAGTCTTTAGTCTTGCTGTACGATAAGAATCATCTCGAGATTTACCTTACCATTACTATACTTTGATAATATATTTTAGAACGAGTATCTCTTAAGCAAATACAGTAAGCGAGGAAAATATTATTGCTATTTTAACTTTCTAGGAATAAATTGTACTCTCACTCATCCAGAATTACAGGAGAGGAAAGGCTGTAGCAATAACTCCTCATCCTTAAATGGGAGGATGCGTAGTCCCTTGCTGCAGGCCTGGCAATAGTGGAAGCAAGTCGCCACCTTAGTTGCTGGGTTAACAAACAAAACGTAGGTACAGCACAATACGCGCTTAGGCTTACCAGCCATGGTTATGTTGGTAAGTTCCTGCACCAAATATAAAATTTGATGATGGCTCCTGCCACGGTTGTGGCGTGCCAGAGGATGGAGGGCATATTAAGGTGGCAGATCCTAACGGTAATATCCAAAATTGACATGTGGCGCCATGATAAAGCAGATACACTAGTTTTTAGTATGTAGTTTGCAAATAATCCAGGAGCCCCTCATACGCAGCCAGACAAAATATTTTACACCCAAAAAAAAAACATAAACGTCCCTACGTTGGTTCAGGAACTTGGATGGTTGAACTTGGATGGAACCAAGTTTCGGTTGTTCACGTATATCCATTAAAACCGTTATAACGTTTCACCCGCGTTTGGATTATACATGATAAGTATTTACTCAATGGTTATGTAGCCGACATAACCAATTAATTCATATCATTAACCAAATACAAGTCGATTTCGCCAAATTTGTTAACGAGTATAATTGCTCCACCTTGCAGTGTAGCGTGGAGTTATTTAGTCTGTGACCTTTAACAAATAATGGGATATCTAACGCAAAAAGAATATTACAAATCGTTTTGGTAGTTTCTGAAATTAGAACGCGTAACCATACAAATTCTCCTGTAATACAAACAAGCTTTGCCCCGTAGTTTCTGCGCGTTAAATTTAGATATTATTATCAAGCCTGTTTTATATTTTCTTTTATTGAGGACGCTTAAATGCTTTGCAGTGGTAATATAGGTAATTGTATCAAACAAAATAATGTTTTATAGTTTGTCTTTATTTGTCGTTATTAATATATTATTTACAATCTTAGGTCTTACTAAAAATAAAGTTCTCCAAAAATTTTTAATCGTATGTATTTGATTAGACATACAGTCATATGAAATAAATATTTTAAGGAAGATACCAACGAAAAATAATTTCAATTCTACATATAATGTGAAGTCGAGGAGGCAGTTAGTATAGAGTAAAACCTTCTTCAATAATTTGGTTCAATAATAATTATTTTTTTATCGGACTGGTAATGGGGGTATAAATATTTATGAGTGAATTAAAATAAGCGATTACTTATAAATGTAGCCGATTAATTTTGTAGACTTAATGAATGATAAGTTGTACTAGTTTAGAAACAATTTCATCTTAACATAAGAGCAATAGACGTAGTTAACAATAAGACGGTTGCTGGTACTGCTACTGTCGCGGAACCTCTTGCTGCTCTTAAAACAGTTTGAGCTCGATCTGATCCCCATCTCATATTGGCACGTGCGGATACAATAGCGCTCAGCCCAGTTTGAGCACTAGGTACTGATGCCTGATTGGCACGAAGCCACTGCTCCATCTGAAAAACATTTTTCTTGTGAAATTTGAGCAGATTCCTTAATGTTAATAAATACCTTACTTTTTTTTTTAGAATAAAAACGATTAGTTTAGAACAATTATAAAAAAATATTTATTTAAATATTTGATCATCACTCTATCAAATCAAATGAAATTACATCCTAATTAAGATAATATGCCGAAGAAAGACCACAGTGGCGCGCATTTGGAGAGGCCATGTCCAGCAGTGGACGAATGTGGGCTGATGATGATGATTAAATTAATATTTAATGTACGTATATCCGTTTGTGTGCCTACATACTCATAGGTACATACCTATAGTTTGTTCATAAAATACACATGTATTATATAATACATAACAAACTGTTCTTCTGTAGACTTTATTATAAACAAACTTTTTAAGACACGGTATTTAACAATCTTAATTGTGATATCTTAATTGTGTTTGTTTTTTGTACAAATGTTTGTCTTTATAATAATAAATAAATACTTTTTTGTGATTCATGAATCTTTTTGTAATTATGACTATAAATAAAATAATTAAATTTTAGAATGACTTGTTAGTAAGGTTTTGTGATGTTTGTTAAGCATCACCCACTTATCATATATTCTGTCGCCAAAGAGCAATACTTAGTATTATCGTGTTCCGGTTTGAAGGGTGAGTGAGTCAGTGTAACTACAGGCACAAGAGACATAAAATCTTAGTTCCCAAGGTTAGTAGCGCTTTGGCAATGTAAAGTTTTTTATATTTCTTAACGCACCGTCTATTGGCGATCGTGGGCACTTACCATCGTGTATATTACATAATAATAATTATGTAATATTAGAATATTATAATAAGGAAATCTTATATGCAATCGAAACGTAACACGGAATATGTACATATTAAAAATAATACATTAGTATCGATAATTATAACACGAGTATGATCATTATAACAAAAATTTTGTAAATTTATTGTTGATTATACAAAGTATATATTTATGTATATTTTAATGATATACATATAGGATTACGTTTATTATAAAATAAGCTTAATCGAATCATAACAAAATAATAATAATTTTATCGACTACCGAAGTAGTTCAATTTAAGTTTGTTCGCATTGATTACAATCAGTGCCTTTTTATTTCCTACCTGCTACATTTACGTCACTAGTTGAATATCCGTATAACTTTGAGCTATTGTTTAACGTTACATGGATAGGTATATGAGTTCTATGAAGAACATGAATTCTATATGTTCATGGATAATAAGATTCTACGATCTCACGTCAAAAAAACATTGACAAATAAGACATATTACTCAATAGAAGTTAATATTACAGGTAAAAAAAGCATGGACTTAAGATTTATTGATTTTTAGGCATAATGTAAATATAATTGTACTTTACTGACATACTTTGAAATAAAAATGGCGGAAAAGAGTAACTACTGGATATCTTGTCGGTTCTTCTCGATAACTTTAAGAATCGTTTAATTCAACACCGTAACATTATACAAATGTGCCTAATTAAAATTTTTTTTTTTGATTTTTTATGCACATAAATTGCATAATCATGGATAACTTACAAAACTATTCCCGAGCACACAGTCATTATCACAATTCCATTTTTTATTTAATAAAATCATTAAGAAAAGATTTAGTACATGATACTCTTATTAAAAACTTTTTGCTTATAATACATATCTTATATCATAGTGATATATTTATCATGTATACTTATATTATATATACGAAAGTTTCGCTGTATGTCTGTCTGTACTCTTCTGCGGCCTAGAAACTAAACCGAATTAGATGAAATTGTAATGACATTACAAAACAAGCTTGTACATCAAGGAAATACATAGGCCTTTTTACCTTTTTTTACCTAAAACCTGATGACGAATTCCTAAAACACAAACGAAGCTATAGTTGACAACTAGTTATATATAAAGTAACGGCATATAAATGCACCAAAACTGCGCAAAAACTTCTTGTAAATAGTAGATGTAGATTGAATATTGATATTATTCCACCGATTGATTTGATTGAGAGCCGAGATGGCCCATTGGTTAGAACGCGTGCATCTTAACCGATGATTTCGGGTTCAAACCCAGGCAGGCACCACTGAATTTACATGTGCTTAATTTGTGTTTATAATTCATCTCGTGCTCGGCGGTGAAGGAAAACATCGTGAGGAAACCTGCATGTGTCTAATTTCAACTAAATTCTGCCACATCTGTATTCCACCAACCCGCATTGGAGCAGCGTGGTGGAATATGCTCCATACCTTCTCCTCAACGGGAGAGGAGGCCTTAGCCCAGCAGTGGGAAATTTACATGCTGATTATGTTTATGTTTATTTTTATTATTTCACCACGTTTTTCAATACATACACATTCAAGTTACCTCAAGATGAGTTGAGCACAAATCAAACACTTATTTGATTCTAAAAAGATCAGTTATTCTTAAAAGTCAGGTCTAAAGTATCAATCGAGCAATGTTTTACGGGTCGCCTAGCGATGTAAAATGTCGAAGGACGAATCCGTCGTCCCCATTCTTAACACAAGTGATAAGCTTAAAAGGAGGGGTAAATAGGAATATTAGTAATTTCATAATTCATTTTATAAGTTATAAGAGAAATGATATAACTTACATCGTTAAGACCGTCTTCATCCATATAGGCCGCTAGATTACTTAAAACATTAGCAAACCATGTTGGTAGGACGACTCTGAAAATTTAAATAATTCTTTTAATTTTAGCCTTTTTAACGTTTATTTTTAAATTAAGTTGAAGCCGTGATTAAAATAATAACAATAAAAATAGTAACAATATCGAAATTATAATAGATTCAAATGTTTGAATCGATGGCGATAGTGGACGAACAAATATTAACAACCAAACGCCAGTAGACATGAAATTTCATCATGAAATACAAAAACCAAAAAAATATAGATCATAGTATTCCATAGTTAATATTAAAAAAGAGTGTCGAAATACACCCGGCTGGAACGAAGTTGCTTACGTTATATATTATGTATTAAATGATAAAATTAATTAAACTCACAACGTATGAGAATAATTCGAAGACAAGAAATAAAATTATTATTAAAAATCCCATATTAAAAAAAAAAAAGTTTATATGATTATATAATAAAATTGCATATAATAGAAAGAAACACAGAGAAAGATACGGAAAAGTTGCCTGGAGGGGGACACAAGCAACGCCACGACGCTTTCCTACTTGACGATTACGACTGTAAGCAGCATAAAACAACTTCGTTCCAAAAAAACTCAACTAGCAACAATATATTCCTACTAATTATTATTAAACTTACTTCTTCACGATACTTTCTACATTGTCTTTAACGAATTGTAATACTATTTTAGCATTTCCTCTGTTACCCATTAAGAGGAATGTGAAGGCATTAACACTGTCTTGAGCTTTGAGGTCATCACTGAGGATCATTTGTAAATACCTGGAAAATCAAATACAAAATTAATAGATACAATTCAACATCATCATTGAATCAAACAGTCTCATTCAAAATTATATATTTTTGATATAATTTTGACATACTTAAATCACTTGAACCTACAGCCGAAGTCTATAGCAGCTCAAAGTAAATTTATCAGTTTCCAATGTTAAAGCCGCTGATCTTGTACCTGTTTTCATTGGACTATTATCAGAGTAGGAAAATTGAGAGTCTACTTAAGTATCACATCATTAATATATAGAATGATATTATGGAATACAATCTAGTTCAGTGAAAATGTATGTTAAGGTTGCTGATATTATATCAATTGATTGAACTCGATAATATTATAAGCTATATACATTTTAATAATAATTTTAACACTCCTAATTTAATATATGAACACACCAGTATAACTTTAATTTAAACCGATTAAAACGACTAAAATTTTAATGTAACATAATACACGAATGCCTGATCCAGTACTTTGTGTAATAATAATAATACTGGTAAAATTTTAGTGATTATAGCCAAATTCGACTATCTATGTGTGCAGGTTTTATAATTATATTACACACATATTAGTGCTTCGGACACACATGGATGCTAATATGTTTAACTATTGTAAGATGATTTGTTAATGATAATTTTTTTTGTTTTTCAGGCATATTTGAGGGAAAAAAATATTGAAATAATATCGTTTTCCGTCTCGCATTTTTAAATTTGTACCGATAAATATTGTTTAAATATTGAAAAATATCCAGTGTTTAATCGTTTTTATAAATTAGAAGAAAAAAGTTCATTTTAATCGAAACTTTTTTTTTAATAAAGTTGCTATTATGACTTATTTCGAAAAAATCTAAAAAATGTGATAACTCAAAAATGGTTTACTTTTGCGTAATGCATATGGGCGTTAAAATTATCGCAAATAGTCACCCCTATCACCTCCTAACGGGAATACGCCGAATTACCAATAACCCTGTATACACACTAAATATCTGTTTTTAAATTTAAAAAAAACTACTTACTCTTGAATAGCTTGTTCGTTGGTGGTACAACCGAGGGAACGAAGCATTGCTGCTTCATCGGCTTGATTGTTTGAGTTAAGTCTACGCTGGTAAAGGAAACGCCAAGCCTCGAGTCCACCATTTAATAGACCCTGACAGAAGACGTGCCTCCTCAGATTAGGATTAACACTGGAAAAAAAAGCGGATCAAAATTTAGATTCACTAGCTGTCACTCGCGACTTTGCTCGCGTTTTAGGGGTTGGTCGGCAGATTTAAAAAGTATATGTCCTTGGAATTAAATCTTGTTTTATACCAAACTTCATCACATTCATGATTTAGTCATGAAAGTTAGTTTCGCATTTATAATATTAGTATAGATTTCTAATATTAATAACACCAAACGACTGCCATGATTTTATAATGAATTGCCACCGAGACCGACCAGATAGAACATTTTTTTTTTATTAATTGAATATAAAACTTAACTAGACAACATTACGTCGCGTGTCAAAGGTCTATTTACAATAAAAGATACGTTGAAGTCTAATCAAATGGAGTAATAGTGTATTACCGATATGGAAGGAAATTGACCAAGCCTATAAAAATTGTTCGTATGAAATACCTAAAATCCCATATTACGAACTTCTACCTCTACGTATAAATTCGTATCATTCTTCTCATCTTCTCGATCGAATTTTTTGTATGATATTGTGGTTGAATAATTTGTAAAATATATTTTATTTTTAATATTATATTACTCGAATATTATTCAGTTCTTGTTTTGTAATTCTTATGTATGATTTTATTTTAAGGTGGACATTAAATCTCAGCCTCATTACAGTACATTTTGTCTTTTATTTTATGATCGATTGTTAATCGATTTTATTTTATATCCGAGATAGAGTGGGCGGCTTAAAACCAGAGCTGTTTTTCGACTCAGCTATACTGAGCTAACTCCTTTTGCCACAGACATTATACGTGATTTTCTTATTATTTGTTTAGTATATGACAATAAAAGTTCTCCTTTAAAAAAACAATTTAATTGAAAATAAATGAGGACTTTTTAAATAGTTTTTTAACATGATAGTGTAATTACACTATTAACAGATAATTTTCGTATTCAGTTACAAATACAATTAATATCAAATACCTGATTCCGTCTGCGACTAATGCGTTGAACTTCGTGATAGCGTTGTTGACGCATCCTTCATGACCGATATCACAAGCAAATGAAAGTACAGTGAAACGGTTCAATGTCCTAGTTAGAGGTTCCCCAACTTCGACATCGTAGCCCAAGTCTTTGATAACGGCGTCCAAGAAGTCGTAAAGAATTTCCTGGTAAATTGTAATGTCAAAGATAAAAATTAATTTATCTAAAGCGTATTAAAATACTTAATTAAAAATAATTTTACGAAAGTATCATATTTTTCTTTGGTATTTAGCTTACACTAGCGTGCTATAAGCATGCTACTTACAAAAATATTTTTTTACTAAAAATCAAAGCTACTTTTAAAAGGGTATCTAAGAGAAAAAGGATTATTCATAATGGGCATAATGTTCCTTTTGAAAAGCTATACGTTTCCGGAACTTTACAAATATTATCATAAATGTGACACAGAAAGACTAGAACATTCTGTTCTTCAAATAACTTGTAAAGATAATTAGGAGCGTTCACATACTAGCAGGCGCATTTGTTTTCTATATATTCTTCCCCTAACTACCTAAACGGACGCTTTCAAGTCCGATGTCTTTTCATAGATATTTTGATATGGTATTCACTATTAAAATATATCTTTAGAAATATATAAAAAAAGAGAAATACAGTATATTCTTTTAACTTCGATGTAATAAATTTTTAAAATTTACACATATATGTCAATTTCATGTATTTTTATATCTTTACATATTTTCATGATTTAAGATATTAATTTTAATATTGATATTGTGCCAATATCAAATCATAATTATCTGTACACTTTTTTAATTTTAAATGTATTTTAATGTATATATTTCATATTTATATTCAAAAATAAATCATAAGATTCGATAAAATTTTAGAAAATTTTAATTAAGAATTGTTAAGCTTTTATAGACTTGGCTTGAAGCTGTGACTTTAAATTCAAGCGCTAAGTTATTAATTCTCTCACGTCAAAATTACTCCATACTCACGTCAAACTGCCTTAAGGTGTCAGGCAAGTGTAAGAACCTGTTCCTTAGCCAGCTGAAGCCAGAAATCGCTGGGAACCAGGAGTAATAATTCGTTTCCTCTTTAAGGAAATCCAAAACCTTGAAGCCTAAATCGTATGACATACGTTCAGACCTCATAAGGGCAAATACATCGTCGACAATCTAGAATAAATTTTATAATTAGATTTACTTGGTTATTATGTAGAGTTAAGTTTTCTTTTATTTTAAATCTGTATATTGTAGAAATTATTAGACTATGTTTGTGAAAAGAGTTTTCATATATATGTAAGAGTAATAAAAATATGTCATCGTAAATTGAAACATAACAAACGGTAATCACCGATTCGTGAAATGAGTTTTTAAACATGCATTGAAGAAGTTTATTATTTCAGTTTCTAACTTCTAACTGAAACCTGTAATGTTGATTATATGTTGTTATAATTATTGTCTAATTTACGTAATACCAAGACAATTATGACCATTACTGAATCAAATAATTTCACTACAATACTCTCAGAGACAAACATAAAAAGATATAAACTATTGTGCCCTGTCTCGCCATCGTCTCGGTTTTTTTTTCTCTTTTCCGTCACTGTGTCACAAGTTTAATATTGAACAACTTGTCTAGTAGTATACATACAAAACAATCATTATAAACAACTAACAAACGCAATATTTATATACTCTTATACTCTAAATTGTGATACAAGAGGCACTTGAAAGTTTAATGTCGTGATTTGATATGTCAATCATTAAAATGTGGATATATAGGAAAATATATAATAGAATTTAATTAGAATTCGTTATTTTTTCTTTATTTTCCTTAGAAGGCAGAATAATACATACAACAAATCATATTATTAGTAAAGATGTGCAAGAAGTATAAATCACTCCTTACATCGTAAATACGCCGTCAACTTTGTCTGTGGTGTCGGTACTGGCTTTCTCACCTTTTAAACTAGTAGGCATAAGAATTATATAGATAGTGCTTTCCAATACAGTCTTTGACCAAATCCTACCGCCAGTGACTTACATCTAAAATATATACAACTTACTTGTGCTTTATTCAAGTGATGAATATTTGAGTCTTTATTTTTAAGAGCATCAGCAATCATTTCCCAGGTGTGTGTATCGTAATTGACTCGATAAATACCTAAGAAAAATTTAAAAATATTTTTACATCGAATACACAATTGACCTAAGAAATTTAAACTTTTAATAATCTTAAATCCGATAAGTATTGTTCAATATATGATCTTACAAAGTTAGGTTAAGTTTTAAAATATTTATATTGAATATTGTATTACGTAATCGAATCGAAATCGAAAAAAGAAAGATTTGCGTCCACTTTCACTTTATAGCACTTTATATTATTTTGTTTGTTTTTAAAAACGGAAGTACCACGGAGTTTCTCACGTAATCATCATAGCTTAAACATTCCATAACTTTACAGTAATTACTATTGTACATTTGTTAAAGTATATTTTTACTTTATATTTTACTATTTGGATTAAAAAAATATGTTCTTAAAGTAAAACACCTTTGACTTCACTGCCAATAATATTTAATCTATAATATTCAATTGTTATTATCGTTCTATACTAATATTATTCTGTAAAAATAACGCAATTATCTACTTGTTAGGTGTAAAGCTGCAGAACCTAAAGCCAGATACCAGGTTCAAATTAGGTCAGGCCAATGTAATGGCTGTTATCTGCAAACAAATTCTCACTAGCTACAGCTCGGACAATAGACAAGGTCAGTAGTTACTGCCATGCGTTTCTAGACAGTCGTATCTGCTTGTCATCTCATCATACTGAAGGTGAGAAATCGTACTTAGGACTTTGAGCAAACCCTAACACCAGATATGAGCCGAGATGGCCCAGTGGTTAGAATGCGTGCATCTTAACCGATGATTTCGGTTTCAAACCCAGGCAGGCACCACTGAATTTTCATGTGCTTAATTTGTGTTTATAATTCATCTCGTGCTCGGCGGTGAAGGGAAACATCGTGAGGAAACCTGCATGTGTTTAATTTCAACGAAATTCTGCCACATGTGTATTCCGCCAACCCGCATTGGAGCAGCGTGATGGAATATGCTCCATACCTTCTCCTCAACGGGAGAGGAGGCCTTAGCCCAGCAGTGGGAAATTTACAGGCTGATTATGTATGTTTTATTATTTCAACACCAGATAATATATTATCATACTACTATCATATATACCACAGGGAGGGAAACTTAGTTCTCAAGAATTGTGGTGCATTGAAGATGCTAGGGATGGTTAAAATTTCTTAGGGCGCCTTATATTTATGGGCAGTTGTTATTAGGCCATTAGGTAGTTCTTGAAATAGATCGCGCGAAAAAATTCAGTCACACAAACCTTATTTTACAAAACGTATAAGTTAAGGATACGTTACTAACCTTTTTGCTGCACATTAAATATGACCCATTCGTGTCCTGGATCTTTTTGGATTTCCATTGTTCTACCGAGCATAACATGTGATGGTGTGAGATTATTCCAATCAGGGTTATTGCCCGTAGTGAACGTAAGAGGTAATGGCCACACTTGCTGAGTCTGTGTCGCCGAAGGACTGATAAAGAAACGCTCCTAAAAGAGTGTAATTCCATAATAATATTCAGATATAATTAACAGATTTAATTCGAATAACTTCAAATTATTACCTAACGGTATGATTTAGACCAAACATTACAGTATTTGCAATGTTTGCATAAGTTATTGCTATTACTATTACTTATTACCTGTGTCAGCGTTATATTCCCATTTGCCATGTCAACATTAACATTGAGCACGGGGTATCCAGGTTCTTCTACCCAATACCGCATTATCTGAGAAATGTTCAAATTTTCACTGAGAACATTGTCCACTTCGACAGCCTTTTCGAAGCTACTGAATAGATCTGAAGGAAAAGCGTGCTGATATGCCCTAAAGAAAATTATTCGCCGTTATTTACAATGAATTTTCAATCATTTGAACTTTGATATTTTTGTGAAACGGATGTGAATTAAGATAACATCATTTTATACAAAAATATTTAAAAGTACCTCTCAACAAGGAAATAGTTCAAGGCTTTCTTGAACGTCGACTCGCCAAGGAAATGTTTTAACATTAGTAAGAATGAAGCTCCTTTTGTATAACTGATGCCACTAAAATGTCCCGTGACTTGAGCTGGTGAATTCACTGTATGCTTTAGAGCTCTTGTTGAGGCTGACGCGTCAGATGATAAAGCACTTTGCAAGTATCTAATGTTGAATTGATCTTCGAGTTCCATTGCAGGATCCACCTGATTTAAAATAAATTGATGTTTAATAAATCGTATTTTTGAAGCGATTAAAATATTTTTATTTAAGTAAACTCAAAGAATTTTTTTAAATCGTCATTTTACAACATAGATAAAATGTAAAATAATATAAATTTTATTGAAAAGCCGGAAAAATAATCATTGGTTACTCTTTTTTATAAAACCAATCTAATAAATAATGATATACAATGCCGTATTAAAATAAAAGAATATAACGGCACATTTTTTTATTATTGATACATAAATTTGTACTGAATGTACTTGATAAACGTAAAAATATTATATTTACATGTTGTTTACTATAACATTTAAACTAAAATAATGTAATTTGAGCCGAGATGGCCCAGTGGTGCACGTGCATCTTAACCGATGATTTTGGGTTCCAACCCAGGCAAGCACCACTGAATTTTCATGTGCTTAATTTGTGTTTATAATTCATCTCGTGCTCGGCGGTGAAGGAAAACATCGGGAGGAAACCAGCATTTGTCAAATTACATTTGTAATTTCAACGAAACTCTGCCACATGTGTATTCCACCTTCCCGCATTGGAGCTGCGTGGTGGAATATGCTCCAAACCTTCTCCTCAGAGGGAGAGGAGGCCTTAACGCAGCAGTGGGAAATTTACAGGCTGCTAATGTAAAAAATGTAATTTGATAATGGTATAGTTACTTACACCATCCATAGCAAAATATTCAAAGTAACTAGCAAAGCCTTCATTGATCCACACATTGTCCCACCATCTGCAAGTGATAAGATTCCCAAACCACTTATGAGCAAGCTCGTGAGCGGTTATAGTTCCAATGGTCATCTTGTCTAAAGCGTTAGTCTCGCCTTCTTCGTAAAGCAGACGTAGTTCCCTAAGGAAGTAAATAAAAAATAAAATTATAATTGTATAATTGTTTCATAATAAATCAAGTAATTTCTCAATAACATTGAGTATCGTTGAAAATAAAGATAATATTTGTACAATTCATTGACTTAAGTCGATCATAAAGGTGTGAATAATTGCAGAACTGGTGAGGATTAGCCGATGGAAGATACTAATTTAACAGATAACATTATTACAAATCATAAATTAACCTGTATGAAACTAATCCCCAATTTTCAGTAGCACCAGATGCCCAATCTGGAGATGCTATCTGATCATTTTTCATATTTTCAGCCATCGTATAATATGGAATATCGAAATATTCCTCGAGCCATCTAGTTATCGGTGGTCCTACTTGCAGTGCGTATTCACCTTGACCTTGAGCATTGGGTCTTGCAAGAATACGGTAAGAAGCTGCAGCATTATTATTATCTGCGATTACGGTAAATTCTTCGCTGATGTGAACCGTTACTAAGTACGCTGACATTCTCGGTGTTGTATAGAATATTTCTTTACGACGATTTCCTATGCTGAAATCATAGATGGTTTTTTGCATAGTTACTAAGAAACGAAAATGAATATCATTTAAATTACATATATCTTCTCTTAGAAACCCTCATTTTAGACAGTTAATGTTATCAAACAGTGATAAAGTTATTAGGTTAAACATTTAAAATGCATAGCGCAGTTACGTCAATAACAAAACTTGGAATTTATTACGTATCAAATAATAATAGTAAGAATTATACGATCGTTTATCATTAAATTATCGCCAAATTTAAAGCCATTATCATAGCGTCGGCTCTTACACTATTATCATTTAGCTCTTATTATCATTTAATCTGTATACGTACTCTTATTAATATAATATTGACGTCAATAAAAACATTGTAAGTATATGTTTTAACCCAATAATTCTGTAGATCATCATATTAACTAGATGTAAGTATTTTTTGATAACGCTCTAAGCAAAGGTACAGGAGACATATACGATAAAACTAAAGGATCGTTTGAATAAACAGGCCAAGATCTAAACAAATTCCAAACAAATATTGAATTCTTTCACTAGACTTTTCATAATATATACTTGTTCCATCGTACTATGGGTTCAATGATATTTACCTTATCTCTTCTTTAATCGCCATGTTTGAGTAAGTCTGTGTAAAATTTTCTGGGCGATTTACTATAATATCGAAAGTTGATTTAAAACCGGGCTCGTCGAAACAGGGAAAGAATTGTCTCGAATTAGTCGGTTGTAAGTGTGACGCAGCATACCAACTAGAAAGGAAATATATATTTTAGAAAATCGGTAATTTTATTTCCTCTCACTATTATTTAAATTAAACTCATTACTTACTGAATTTTACCATCACTGCCTTTATAACTACCTCTGAAGACACCTCTACTCAGGGGAGTCTCATTAATATTACCAATATATTGAATACTCAATTTGTAAATTTCTGAGTTGACCAATGTTATTCCCTCTCCCAAGTTTATTTTTAAGAAATGATGTTCACGAATTCTTTCAAACGGCCTCAATAGATCCAAAGCTAATGGAACACCAGCTGTATTTGTTACTGTCAATGCCAGTATTTCTCTGACATTCTCATGAATGACCAGTGATGAAACGTTATCTTTAACTGCCTAAAACAATGTAATTAGTTTTATGAGAATGGAATTCTTATCAATTGACTTTTTTTAAATAGATAGGTGGAGGAGCAATTGTGTCATCTGATGATAAATTGCCACCATCGCCTATAGACATTAGCGCTGTAAAAAACATTAACTGTACCTGACAATAGTTAGTGACTCACTCACCCTTCAAACCGGAACACATAAATACCGAGTATTGTTTTGTGGCGGTGACAATTGGTGAAGAATATTAGTAGGTACTAAGACGGACTTGCACAAAGCCCTACCAGAAATTAGAAATGGTTAAAAATTAAATGACTTTTTTAATTTTACAAAAATATGAATAATAATTTAATCTAACAAGAATAACTGGGTTCTATAAATCAAAAAAAAAAAAACATTCAACACATTTCTAAATTGAGTATTTGTCAAAAATCTCAAAATGATATTTTTTCAGATTAAGATATCTAACCAAAATTTGTGAAATGTTTTATATAAAATGATTCCTAATTTGTCATCCCTTTTTTGGCAAACAGGAGGGAACCATGTACATGTTAATACTAAGGATGATTGTAACTAATATTTTAATTGAGAAATTATTAACACTCACTTGAACAGTTAATTCAACAAGACCATCAAACGTAAAGGCTTCCTTGTTGTCTTCAGCTTCAAAGTACGGAGTCATTTCAACTTTAATATGAATAGGATCAAGATCTTCCGGAAGTCTATAGATTTCATCTCCAGCGTTATTTCTTAATATTGGTTCCTCTATATCAAGTGGGAAGTCTGATTTAACCAATGTCAGTAAAACTGGCAGTAACGCCAGCTTACGGAAAAACGTCATCATACTGAAATATTAAATTAAAATGTGTAAGTTTTAAGTATCACTCTTTAAAATTTATTTATTATTTACACTTATAAACTTTTTATCAATTCTACTTTAATTTCTATGGTCATCTGTAATAGTTAAATTAACTCCAGAAATTCTTATAAGTACCTACACTTATGCCTCTTCAGCCCCAAATACGTATCTTAACAATAAAAAATTCTCATATCTATTAGTAATTTATTACTTTATCAGTATTATTATTGATATAACATTCAAATTTATTTCCATATAATTAAAATTAAAAATGTATAAATGATTTAGATAAGCGATTGCCTACAATGTTTACCACGATCTTCTAGTTTTGTATATTGATGCATAGAAATATATTCTATACATTGAATTTCAATATGATACGATTTCTTTATAACATTCAGTATAATATAATTCTCAATTTCTTAGAAATTAACGTATGATGGACGTTACAGAATCAAACATAGAATGACATGAGAATTTTGAATTGAACATTTTTGAACAGATTCTGAAACCGAAAATTCTCGCAAAACCATTGTGGAACCAACAGTTAGTTTAGTAAACAGTTTTTCCGAACCAATAGGACTTGAGAACCTTCAAGAAAAGCTCCGGTGTTGTAAAGTGGACGTTTGCATCTAGGCCGTGGTAGTTACTTTCCATCAGGTAAGCCTACTGCTCGTTGGCACCAATGGCATAAAAAAACCTCAATAATATACAGACATACAGTAATTACAATTGCATTATAAATATAGATAATTTTATGAAGTCTAATTATATTTTGATAGGTTTATCGATACGATACGATGTGATACGGTAAATATTTCACATTCGTTTCATACTGGAATTGGATAAATTCTTCAAATAATGTCGGAATATTAATCATTTAAGTCTTTGTTGACCTAAGTAATCAAATTAATTAAATCTTATATTAAAATATAATTGATATTATTTTACTGATAGGAGTATGATGATTGGCAGAAATTAAATAAACCAGCGATTTATTATGTCTTATTACGTAAACTTCACGTATTTTACTCTGTTCTATACTACATTATACTCTTCTTCGAGGTTAACTTTTAAAATATATAAGATAAGTTAATTTTGTATGAATGTATTTTAAAAAAGAAAAAAAAAAATTTTTAAGTACATGGATTACAAAATATAACAATCATAATATATGTAATTTAAAACTTGATCATGTAAATGAAAATAATACTTTTGTTTTGTATATTTGTCTTAACTAATATCGGTGAGTGTATGTTGTAGATTAATATCAGCACAGGTGGTTCGTATTCAGGTCTGTCTCGGTGGATACTACCTTTCTGTAATTATTCTGTTTCGAAACTAATATACTTAACATCATACTGTTCAAGTTTAAAGGGTTAGTGAACCGTACAACCGTACTTGTAGTTACAAGAACGAGAAACGCCGTGGATATCAAGGAGGAATGCGGTTTGATTTTTGCAATCCTAGTGTTACTGACTAAATGTAACCACTTTATTAAGATCTAATTACTAGGCCCAAATAATCCATAGGCCCAAAAAATAAACGTCATTAAAGTTTTTATTTAACTTCGTCGGCAACTACAAGCTTGTGATTGTTTCGATCGGAAATGATATTATAATTCTCATTAACTTTATAAAAACTCAAATAAATATTGATATAATCTTATCTTTGACCTTGGAGTTTTAGTGCGAAAAAATCCAAAAGATTATAGCACTGTGCCGTATTACCTACATTGGTGACATGCTGGCTGGTTCATTTCTCATTGAGAGAATCGGAACGATGCTAGAATTTACGTCACTATTGAAGTTTATACAGTCTATGTATACAGTATGAATGTCATTCTACATACATATTTGATATTATAATGATGCGTAATGTGTTTTTCCAGCGAGAAAAATCTCGATTCCTCTCACTGGGACGGCAACTCCAACACGACCGGAAAGTGTTCAGGCGCAGAACCAACGGTTCTACATGCTTTTTGAGACATGGGTGTGTAAACACTTCTACCTTCCAGCCTCCGAGCTAATACTGAGTATTTTTCGACAAACAAAACCCAATAACTTTTTATCAGCCCAAACAACCTCGGGATCTGTTGTCGTTTGTCGGTCATCTCGAATTTTTTCTATTATTGTCGTTTATTTAAACGTGTATTGTTTTGGAGTTTTTTTTTTTATAATGAAGGGCGTAATATATGCGAACTGGCAAACAAGTCATCTGATTGTAAGTGGTTACCACTGATTATAGACATTATTATTTGACTTACATTGCCAATACGCCACTAACCTTGGGAGCTAAGATGTTATATGTCTCCCTTGGGCCTGTAGTTACACTGGGTCATTCACCTTTCAAACCGCCACTCTACAATACCAAGTATAGCAAGTTGGCGGTTGAATATGTGGTGAGTACCTACCCAGGTGGGCTTGCATAAATAAAGTAATAACCCTAATCATTTCTACATAAAAAATATAGTTTTGTTTCAATACTTTTAATAATAATGATTTTACGTTTAAACTTACGTTATAACTTGTACTTAGGACACAAATTAATATCTTATCTATAACAATCAATATCATCTATAATAAAACAGAATCAAGGACACGGGAAGGTTTTAAATTTAACACAAAACTTTAAAGATGACAAATTAATTGTTTAATTTATTAAAGAAACACAGCAATTACAGCCATTATTGAAATTAAAAGTGTTGACATCATAACGTTAGTTGCGCCATCTCTAGCTGCGTTTAAAATCATGTCGACGTTAGCTGTACCCCAAGCCATATTGTTGCGCGCAGATGAAATAGCAGATATAGCACTGTTGAACTGGGCCGTGTTAGTCTGTGTACTGCGTAGCCATTCTTGGTACTGAAAAAAGATAAATATAATAAGAAAAAAATACATTCACCCCTTATCAATCAACCCTGGAAACCAAGATATTATGTTCCTTGTTCCTTTACCAACACTGTCTCAATAAAGATTCAAACCAGAACACAAAAATACTAAATATTGCTGCTTGGCCGTAGAATATGAGAGGGTGGTGCATACCCAGTAAAGCCTACCACCAAGTGAATTCAACTAAAGCTAATATAACGACTTTTAAATTATTTAAAACTACTAAAAATATTAGTGGTTTATAAATGAATAACCCGTATGATGTTGATTGAAAAAACTACAATACATAGAGAGTTTATTTCCGTTTCTTCTTGGATCTACTTTCCGAGCAAGTGATAGTGATTAATTTGCAATATGAATTTATGAACCTTCTTGACTAAAGAACATGAACATGAACATGTTTGAATAATTATGGGTCAGGAAGACTGGTTCGTTTTTTGACCAGAGGATCGGAATTGCGATTCAACGTAGAAATACTCCTAGTATTCTTTCCACAATTCTACGCGGTCATGATTTATACAGTAACTATTTTTAATGAATATTTGTATATATTTAACGACTTAATGTTAATAATTATTATAAAATAGCATGGTTAATTACACATGTGCTAGAAATTACCCGACACGTGCTGGTTTTCTTACAATGTTTTCATTTAACATCGGATTTCAGTTTATCAACTGAACGATCTGATAACCAAAGTCAACATTGTGTCATTAAGTGTTAATACTCGTAGTGGTATTCTATTATCTCAAATACAATATTTTCAGAATTTCTTCAATTATTCCATACAGGTTTATCAACCATCAGGACGAGATGGGGAGTACTAACCTCAACAAGACCAGCTTCATCCAAGTAAGCTGCAAGATTGGACAGAGCAGTATGTACCGGATTCGGAGGAGCTTCTTCAACATAACTATAATAATTTTAATGACATCTTAGTTAATGGTAAAATAATCTCAGAAATACTTGAAGTCACCGTTACAAATTGAATTGAAGCAATGTATCACTCTCTATCAACAGTGATTTATCATTACAAAGCAGTTTTAACTATTATGAGTTTTGACGTTTGAGAGTTTATTAACTGCAGTAGTATTATTCTGTAAGCGCACTTACGTATCTTTCTCACCAAATTTTAAAACCAACTTATATGGCGATATGATACTTTGAAGCACGTACATTTAAATAATTATAATTAATATGTCATTTACTTTCTGATATATTGCGATCATTTTCGGCGATGAGTTTCGAGTTTTTATTCTTACGGTATCAGTCTACAGACACAACTCAAGTGAATACTTTATAAGTTACATATCGTTTTCGTTGTCGTATTATTTATTATGAATGAGATCGAAACTTACGCGACTCTGATAGCATTGATGTTGTTTTTCACGAACTGCAACACAGTATGTGCATTTTCAGGGTTACCAAGCAAGGCGTAGTTGAAAGATGTAGCTTTATCATGCGATCGCACAGCTTTGTCTAGTGTAAATTCCAAGTATCTGAAATAATTTAATCAGAACATAATTTAAAACACAATAAAAAATTAAATAAATACCTGTCATATAAGGCTCAACTAAGGCCGGTGGGTCTAACTGGATGAAATTTCGCACAGGATTTTTTTATGGTTTTTTTTTTCAAAATTAATTTCCGGCGAGGTTTCAATAGAGGTGAAAGTTCAATATATATGATGTTATAGATTTGGAAATCGGTAATTATGCTAACGTAAATGAGTTAAACACAGACGCTAAAGATTTTTTGAAAATTTATCACCTAAAAGTGTAAAAGCTAGGCTTGAAGTTCGTCAATTTATAAAGTTAGATTAATGTGAATTGCGATCTTCACATCTTCAGATCGAGGTCTGACTTCTGCTTATAAATAAAAGATGGGATGGAATCTCACTACATCTACCTACAAATTAAATAAATAGTTTTTTTTTTTTCTATTTACAATATCTACCTCGTCAAAAGCTGAGGATCTCTGGTAGCACCAAGGGCCCTCAATATTTCCAACTGATCATTAGCAAAGTTCGAATTCCTATATCTGTTTAATAGGAACTCAAAGTCTTGCTGTCCTCCTTGTCTAACTCCTGCAATATAAACATGGCGCCGGATTCTAGGATCGACCCTAAAAGGCACAAAATGATCGATTTCTAAAAATGCTAATAAACTTATTATTATAAATAATAAAAATTAATCAGACATACATCTCTTATTCTTCACTCATTTATTTTACAAATAAATTTATTGTATTCGTATCATAATAAACTATTTAACGTGCGTAATAGTTGTGGAATATTATATTTATATAAAACACGATTTTCTTAAAGTCAAGTACAAAATTCAAAGACTTTCATTGCAAATCACAAACGTTAAAATGCCAAACTATGAATTCTATACGATCGGATACGAGACTAACAAATAGAGACATTAAATGTATGTACCAAAAGGCTAAGTATCTTCCAAGATGTATTATTTGAAAATTATTATAATTCTAATAAATCAAGGTTTTTCCAGAAACTCAATATAAAATACCTATGTGATATAGGTGGACGAGCACGTAGTCAATGCTGCCCATAGACATTGGCGCCGTAAAAAAATTACATCGCCAATGAGCCTTAGGAGCTGAGATGTTATATCCCTTATGCCTGTAGTTTTGATGGAACTATTAAATTATTTACTATGAAATTTTCAGATGTTTTTGTTTCTGTGACTATTTATTTCAACAGATATACAAACAAAAACAAAAGCATTTCGTGATCTTAATAAATTATATAGAATGATATTTATATTATTTAATGATACAAGGACAGCACTAAATATTATATAGCAAAGTGTCTGAACATGATCAATAACTACCAATCGGATGGTCATATAGTGTTCACAGAGTGAATCATGAGGAAGCTTTAGATAGATAATTCGTTAAGTTATTTTAATTGGGTGAAATATGCTGATAATTGTTGATGTCAGAAAAAAACATAATATACATACTATTAATACAAAAAACAAGAATAAACTTGTAGGGGTTACTTTCCGTTTGCATACGGTACAGAGAACGTTTTTGGGCAATGGTATACGCATATATAATAAGATACCGGGAAATGTAACCAATTTACCATTTACGAAATTAATAAATAAGTCTTATTATTCATTAAAAGAGTACTTTCTAGAAAAAAACGCCTGGATTTAGGCTCGAGTTCCCTAACAGGACAACAAATATTGTAAAAAAAACAGCATTGTAAATCTGTTTATTTGAAAAGAGCAACTATACGAGTTTCTTGCCGTTTCTTCTCGCTGGAGGCTGCTTTCCGAAACGGTGGTAGTATTTTAATATCGACGATTCAAAAACGCTTCCTTGTGAAGTTTACTTGAATAAAATTGATTTGATCATTCCGATTGAGAGGTACATGGTATGTACTTGTATAGTTAGCCAAAAGTGTAATATGTATCCGGATATAAACGTTATGTGTATTATATCCGTGCTAATCCGGGACGGTTAGCTTGTCATATCATAGTAATAAGTAAGTTTGAGAAAATTACCTAGTTCAGAAATAAAATAAAATAAATTAAATACATTCTTACCAAGCGCCTTGGTCTCTCATGGAAATAAATTTATCCCTCGAATTTTGAATGCATATTTCGTGACCAAGAGTGCATGCAAAGTGCAGGACCTCTTGTCGAGTAAGGGTTATAGTCACCGACTCATTGGAAGCTGGTTCGTATCCAAGAGTATTGATAACGTAATCCATGTAGCTAAGGAGGTATGACTGAAAATATTTCGGTTTTCATATAATCGTCACGCAAAAAAAGCACTACAAATGGCTGCCCTAATTATAGTACAAATGTTTAACAATCACCTTTGTAGCCAAATATTTAAGAATCACCAACTAGCCAATGGCATCTTTCTTAATCCGCCTGCATCAAATCATGACTTATTTCTACTTTTGATATGCCTCAAAATATAAATGTCAAATTTATTTACTGGTTTGATGAATCTTGATTTTTTTATATCTTTAGATATAACTAAACTATAAATTAAAGAGATTAATACTTACATCAAAGGTCGCCTGACTCTCGGGAAGATGGCGCAGTCTATTCCTCAACCAAGTATATCCACTAATTGCTGGATTCCAAACGTGATAATTAATTTCATTGCGTAGGAATTTAATAATATGAAAGCCGAAGCGATATGTCAGTTTATTTGCTCTCATTAAAGCGAATACGTCATTAACAATCTGTAAAAAAATATTATATATATATACATAAGCTTGTAAGTAAAAGGCTTACCCAGTTACCCACGGCGATTATTTTAAAGACAGCTCCGCAATTACGGGTGCATTTTTATTGTACCGATAATTCGATACAATCCGAGAACACGAAAAAGATCCAAATCAACAACGTGCCTTACTTTCTACTTCTGCGGTGAGGCAGCGTATAACAGTAACAACTTTGTATATTTGTTCTACTGCCGAAATATTCTCGACTCAAAAAAATCCACCTTTCCTTTCAGTCAGGATATTTTTATCAACAATATATATATTTTTAACATATACTATCCAATCTATTAAATTTGTATTGTATCTGTCCACCTTTTAAGGTTTAAGTATATACTTACTTGCGCTCGGTTTAAGTAATGAATAGATTCCGGATCGTTCAACAAAGCCTCTGATATTAAATTCCAAGTTTTGACATCGTAGTTAACTCGGTAATGTCCTGAATGTAAGAACTAAAGTATATCGATATATTTTAAACAATATTTTATTTAAAAATACTTATTATTTTTTTTTACTATTCAGAATAATATATTAATAAATACCTACACAAATATTGCCTTGCTTGAGTTTTGACCAAAAATTGTGAGTTCAAACCCGGGCAAGAATTACTGACTATTCATACACTTTCATTATATTACTCATAACATTTGTGTTTCCAATTCATCTCATTCGCAGCGGCGCAGAAAAACAACTTGAGAAAATCTGCATAGGTCGTACGAAATCACATAGTAGTTTGCAAAACAGTAGTGAAGATGAGGCTTTACTTGGCTCTATACATTTTTTTACTAATCTGCTTGAAAATAATTAAACGCCTTACAAAATTTCAATAGCAAATGTGATAGTTATAACAATTGCATTTTCTTTAAAATACTCCACAAATTTAATAAAATTTAAGCAACAGTCGTATAATTAAAAATATTATTTAAGTTCATGTACCATGTTGTTGATTATTGAATATAACCCATTCATCGGCCGCTTCTTTTTGAATTATTGCCTGTTTTGAAGTCAGCATGTAACTGGCTGTTAAATTTGTAAAATCTGGTTTGGCTTTACTAGAATATGTTATAGGTATAGGATATATTTGATCAGTGGTTCCCGCTGATGCACTGAGGAAAAACCTTTCCTGGTAAAAAATATCATTCATTAAATTAATTATCGATCTCAGGGCGACTGGCTTTCACTCTTAAAGCGAGCCACTAGACCAACGAAACAAATTACAGGCGAGCAATGTATAGTAAAGGAATATATACAAAGCAGAAATATTAAACTACACATACATTTTTAGATAAAATTTCAGCATCATTTTAACTTACTTGAGTCAATGCCATTTCACCAGTTATGTAGTTAACTTCTACTGTTAATAGAGGATAACCTGCTTCATTCACCCAAATGCGATAAAAATCAGTAAAATTAAAGTTTGAGTACTCATTCAAAGTACGATCTTCATCTATTGCTTTTGCAAATGCGTCATATAAATCATACTGATCTGTTGCTTCATAAGGACTAAAAAAAAAACAAAAGAGTATGGAATAAAACTGAGTTGAAAATCAAAGCAACGTAATTTGTCGAGTTAAGGGACAATAATAATAAATACAATTATTTAGGGATTGTTCCAATTATTACATTATAATCAATTTAACAAATAAACTATTCTAATCAACAACTATACTTTATAAACTTACTTATTCAACAAAAAATATTGGCACGCTTTCTGGAATGTTCCAGGAGTTATCATATCACCGAGCATTCTCAAAAATGCAGCTCCCTTAGAATAACTAATAGTTCCGAAATGTCCAGTCACTTGAGCTGGACTATTGACATCATGGTTTAGTGGAACAGTTGTAACTCCTGAATCAAAGTTTAAGCTGGTTTGAAGGTAACGAGAATTAAAATGCTCATGCAGGTCATACTGGGGAAACATCTGTAAAGATCAAGTATCAAATTTATTCTTGTGGTATTATTTTTAAAACAGTCAACTGACAATATACCTTATAAGAGGAGCCTGTTGTTTTAGTTTTGTCCTAATAAAAATAAGCTGATTACCTGATGTGCAGCAATGTATCCGAAATAGCTGGCGAAACCCTCATTAATCCAAGTGTTACTCCACCAAAAACAAGTTATCAAATTGCCGAACCATTTGTGAGCTAATTCATGAGAAACAAGAGTAGTAGCATAATGTTCAACTGACATAATAGTTTCCCTCGGGTCGATTATTAGGTATAATTCTCTAAAAAAAAAGTTGAGGAAAATAATTACAACTAAAATTTGGTATTCGAAATAATTATCAAACAAAGTCAAAGTCTCTAACTTTGCTCCGTAAATAATTAACGTCGTAGAAGTAGATGCGTTAGACTCAAGTGAAGACACTATACGGCTTCCAAATTAAATAAATGCCATGTAATTCGTTAGTTATATATTTCACGAATCATGAGCAATTTTAATTCACTTGCAACAATGAGACTGCTGATTAAGCATACTTCACTGATTAATATCATAATTTCATCGATCGAAATCTTTAATTCTATAATGGATACTAGATTCACGTAACTTGAGATTTTGGACTAACCTGTAGCTGACCATGCCCCAATTTTCTGTACCTGCTGATGCCCAGTCCGGTGAAGAAATATGATCGTTTAAAAGATTTGGATGTAGCGACGAATACGGTATTTTAAAATAATCGTCAAAATATTCAGTCATTTTAACAGTCAGATCTAAAGCATGGTCACCTAATCCCGCTGTATTCGATCTACCGACTATTCTTATTGCTGGAGTAAACGATGTGTTACTTGCGATCACTTTAAATGATTCGCTCACTAAGAACGTGACTAGATACGAGGACATTTTTGGACTCTCAAGGAAATTGTCACGGGTCCTATTATTCTCTAGACTGAAAGTTACAAAAGAGTTAGAACTTACAAAGTAAGTAAACACATTAATTTAAATAAATAATTAATTTTAATAGATTCATTTACAATTACTATCTACAATTACTTTTTTTAATAAGAAAATTGACTGTTTAGGTGAAAGTCTGTTTTATTCGACTCAATTCATAATAAATATCAAAATAATCTTTTTTACTAGCAAAGATATAATTTTTAATAGAATTTCGGAAAATATATAATTTTAAAGTAAATATTCACTTCCAACCAATCCAACAATGACTTTTTGCTGTAACTACATAATTCAAATAAATTATTAGATGTAAAAATAGCAAAAAGGTTACTTACGTATCTGTGTTTTCGATACCAGTGTTCGAGTAGGTCCCAATATAACTCGATGGTTTCGATAAATGAAGCTTGAATACTGCTTTGAATAATGGCTCATCCCAGCATGGGAATGCTTGTCTTGCATTGTAAGGCTGGAAATGCGTGGCTGCATATATCCTAAAACAGTCAAGTTTTTTAAGTCAGGGTCAAAATCTTTATAGAATATTGTCTGAAGCATTATATTTACTTATTTATTATGTAGCGTACTGCTTTCATTTCGAAAAAAAATACTGTTGGAAATATATTTCTTATATTGAAACGGCCTGGTGGAATATTTTTTCATTCTATCATTGCGTTACTAATTATTTTGAGGAGTAAGAGAATACAGGCGTACATGATTCTTCAAAATAATAATTAACACTATATAGTCGGGCAGAGATAACAAGTTTAGACTTGTTATTTATGTTAGTAGACTAGCTTTAACCGCGTGAAATTTATAAAACACAAACTTTTAACCCCCGTTTTAACCCCTTTAGGGGAGGAATTTATGGGCTCTAAGGAACCTGCCTGCCAAATATCAAGTTTGTACGTGTTATAGTTTGTGAAATTTCGTGATTAACCATTGAGTGTTATTTCGCATACATATAGAATAACGTATTTCTGTCTATAAAGGTACATAATTTTTTATTTACCTTTCAACGCCTTCGTCATCAGTGTACCACCCTTTCCAAATACCTCTTTTCATTGGTCCATCATTCATTGAATTGCTATAATCAATATAGAGTGTATAATTTCTTCCAAGATCCATCGCTTGTTGTAAATTTATGCGCAGAAAATGATACTGCGGCTCCAAAGTGTACGGTTCAATTAAATTAAGGTTAACTGTTTCTCCATTATCAGATAACAGAGTAATAGAGTTTATACTATCAACATTGGAGTGCAGGACAATATTAGTGACGTTTTCCTCTGTTGCCTAAAAATGACATTAATTAAACACAAAAATGCTAAACCCACAACGACAGACACTGACAGTTGACCGAAGTTCTTCAGTTCTTCTAATGCTCGATATAGGCAACCATAGTGAAGATATCTGTACGTATTTGATATACCACTAGCTTATTTTAATAGGATACTTACAAAATTACAAACCACTAATAGTAAAATAAATAAATATAAATATTGGACAACATCACATACATTACTCTGATCCCAATGTAAGTAGCTAAAGCACTTGTGTTATGGAAAATCAGAAGTAACGACGGTACCATATACACCCAGACCCAAGACAATATAGAAAACTAATTAACTTTTTCTACATCGACTCGGCCGAGAATCGAACCCGGGACCTCGCAGTGGCGTACCTATGAAAACCGGTGTACACACTACTCGACCACGGAGGTCGTCGATAGTAATAATAATAGATTAATTTCATTTAAAATGTTTCGTTTGTCTTTATTAAATTATTTAAAATTATTGGTACGCACATATATTATATAAGATAGCTTGCATGGTGTATTTATTTATCGTTAGATAAAGTTTGTACCTGAATCACAATGAATTCTCTTCCATCGAAGCTAAATGGTCGATCTATTCTCTCGGCGAAATAAAGATCAATAAAAATGTCATATTCTAAAGGCACAACATTCTCTGGTAGGCGATAAACTTTGTCGGCACTTCGGGAAACCGACTGAGCCGAAAATTCGGGAAGCTCTTCTATTTCTTCTATCCATAAAGGATTATCAGCATTGGTTGTGTTTAAGACCAAGAAGGCCAATGAAAGGAAAAACCAGGACATTTCTGAAACAATTTCATAAATCTAGGCATCAACAAAATAATAATGATCAACTTTTGTATCAACGAGCTATGATAATATTTTCTCCTATCATTTTATACTGTCATACAACCAAATTTGATATATATTTATTGTAATTCTAGTACTTTTCTCAAATATTACAAGCTGTGTTAAAAAAACACAACTTACAAACAATTTTGTTAAAATTCAAATAAAATACGTCAAATACTTCATAGTTAACATAACATTTAGTATGCACTGCATAGGATTTAGTAGATAATATAGAAACATTCTTATACAATACGTTAAATATAGTTTAGATAAGTAACGAAATAAATCAGAACAAATTATGATACGTAAATCAAGACAATATTTGATTGTAAATATTTTAAACAAAATTTATTAACTAACCTTTTTATGGAAATATCCTTAGCCTCGGATGGAACAAGATACAGTGAATTCATATCATTGTTCTAAATATCACTTCAAAAACAATATTCTAGGGATAAGTAATACAATTAGATAAAATATAATCATTTGATATTATTTCGATACCATTCGATCTAAATCATTGATATCATGATAAAAAAAAAATTATTTATTGAACGCTCATTTATATAATACCAAAATATATTGACACTTAATCTATCTGTAAGCTTAGCTGCGTTTTATTTATTTACATGGATATCGAAAATTTATAAAATTAACATCTTCCATACGAACTTGCATCCCTGATTTTTCCGCCTTAAGAGACGAGTTTTTAGTAAACGCTTTAACGACTGACCTTTTGTTATAAACGCAAGCCAAACTTCTGCCCTAAGTTTTACCCTCATAAGTGAATATTCATAAGGTCTTTAGCATCTTTCTTTAACTCGTTAACATAAACTAAAATATAGATTTCCGCTTTTCTAACAACAGATATAACGAATTTCCATACAAACTTTCTTTCCCATTGACAACGTGATGAATTTTGATAAATCCTCTTTTTCCTACCTACATTCCATAATATCGACCTGTTAAGGCTGTGCGTTGTATGTCAATCAAGTATTTTAAAATTTATAGATTAAGCAAATATCATAACATAACATAACATAAACAGCCTGTAAATTTCCCACTGCTGGGCTAAGGCCTCCTCTCCTTTTGAGGAGAAGGTATGGAGCATATTCCACCACGCTGCTCCAATGCGGGTTGGTGGAATACACATGTGGCAGAATTTCGTTGAAATTAGACACATGCAGGTTTCCTCACGATGTTTTCCTTCACCGCCGAGCACGAGATGAATTATAAACACAAATTAAGCACATGAAAATTCAGTGGTGCCTGCCTGGGTTTGAACCCGAAATCATCGGTTAAGATGCACGCGTTCTAACCACTGGGCCATCTCGGCTCATAAGCAAATATCATATAATAAAAAATATATACTTCATAACATGAGTTCCCTTTACATAATTAACTAATTTCTTTGCTCAACTTTGAGCGCATGATGCGGACCAGATGTTAGTCCTGATTTACATTTGTCCTTCACGATGAACGATTGATAAGAAAAATGTTAACAAACAAACACACTCACTTTCACATTTGCAATATTACTGTTACATATTATACGGCTATGGCCTTCCTTGGTGTTCAAACTTGCTTCATATCGAATTTCATAAAATTCAGTTCAGCAAATTGGGTGTGAAAGCATAACTGACTGACTGACGGACTGAGTTACTTTCGCATTTATAATATCAGTTCAATTAACATCTCATAGAATATACTGGACATAGCCCTCACTCCGTCCATTTATAATGGCTGATTATTCCAAAAGCATAATTGACCTTGAAATTAATTTATCATTTTACTAAATAATATAACTTCGAATGATAACAATCATTTACATATGAATGTGTAATATATATTTTACTTGCTTATTTAAATGAAATCAAAATCGCTATAATATAACAAAATGTATTTGCTTATTACGATTGAAAATAGAAAATAATAGATGTCCCAGAACAAGACCCTTAGAGACTCTACGAATTTTCCGATATTTATTATATATGTAATTATTATTATTTTTAAATTAACTTGCTCCGTTTTATTTACTTGGTAGGGCTTTGTGGAAGCTCGTCTGGTCTGGCCAAACAGCAATAGTTAATACCATTGTGTACCGATTTGAACTAGTGGCAATAGATGCGTAAGGACGTAACATCTTAATTCTAAAGGCTGTTCTTACAGTGTCATTTTCTCATTGACTTTTTTACCTAATTCAAGATGGTATTTATTGTATTCTAAGCCAGCTGCGCCCTCGAATTCGTGCGCGTTTTTTGAAATTAAGTTATTTGGATATTGTAGCGTGATTTTATTTTTATTCTATATATAATTCTAAAATAAAAGTAAGTTATTCCTTATTACATCCGCTATCTGCCAGTGAAAGTCCCTTCGAAATCGGTTCAGCCGTTCCAAAGATTAGCCGGATCAAACAGACAGACAGACTGACTGACAAAAATTGTAAAAATGTACCTTGTACACATACATATGCATTTAGTAAAAATGGGTTATTTTAATATTACAAACAGACACTCCAATTTTATTATATGTATAGATATCACAGTAGAAATACAAGTTGAATTTATTATTTTATTTAGAATATCTAGCGTGTAAAATATTAATTTGTGATCTATTATGAGTTATATTTTATCTAGTAAGAATCTCCCTGAAATATTTTGGGCCACTCATTGGCAATATATTATTTTGATTCTACATTCGGTGTACGACGCCTTTGTTTAGATACAATAACAAAAAAATACTTCGTTATGTACAAAAATTTATTAAAATATAATTACATTTTAAATAATTATGCTCAAAATGAGCAAATTCTGTTACTACAATACTTATAATATTACAGTTTATTGGAACACGTGAGCAACTAATGCCACTGCTAGTAAAACTATAGATACGGAAATTGTCGCTGAAGCATTCCTATTTCTAATAGTTGTGAATAGGTCTGGTGCGACATTGTTTCCCCATCTGATGTTGTTCAAAGCAGAATTAATAACGTTGACACCAGAATTGAAGGATGTACCCAAAGCCACTTGTTCTCGGTACAGCCATGCTTGGAACTGTGAAATTAAGATTGAAACAAATAAAGATAAACATTTAAGTATAGGTTTTGAATTAAATGATTTTACAGAGAAACTAATTATGAATGCTCGAAATATATTAATAAAATTTAATAATCAAAACAAATCCATGTCTAATACCTTCTCAAAATATTATAAAGAAACTTTGAAAAGGTTTTTCAGAACTAACCTAACTTAAGAGAACAAAACTAACTTAAGAGTTTTTTATTTATATTAAGTCTGTTTTATTATTGAGAGTAATAAAATGATGTAAGATGTAAAAAATTCATCGCCAAAGTGGCAAAAGTCAACTTACAGCTACAATATGTTCGAAATTCGTCAAGTGAGTCGCCAGAGCGCTTACGCAAACATCAAGTCTTGCTTGACCGCCATATCTGGAAAAAGCGTTAATGGGAATAAAAATCTCTTAATTTTAGAAATAAATAAACAACAATTGCTTTAATGTTACACGTAAAAATTTCGTAAAGCGAATGTGATCGAATTATTTATAACATTTTAACGAAAAATACAAACGAAATCAACCAAGAATATATTATGTATTTTAAAAAAGTAAAAAAATAAAAGTAAAGTAGCAGTAAGTAGTAAAAAAATACTTACGACTGTCTCATTTCTGCGTAGTTTCTGTATAAGAAATCGAGAACGATTGGCACATTCTGCTGATTGCCTAGAAGCGCGAAACTGAAGGCATTCGTCTTGTCATGGACCCTGATTTTGTCATTTTGCATCGACTCAACTAGGTAACTGTAAATATTAATTTACCTTAAGGAAGTCTAGTCAGGTAAACACAATATTAAATACAAACATTATAAATACTTAGACTTACTGTGACAACGAAGCATTATCTCTGGTGCAAGCGAGAGTGCGCAACATGACAACCATATCAGCGGTGTTTTCTGAAGTATTATATTTCTGGAATAAGAACTGATAGTCGGAAGCATTACCATAACGAAGACCAGTGCAATAAACGTAACGACGTGCATTCTTTGGTACTCTGTAAAAAACACAGTGTTGAAATTATGTTTTACGATTTCAAAATGTGATGCTGTGATGTAGAGTTGATGTTAGGGAAAAGTTAACTTACAAGTAATTGTTACTATTTCTGAATTGTCTCCATTTTTCAAGACTATCGCTGATACAGCCCTCGTGACCAAGTTGACAAGCGTAGTTCATGATCTGCATCCTACTTTGTGTGGTGGAAATTGCCTCATTTGCTCTTTCTTCGTATCCCAATTCCTGAATGGCCCCTTCTAATAACTCCAAAAGGTAAGTCTAAAGTAAGGAAAGAAATAAAAATAGTAATAATAATTATTCAGATGCGAAACTAGAGGGAAAAATATTAATTAATAGTTGATATTTCTTTAATTATATACATGCTTACATTGAATTCCTCATGAGCTCTAGGCAAATGTTCTAGCCTTCGTCGAACCCAGTCTAGTTGTGACAAAACTCCATTCCACACATAATAGTCACTTTCATCTTTAAGGAAAGAGAGCACATCAAACGCACGCCTTACGCTAATTTTACCTGCTCTGAGGAAAAACATGACATCATTTGTCATCTGAAAAAAAAATCATGTGCTTTACGATATTTTAAATTCATAGTAAAAAAATATATAGGAACATGTTTTAGTTTACCTGAGCTCTGTTTAATTTATGGATAACAGTTCTGTTACGACGTAATTGAGATGCAAGCATTTCCCAACTGTGGTCGTCATAATTAACTCGATAGAGTCCTTAGAAACAAATAAAATAATTTTGTATACTATTTTTAATATATTATAATTAATATATTTTTAATATTTTTTTATAATAATTATTATCATATTTACCAGAATGTTGAAGATTAAACACAACCCAACGGTGTCCAGCTTCATTTGGAATAGTCATAGTCTTGTTGGTAAATACGAACTTAGGTTTAAGATCGTTGAAATTTGGACTTCCACCGTGTGTCCATGTGATCGGTATATGCCAGATTGTATCTGGTACTGTACCAGAAAGTTGGAAGCGTTCCTATATAAATTAAACATTGTTAGTTTCGGTTACGTATAATCCATATAAAATTAAAAATTAATGTAACGCACCTGAGTAATAGTAATCTGACCTGTGGACATGTTCACATCCACATTTAATACTGGAGAACCTGGGTTCTGTACCCAGTTGTCAAACACCACACCAATGTCGATATTAGGGTAAGTTGTTTGGAAGGTAGGATCCTCGGAACATGCTCTTCTGAATGCGTTGTACATGTCTATGGGATATCCAATACCGTAAGCACTAAAAATAAAATATATATCTTTAAAAAGAGTTACGTAACAGCCTATAAATATCACACTGGGGCCAAGATCTCCTCTTTTATTAATCCAACCCCAAGATTAATGAAAAACACAAATTATGCACATGAAAACTTAGAGGTGCTTGCTCTAGTCACACAATCATAGTTACGATTTGACTGCTGTAACTAATGTGCTGTTTGGGTTCGCTATTCAATGATTGATTATCATAATATAATTGGATTCATATACATGTGATTATTCTTAGGAGTTGACATTAATTTACTTACTTATCTTTTAAATAATATCTCAGGGCTTTCTGGAATGTTTCATAACCAACGAAATGTTCCAATGTTCTTAAGACTGAAGCACCCTTAGCATAACTTGTTGTACTGAAATGCGCTGTGACGGATGGATTACTCGCTACTTCGGTCCAGTTCATAGGGGTAGCACCTGCACTAGCATCAGCACTTAAAGCACTTTGTACTCGATTAAGAATAAAACGATCATCTAATTCCAAAGACGTATCAGCCTGAAATGATAAGTTAATATTGTTTTATTACACATTTATGATATTTAAATAAAGTATTTTTTTTTGTTTTCAATTATTTAAAATAAAAACAAACAAAAAGTACGAATAAGTTTATATGCAATTAAAAAATCCTGATACAATTCAAGAAGACTTTTTGAATCATTTTTGAATTGTCATTTTAGAGAATTTTGAACGTTGCTACTACGTATTCGTAAAATACCAAAAATAACTAGGAAATGCTTAGTAGTTGATAATATGTTTCATACGATATTTAAAAAAATATTTTAAGGACGGTCCCGCTCTGAGATTTGCCTGCATTTCTTTTGCATTGCATTGAGTTCAGATTCGAGCATTACAGTACGTAACATGCGTTTGTTAACATTACATCTACGAGAAGAGTGAAACGTTACAGTGTAAAAACAATTGACTTTGCAACAGATGACTGCTCAAAATCTAAGATTATAGGCGGATAATCGTCTATCAGTACATGCGCGAAATATTGTAACGTAATGCTCCAAATTGAATCTTACTATGTTACATTACAGACGTGTACTACAGATGAAGAACCGCCCTAAGATAATAATTAAAGAAATAATATTTACATAGTGTGCACCAAAATATTCAAAGTAGCTGGCAAATGACTCGTTCAGCCAAAGGTTACTCCACCAAAAACATGTCACCAAGTTACCAAACCATTTGTGAGCAAGTTCGTGAGCAATGATGGTTGCGATGAAAATTTTATCCAAAACATTAGTATGATTTTGATGATAGAGTAAATACGCCTCTCTGAAAAAATGCAATAGTTAATCTTGATACACTTTAATTCAACTATTATATTCGACATTTAATTTATTTTAAAAAATTATACCTGTAGTTGACCATTCCCCAATTTTCCATAGCACCAGATGGGAAATCAGGCAACGCGATGTGGTCGTTTTTCATGGGTTGGCCTTGTCCCATATCATAGTAGTCAATATCGAAATATTCGTCCATCACTTCAGTAATTTTCATACCAATTTCGGCAGCATAAGAATGTTGATCGAGAGGACCTCGACGAGAAACAATTTGGAAAGGTCTGTTAGGTCTGGAAGATTCGTTAGTAGCAACGAAATCACTAACGTGGAAAGCAATGAGGTAGGAGGACACAGCGGGAGTTGGCAAGAATGTTTCCCGAACACGGCCTGTTGATACCCTGTTTAAAATAAATAAAAGATTACAAAATGAATACGCATTATGTACTCATAACCGATTTAATTCATATAAATAAACATATAATCAGCCTGTAAATTTCCCACTGCTGGGCTAAGGCCTCCTCTCCCGTTGAGGAGAAGGTATGGAGCATATTCCACCACGCTGCTCCAATGCGGGTTGGTGGAATACACATGTGGCAGAATTTCGTTGAAATTAGACACATGTAGGTTTCCTCACGATGTTTTCCTTCACCGCCGAGCACGAGATGAATTATAAACACAAATTAAGCACATGAAAACTCAGTGGTGCCTGCCTGGGTTTGAACCCGAAATCATCGGTTAAGATGCACGCGTTCTAACCACTGGGCCATCTCGGCTAGATTTAATTCAAACCGTATTATTAAAAATGATTTCTGAATTAAATGTTGATATTTACAACTTTGTCATTTTTAAGCCCATAGTAATGCTAAGACTCTATCGTAAAATCGTGTATATTGTATATATCGTATATCTCGGTCGGTTGATGATGTACTTACTGTTGGGTAGCGTTGATGGCCATATTAGAGTAAGATGGTGAAAGATTGGCATCACGAGTTATTGAAATAACAAAGGGACATTTAAATTGTGGTTCGTCGAAACATGGGAAAGCCTTTCTTGCGTGATAAGGTTGGAACTGTGTCGTGGCATATTCGCTAAAAGATAAAAAGCAAAATTAGTATATGTTTTTTTAATTCGTAAAAGAACAATAATAAGCTAATATAGTCGCTTCGAACGAAGTTTCTTTCAGGCATGATGGAATTAATTATCATAGCTTGGATAAATCAAGGATCGGTGACAAAATTGTAATCCATAAAGTGGCACAATTGTCGTACGACGATTACGAACTTAATTTTACACCTAATGTGTAGCCATAATTTGACAAGAACCTGGATTGAAACGGTATCAGAAACTTCGATCCAATGAGTCATTTATTTACCGTTTTTCATTGCCATCGTAATAATATCCTTTGTAAAAACCACGATCATGAGGATTTTCATTTATGCGACCAAGATAGCTGATAGTGATCGTATATTGACCGGGTATGATAGTGGACGCAAAATTAATTTTCAAAATCTCGTAATAACTGTCAGTTTCGAAGCTATTCGGGAATTGGAGATTTACTGGTTGATTGTTAGCGTCTACGACATTCACACCGGTAATGGCAACTACATTTTGGTGCATTACAATTTGTGTGAGGTTTTGACGAATCTGAAATGAAAGCGGTGAGTTTAAAATAATATACAAACTTTGTAAATAAGGAGATTAATTTATCTTCTGTTAGTGAACATGCCTATAGCAGATAATACGATTCAGAAAAGTTGGCAAACAACGTCTGCCGACTGTTTTGCTCAGGATTAATAATAATGAGTTCTCTATTTTAGTGACGTATCTCATGTAACATAATTCTATATTATAAAAGATAAAATCCGGTTACGATCCGGTTTCGATCTTAATCGAAAATAGATCGGGTTCAAAGTCGAGCACTAAGTTTTCATGTGGTTAATTAATTAATTTCGTACTCATGTATTAATCGCGATTACTGGTGGTATACTTTTGAACTAGCTCGTCTCTGTAGGTACCACCATATACTGCTATATGTTCCGGTTAGAAAGATGAGTAAGCCTGTTACACTGGCTGCCTGTGCACAAGGTACATAAAATCTAAGTTGCCAAGTTTGGCGGCGGATTGGCGATGTACAGAATGGTTAATATTTCTGACTGTACCAATGTCAGTGGACGGTGGACATTATAATATGCAATATTTATTAATATTATTATTTTATTACATCACAGTTATATAATTTTACATAAAGACTATATTAGCATAGAAAACCATAACAAATTAATTGAGTCACGTCACGGTTAGCCGACTTTTAGCAATTTTATCAATTAGATAAAAAAAATAATCGTGAATGTATGATTAAGTATGTCGGCGATTAATTTATTGGAAATACTATCTAAATCTGTGTCATATTTTTTGATAACAGCACACTCTTTGATACACTAAAAATACTTGCGATATAGATTCGATCTAATACATTAACGTGACACCAAAATCACGTTTTAGTCTGATTGATCGCATTTATGCATTTCAGTATCGCAAAAATGTAATGTTCTACGTTTTAAAGAAGTAAAGTTCGTTATGTTGGATGTAGGAGGTAAACAGAAGCTACTCATCCAATAAAAAAAAAACCCTATCATTTGAATGTCTTTAAGCTAGACAAAGGCTAAAATAAAATAAAAAATATAGAATATTTTAATGTGTTTCAAGATACTTGACTTATATTAATAACAAAGATACACTTTCCTTAGAATTTTCCTTGCAGTAAAGTATTATCATAATAAGTAATTGTACTCAAAAGAAAGAATTTTGTAGGATATGTCACAAATTAATAATTATATTATTAATATATTCATACAAGGTATTACCGGAAGATGAAAAATGTAAGAATGATGAAAAAGATTAATTCGAATTTAATAGAAGAGTATTAAGTTATTTTTCTAAAGACATTTAAAAGCGAAGAAAAGCCAGGTCTTAAAGACAATTAGAATTGGAGCATGAAACTAAAAACACGTAAAGTTTTAATGATAACAAAACTCAAAAATCGAAGCTGCTTTTTATTTGCAGCTATTGTATCTATTATTTTAAAAATTTGTATATTTATGTATGCCTCGAAAAGTATTACTAACCTGAACATCAACTTGAACAATTCCATTGAATCTAGATTCAGACAGATATACGTCAAGGTCAACATGGAAATAAGTAGGTTGCACATTGTCCAAGAGCCTGTATTTTGGGTCATCAATATTTGTATTGTATCCGATCATTTCAAAGTCTGGCGTAATCTCCCCGGGATCCGCGTAGGCCAGACCCACGAGAAGAAATAAAAACGTGACCATCATTTTGAGACCTAAAAAAATTTAGTCTATTCTCAAACTGTTGTATTCATTTGATCAGCATTTTTTTAAATAATTATAAGTTTATATTATAGTAGACAAAAAAATATTTAAATTTTATTCAATCTTACCCATGGTGGTCACGACGGAATCTAATGGTCAACTAAAGTCGTTAAAATTAATTTTCATAATATATTTTTATCACCAATCAGCCTTATTATCTTAGTACAATGTTTAGATTAATATATTTTTTAATAAAGTTATCAAATTCGATTGACGATAATAGTTTTTATGATGCACTCATATTTTTTTATAAAATTTGAATGTAATTAATCATCAACATTTTTTAAGTGTGACTAAGTGTTTTAACAAAAGCTTCTTATTATTCTTATTCAAGTTATATTAATAACAATATGATTAATTTTCCAGAATAATTATTCCATAATTCACTTATTGAATATCTACAAAATAACATCACAATCACTTAAAAACTAAATGAAATATGAAAATGTTAACAAAATTTTAAATAAATTTATAATCGGAGTGAAATTAAAATTAAAGGACCCGTGTTTTTTCATCTTATACAAATTTAGAGAATAGTTTTATTTCCTATCGCCTTAAGATGTATTGACTACTAAGTACCCCTTCAGCAGATTTGCCTTCGGCTTAACAGCAAAACCTATGCCAAAATCTAAATATACTTTATTCAAGTAAGCTCTTAAAAGGAGTTGTGATTTTTTGTCACTATATAATTTAATCTTTTTTTTTTTTTTGTTTCGTAGTAAGGAAACTAACAATAATGACAAACATCATAATAATATTCAGTAATATAACGAAACAAACAAATTATAAGACATTAAAGGATACATTTAGAAATTCATAACAGATTAAATATTTATATATGTCGGTACTTATTTTTTATAAATATATCTTGACTTATTTCTAAAATAATATATTATTTTCAAATAAAATAGGCTTCATTATAATTTTGACAGCTACAGTACTAGAGTATATTACAGTACGATTTTAAAATTTACGGTTCATTACATAATGGTTAAAATCATTGTATTTCATATTAAACTACCACCGGTTCGGAATTAATTTTTAATTCTTCAGAGGAGAACTAGAAACAAACTATACAGTGACACTTTCTTAAATGTAATTACATAGTCAGCAGAAAGACAATTTAATTAATTCCTTTATGGAATTACGAATACTCCGCGCTTTCTTGTTATATATATATTATTTCGTATAAGTTATTGAAAAGATTTTTTTTTATATTTACTTTATTAATACACACATTTCCTGCTAATCATTGTAAATAAGGCTTAATAATAATAATGATTATTATATCGTTGATTTCGGTCACCGCGGTCATTTTCTACAGAGAATAGCCAACAGCGATACAACACACAATCATGTATGTTTTTCAAAGCCAGAGTGCAGTGAGTACACTCTTTTTTGTGAGAGATTTCGGATCTGGTTGATTGGTTACGTGTTTTCTAAGGCAGGGGAGTTGTACCGATGCTATATTCCTAACTAATATTATATGTCATATGATTTATTATATAGCAAATGAGCCACCTGATGATAAGTGGTCACCACTGCCCACTGGTCATAACAATTGGTATGGTAAATATTAATCTTTCTCCATATCACCAATACATTAATCTTGGAAACTAAGATGCTGTGGCCTTTATTCCTCAACGGCTTACTCACCCGTCAAACCGGAACCCAACAATAAGCATTGCTGTTTGATAGTAGATATCTGGAATTGATATCTAGAAGGGCTTGCACGAAGCCCTACCTACAAGTAAACTCCTTCCAAACTGCTATAGCGATTTTCTTGCCAAATACCATATCCTCTACCAGAACCTCGAAATCTTATGAACTTGTAAGCCTATACTTTATCTATGAACTAAATAACAAGCATTAATATATGTATTTGTATCTGACTTTTAGCTAGCAATATTGTTAATTTAGCCTCTTTCTAATCCTCGCTAGTTTTACCGATTTAAATGATTCAATTGAATGAAGGAATTTCTCAGGCGTCATTTTGGAATGGCGTAATTGAAAATTAAATTGTTAAATATAGATATGACTGGGATAGTTTTTCTAGAGGAAATATAAGTCAATGACTAAATAAAGCCGTAATTATTATTGTCAAAATATTTTCGAAAATCGAAATATTGTACATAGTATTGCTAATTTAGATGGTCTGTCCGTAATCCATTTTTATGAATTTGTTAAAGAAAACTTATATAGTTAAGAATGAATAATTTTAAGTATATGTTAAATTAAATTTTATATCTAGCATTTATTTTATTTTCGAATTTATTGCACCTGTTAACCCTAGAGCATGCTGAAAAGTATTGAACACGCGAGTTGTTCAATTTTGGTGGGTATTATAAATACTCGCACTAAATGACTAAACGTAAAGGAATATCGCTATGCACCGATAAGTCGAGGGTTCATGCACGACAGTGATAGACGCGTCCTTTCTTTTATATTTTACTGTTAAATATACATATATTGATGTCTGGTAGTCTGACATAAAACCGGGAATTTTAGTATTCGTGTTTAAAAAAGATGTTTTATAAAGTACTAGCTGTTACCCGCGACTTTGCCCGCGCAGAATATGAATATATTTACAAATTAACTTAAAATATTACGTTAATGTAATACCTCTTTGAATACCACATTGGTGTGATTTTCAACCCTTAGGGTAGAATATCCAGAAACGCTTAAATGCGAATCAACTCATATTTAATCGGTAGCCCAAAAATAAAATTTCTACCTTCTAACTTCAAAATGACAGACTTCCAGACTAAACTGAATACGAAATGTTAACACCTATTTTGCCCTTTAGGCCTAAAATATCAAGAAACGCTTAAATACGTATCTACTAATTTTTAATCAGTAGCTCAAAAATAAAGTTTTATGCTTCTAACTTCAAAAATTACAGACTTCCAGACTAACCTGTATACGGAATGTTAACCCTATTTCTCCCCTTAGGCGTAAAATATCCAGAAATGCTTAAATACGTATCTACTCATTTTTAATCAGTATCCCAAAAACAGATTTTTGTTTTTTAATTTAAAAAATGACGGACTTCCATAAAAACTTTCATCCCTTATTTCACCCCCTCAGAGGTAGAATATCAAAAAACACTTAAATAAATATATAATCATTTTTAATCAGTATCCCCAAAAGTAAAGTTTCATGTTTCTATCTTAAAAATGACGGATTTCTATACAAACTTTCAACCCTTATATCACCCCCGTAGGGGTAGAATATGCAGAAACACTTAAATAAGTATTTACTCCTTTTTAATCAGTATCCCAAAAATAAAGTTTCATGTTTCTAACTTAAAAAATTCCATACGAACGTTCAACCTCTATTTCACCCATTTAGGGGTAGAATATCCAAAATTCCCTCCCGAGTGGGTGTCATGACATGTTATTTTATAAGTGTACAGCCTAAAATATAAGTTTCATGCTCCTAGTTCTATAAATTCTAAACTTTACAGCACTTTTTTCCAAATAAAAAGTTGCCTATGTCCTTTCTCAGGCTCTAGACTATCGGTTATATAAATCGTATAAATCGGTCCAGTAGTTTTGGCGTGAAAGCGAGACAGACAGACAAAGTTACTTTCGCATGTATAATATTAGTATGGAAGTTTGGATTGTTATTTCATCGCTAGAGAGCTCCAATAATAACCGCGTCCGATCGCTGCTAAATTCAAAGTGCTACAGGGAGAACCGCGGCCTCCGACCTCCGACGCGCCTATAGCACGCTCCCGCCGCCCCGGCCGGCCGGTAGCACCGCAAACGCTACGTTCCGCAATTTTTAAATCTGTAATATCTTCGAAAATATTAATTTAAATCATATGCTGTAAAGGGCCATATAGATCAATATTAAATCAAAAATGTATTTAAGGTATTTCATTGGATAAGGAATAATGCTGTATAGATTAAAATCGCTTCGAAAATTAGCCAATATTTGTGGTAAAATATATTATATTACCACAAATATATATAAAAAATAACAAAAAAATGTTATTGTGGGTTATCACTTACAGAGAGACATACCATCGCGAACTTTTTTGTAGACATTTTTGAGGTATACAATTCTGTGGTACATTATGTTGATCTATCTCATAGTGTTCAGCCAGCGTTTGCAATATATGCGCAAAAAAAGTAAAGGATAAAAAATCGTTGTTGTGGGCTTTCACTAAGGGATGGACATATACCATCACGGACTTTTTTGACGAAGTTCTTAATGTGTACAATACTATAGTACATTATTTTAATCTATCTCGTAGAGTTCATCCAGCGCTTGCAATGTAAGCGCAAAAAATGTTTATTTACGACATCACTTCAGAAACCTCTGAAATTATCAGTATTCTCTACTATATTGTGCATGTATTATACATATAAACCTTCCTCTTGAATCAATATAATTACATAGTATAAAACAAAGTTTAAAATTAACACAACGGATTTTGATGCGGTTTTTTTTAATAGATTTCTTACAGCGCCATTGTCTGTGGGCGGTGGTGACCACTAATCATCAGATGGTCCCTTTGCTCGTTCAAATTAAGCCTATGAAAAGATAAGAACGAATAGTAACTAGAATGAAATACAATTAATACAAACGTTTCAAATATGTATTGTAATAACTTACAATATAATATTTCGTTGTGAAATTTGAAAACGCTGAAATGCGATACTAAAATTGTTGTGTCGACATATTTCGAAAGGCTGGAGCGTCACCAAGGGCTTAATTGGATATCGATTGCCGTGTTCGGGATATTGTGTTGCTTTTTTTTCGTGACCAATCACCAGGTGCACCTTTACGCCCGTTCGATACGAAGAGCTCTCGTGTATGCTACTTCGGTTCAGCTTGGTGCTTGTCTGAAATATATTAGGAAAACTTGTTGTTGCAGTTTTGGTATCTTTCTTTGGTTATTATGCGTTAATCTTAATCAGTCTGTCCATGATGGGGTTATTTCTATTATGAATCACTATTTATGTGACAAGTCCAGAATACAGTGGATGCAAACGTAAAGGTAATGACCTCACTTGATTTTTCTACAACTGAATATTTAAATTAAAAAACTTTGATTAGTTTTATATATATTATTCTTTTGGGCCATGAATTTTCATCCTTTTAGGTTTTGAAGACATTATGTTAAATAGAGACCGCCACATTGGGTGACTTTTTAGCTCAATGTCATTAACATTTTCCATTATTTGTTTCAATTTTCCTTTTTTAGTAAATGTTTTTTTTTGGGCTTCGACTTTGTGTATTATTCATATAAATACAAATTTCAAACCCTAGCCTAGAAAAGTTTCACTGAGTCCATAGTGTCCATCATAATATTTTGTTGGAGCCAGATGTCCTCTAGCCTCAATTGGCCTTGTAGCGCTCGACATTGAAAGTCTTCTAAACTCAGGTCTTCTTTTAGCACAGACGCCATAATTCACAGCAACTTTTGGTGGTTGTAATGCTGTTTTTTTAATAATTCATAGATTCTCCGTACTCCAAAATTGTATTCTCCTTAACAGGATGACAGAAGTGACTGTTTTATGAAAATATAAGAAATTTCTAAACTTTTAAAATGTGTGTTCTATTGTAGATTGCTACACGAGTATTTGTATGTGAATTATCCTTTTCGAGGATAATATTTCGGACCTTAATTTGTGCTTCCTTGTCGGTGGTTTTTTGACAGATTTTTTCCGCCACATGCAGGTTTCCTCACGATGGTTTCCTTCACCGTCTAGCACGAGATCATTTATAAACTTAAATTACATACAAACAATGAGATTTGGAAAGGTATTACATTTTAGTCCAACGGAAAAGAAAAGTTAGGATATCAATATTATAGTGAATGTTATTTCTTTTTTCATTATAAATTAAGCTCAATTAAATAAAAAAAATCTACTAAAGGATTACTTTACACACAAAATGTATATAAACACAATTTAAGGAATAAAAATAACAAAGAATAATATTTTTGGATTTATGGAAATAATTTAAAATAGATTTTATTGTAAATGTATAAATTTATTGAATATTTGATTGACATTATTATATTTCAACATTATACCATTAAACTTATAGCAACTGTTGTCACTAAAGTTACAATGCTTAGCGTAACTATATTAGCCGAGTCTGGTTCGCCATCACCACTGTCTTCACCGCCGTCTTCATTTCCACCATCTTCAGTTCCACCATCTTCAGTTCCACCATCTTCAGTTCCACCGTCTTCATCTGTTATATCGTCAAGTTCATCTTCAACGAAACCAGTGTCAAAGTAGTTTAGGAATTCTGACACACGACGAACTGACCATTCAAGGTTGTTTCTAGTAGTCGTGATTCCATTGATTCCAGTGTTATAATCGTTACCCAGAATCTCACGATTTTGTTCCAACCAAGCTAAGAACTGAAAATCAAAATTAATTAACATTTTGTTTAATTACTTTAGGTAATAAATATAGGCTACATTATATCAATATTGTAGTTATATATGTATATAAAAAATAAGTAACCAATTGTGAAACAAATATAGCATTTTAAAATCCGAATATTTACTTCATTGATCTGTTCTTCGTTTCGTAAGCGACTAGCGATGTTGCTTATAGGAGTAGCAGCGCTGCCAAGGCTATAAAATAAAAGAAAATCAATAAATGTTATTCAAAATTAATTTACAAAGTTATTAAATAAAATTGTCGATACCTAAACAAAAATAAATAATCGAAATAATCTAAGCCAGATATGTTATTGTCAATCATCATTCTACTTACGCATCTAATTATATTTGTCCCTTCGCCTTCAAATGCGACTTTTAAATCTATTTATAAATTAGTTTATCTTTAAGCTTACATAATTTTTTATGTAATATATAATATTAAGTAATATATATTATTGTAATAATCATACATACTTAGCTATGACTTGATTTACATTTCTTCTGAGCCAGTTAAATAATCTTGATGTATTTTCTTCATTGCCAGTCACGGCTGAGTTCCAAGCAGTACTAAAATCTTGTGGCCTGATAATGTCGTTGTTTGATATTATAGCGTCTAAGAATTTATCTAAGCTAAGTTGATCAGATGTACACCCAGCAGCTTGTATCATAACAACAATCTCGCTAGCGAGATCTTCATTGAGGAAACGATTCCAGAAATAATCGAAATCTTCAGCAGTTCCTTGTCTAAGACCACTGCAGTAAACCCATGGACGCATATTCGCTGGTAAGCTGAAAATTAACATTTATGTGTACAACATATTATTATATTTAATTTAATTAGAAAAAGAACCCAAACATAGGCGCATTTTAAATGTTTAAAGCAAGTAGATACGTGTTGGATGCAAATAAATAAATACTTAAATATAACTTACAATGTATTACTTCTCCAGCTTGCAAAGTTTTGTCTTGCTGCTGCTGTGCATTCAGGGTGACCCATATTGCACAGGAATGTCATAACGTACATACGAAGTAAGCCGTCCATATATGTATCAGTATTTACTTCGGTGTAACCAAGACGCGCGGTGACAGCAGTGCTCAGATTTATTATTTCATTCTGTAATAAGAAAATCATTTCGTTTTCTGTCGTATTGAATTTTAGTATTACCGCGTTTTGTAGAAAAAAAAATGGAGGAGTTCTGGTGATTGCTCATTGTTCAAATAGATGAATTATTGACCCCGCATTGACGATGTATTGTATATTTGATTTCTTACAAGGCATTCTATGGGCAGTGGTGACCACCAACATCAGGTGGCGCATTTGCCAGTCGACCTTTGTTTATTTTTTTTTTAATTTGACCAGTATTTTTGATTTTTTTAAATAATATTGCGTTGGTTGAGCTCATTATATATTATGGCTCATTTTTATCTTTATGTAATTTACATAATGTAAACAAACAATGTGTTTGTTGTCACACTTTCTCTAAGATTTTGATCCCATGTACGAGTGATAAGGTCAAAATACAATATCGATGCAAGATATAACCGATAACTAATATTTTTAATTATGTTGTAATCGTGCTGTCTTTGGATAGAGAAATCGATCATCTTCAATAAACAGATTTTTTTATTAAATATGTTTTTGAGCAAGACAATCATTATTTTCAAAATATTTTATAGGCAGTGGTCTTACACGTTCTAAAATAAAGATCTCTCAGTAGACTTTAAAAATTCAAGATTATCTTTGAAAATAGAACCCAGCGCCTAACTAGTACCTTATATTAACAATCATTCTTACCCGTAATCTTTGCAAATGAGTACTATTGTATGATAATCGACTTGCTGCGAAGTTAAAACCTGTAATAGCAGCAATCCATGGTGCATAACCATCTTCCATTTTCAAGAACGACAAAACATTAAAAACTCTATTGTAAGGCACAACTCCGGCTCTACCGAAAGCAAATAGATCATCAACGATCTGAAAAATAAAAATATATTCCCAAATATTCAAAAATCGAAGACAAATAGAAAAAATTATAAATAATACTTCTTCACCTGAGCACGATTCAATTCATGAATCAATGTTCTGTTATTGCTTCGAAGAGCCCTAGTCAAAAGAGCCCAGTTAGTGTTATCATAGTTCACCCTATAGAACCCTAAAACAAATTAAAATTTTTAAAAAATTTGTATTGCATTTCCAATTAATTAAAAAACAGTAACATATATTACCAGATTCCTGTTTATTGAAAATAACCCACTCGTTACCCTCTGTCCCTCTTTGAATAGTAGACACTTGAGCTGTCAAGACTTCCGATGGTTTTAGGTTATTGAATTCTGGAGCTCCTCCTCTCGTCCACGTGATAGGAACGTCCCAAAGACTAGGGAATTGTGAGACTCCATTATCGCGGTCCCAACGTGACTAATGAAAGATAAATAAAATATATATATAAGTAACTTATTCTAATTATAAGTATTAATAAATAAATATAAATATTGGACAACATCACATACATTACTCTGATCCCAATGTAAGCAGCTAAAGCACTTGTGTTATGGAAAATCAGAAGTAACGACGGTACCACAAACACCCAGACCCAAGACAACATAGAAAATTAATGAAATTTTTCTACATCGACTCGGCCGGGAATCGAACCCGGGACCTCAGAGTAGCGTACCCATGAAAACCGGTGTACACACTACTCGACCAAGGAGGATATTATACGGATAGAAATTTAAAAAGTTAATTTTGGATATTATCTAATTAAAACAAATAATATCTGTTGATATCTAATGCTCAGATTCTAGTACATAAGCAAACAAAGATATATACTTACTTGTGTTACAATCATTTGACCTGTTCGTTGGTTAATGCTGACAGTCAGCACAGGATGACCGGCCTTTTCAGACCAGGATTTGAAATATCTATCAATAGTTATACCGTTGTACTGGGCGAGTGCATTGTCTTCAGCTGCTGCTGCATCCAAAGCTTCAAACAAATGACCCGGTTCTGCTACATCGAATTTCCTGTAGACGATAAAAATATTAACCTAAGAATTTTATGTGTCAATGCCCTTTGAAAAATTAAAACAAATATAACCTGGCATCTAGATATCTGCGTAGTCCTTTAACAAAGGTGTCTTCTCCGAGTAAGTGCTGAGTCATTCTAAGGACGGAAGCACCTCTTGCATAGGTGATAACAGAGAAGTGCGCACTAACAGTAGCGGGATCGTTAACATCTGGGTTTGTAAGCGCGTGTGCAGAATCAATGGAATCAGGTAACATGGCGGAATGAACTTGTTCTACAATAAATCTAATGTCGTATCCTAAATCGGGCGCAACCTTAAATAAAAGAAGTAAGTATAAAACATAATCGTTATAAAATATCAACTAGATTTAAACGTGATTTTGCAAATAAAGAATGACTAATATGTATTTTCTTAATTTGAAAATATTAAAATAAATTGCTTTTAACAAACCGAATGTGTGAGATAGTACTGGTAAAATCTGGCGAATCCTTCGTTTAACCATAAGTTGTCCCACCAAGCACAAGTGACAAGGTTACCAAACCACATATGAGCGACCTCGTGCGATACTATATTGGCTACCCGTTGTTTGTAGAAATGGTTGGAATTTTGTGGGTCGTACAGAATTAAGGCTTCCCTGAAAAAAATAAGAGTAATCCGTCGGCAAAATATTTACAAATATTGTATTTATTTATTGATTTAATTTTGGATTATAATCTCTAAAATAAATGCTCAAATAAAACAATGTAACACGTACCTGTACGTTAAGAGACCCCAATTTTCCATAGCACCAGCAGAAAAGTCAGGGATAGCAGCTTGTTTCATGTTTATGTTTTCAGCCATAGTATAATATGAAATTTGAGTATAATTTTCCATAGCTTCAAGAAGTTTCTCACCAATTTCAAGAGACCAATCACCAGTGCTTCCAGCATTATCCCTAGCGTATATATCGAATGGGCGTTGTAAATTATTATTGGTCGATACTTTCTGGTAATGCGACACTATGAACGCAACCAAATACGTCGAAGTCAGTGGAGTTGTGTAAAATGTTTCAGCCGTTCTTCCGTTGGTTAAGCTAAAATTAATATAACCTAATGAAATAACGGAGTTCTTAATGGAACTAAAGATAAAATATGAAAGATATTTACATTGCTGTATTTCTTATCGGCATGTTGGATATGCTGGATTGGAAACTGCTTTCTCTATTGATGGTGATATCGAATAGTGCTTTAAATGAGGGCTCGTCGTAACAAGGGAATGCTTGGCGAGCATGACCGGGCTGGAATTGAGTTGTTCCCATCCACCTATAAAAAAATCGTATAGGATTTTTATCTGACTATTATTAACTTATAATTATCTGACTTCTGACTTACAATATCCAGAATAGATTCCAATTTCTGAATTTTAATTAAAATAAATAACATAATATAACATGTTTAGTAAAGAGGCTCAAAAAAAAACCACGAATATTATGGTTTCTTTTTGCATTAAGTGTTGTATTGCGAAATTCTGTTGGTATATCAGTATAGTTCCGTTCTTTTAAAATATAATTATAGGCATTTACCTTATCCCAGTGGAGTCTCTGTACCAACTCCTATAGAAACCTCGCATATTCGTTTGGAGATTACCCGTGTACGTTACTCTAACAACATATTCTTGTCCCAATTGCAATGCTTCATTTGTACCTATTCTTAAAAAGCTCCTTGGCATCTCACATTCGAACGTATCGCTAGTTAGACCTATCTGAGCATTGTTTAAAGTGACAGACACACTTTGGATCGTCAGATCATTACAGTGCATTACTATTTCTCTGACATTAGCCTCAGTGGCTGCGATGTATATAGATGCAATACCATCAAAAGAAAATGGTCTAATATTAGGAGCAGTAGTAATATCGAAATACGGAGTCAAGTTAATTTCATATCGCGATGGTCGCGTGGTGGTAGGCAGGCGGTAGGATGGATCACGCAACATTCTCCAAAATTCCGTCCACTCATCTTCGGGTACAGGAATGGGGCTTAACGCGGATAAGCTCTGTAAAAGAGCTGCCCCCAATATAAAAGCAATCCAGCGAACGACCTTAAAGAAAAAATAACATTAATCCAACGCGCATTAATTTAGCAGAAGCTATTAGATGGCCTGTGCATTATTATTTTTATTTATATGTGCCAGACTGTGCAAATGGAGCTTGATGATGGTAAGTCACCAGAATATCGCAGTAAGATATATAATTTTAACCATCCCTTATATCGTCAACGCGCCACAGACCTTGGGAACTAAGATGATATGTGCTTTATGCTTGTAATTATTGATATTGTTTCGGGGTAGAATATACCTAATTGGTGGTACCTGTACCAACTAGAAGGCAGGTTTTATCAAATTAAACGAAAAACGTATGTATTTTATAAATTATTATTTTTTCATCTACCTGGGTAACACAGAAACCATATCTGTAAACATCCGAATGATATAAATTACTTAAAAAATTTAATATTTAAAATTTATAAATATTTTATAACACTTATTTATAAATCGTTAGTATATATATGAAATAAAGTCATAATGAATTTTGATTTCAGGCAGCAAATTAAAATTATTAAAATAAAATAGCAGATGAACTCACCATTTCGCTGGTTTGATACAAAAACTGATAGAAATTTGAATATTTTTCTAATCGACTATGGTACGCCTTATCACAACATTCACTAATCTCAATATCTTATCGATAACGTATTGATATTTAACAATATTGTAGGAGCACTTTAAGGTCATTATTTATAATCCTAGATAAAAACGGTATATTTTACTTTTCAAAGTTAATTTCTATCATAAAAATATAAGCATAAATGATATCTTCATATTATTTCTTGATAATAAAACGAAGCCTACATGTACAACTTTATCGACTCATAATTACTTATGAAACCTGTTATCAATCTATTTTTTTTTCCGTGCAATCTAATTACGTCAATTGTTTACTAGGCTTAAGTACTCTAAACTTGAGAGGCTCGCTTGTCTAGAGGTCAGCATTTAAAGACGATCCTCAGGTCCTAAAATTAATCCCCGAGATTAAAAAAATATATGATTTCGTCTGTATGGATATTGGCAGTGTTTACATAGGTATGTCTCAAAAAGCCTGTAAGTTGTAAAAAAAGTGCTGCACCTAAATTTATTTCGGTCGTATCTGATTTGCAATCCCATTGGATTATTATAGCGCTAGTGTTTGCGCACACATTTGTGTCCTAAAAAAGTGAAACTGGTATGGCTTGAGAATGGTCTGAATCTTGGAGATCTGCATATAATTTTATTTCACTTTTTTATTTATTTGTTTAATTTTTTTAGGTCTGTTTCCTTATATTTTTACAAGTACTAGTGATTATTAATATTAAATACGATTATAACGATTTTTATATTAATCACAATGAACGTTAACAATCAATCAAATTATATAGCGATATTGTTGTTGCCCGCAGCATTGCTCGCGTGGAATTTGAATATTATACAGAATCATTTAAAATATTACATTTTGAATACCACATTTGTCGATTGACTTTCGTGGGCTAGAACCACCCGACTGCTCCTGACTATATGCCTTATTAATTGTCACGCCGAAGCAGACTTTAAACGCGAACTCTCTTGAACTCGAATGGGTATTCTGATGGTATCAAAGATATTCGTGGAATATACACTGTTTCTCCTTTAGCATATAAAGCGATAAGCTATAAGATAGCGATAAGATATAGATAAGAATGCCGTTACTATTAGTCTGCTGAATAAAGAGTCATGCATTGACGGATTTCCATACAATCTATCAACCAGTATCTTTCTCGTTCGGTGTAGAATATCCGAAAACGCTTTTTTTATGGCGTAAGTTGGCGGACGAGCATAAGGCCACCTAATGGTAAGTGGTCACCAACGCCCATAGACAATGGCGCTGTAAGAAATATTAACGATTCCTTAAGTCGCCAATGCGCCACCAATCTTGGGAACTAAGATGTTATGTCCCTTGTGCCTATAGTTACACTGGCTTACTCACCCTTTAAACCGGAACATACTGAGTACTGATGTTTGGCGGTATAATATCTGATGAGTGGGTGGTACCTACTTGGTACTGATGGACTTGCACAAGGCCCTATCATCAGATTATAAATACGTATGATCGCTTATTACCGCGCAATGGAAAACATGAAATATTAGTATATTTACGAGTATGAGTTCTACCGTGACACCAGCTCGAAGGATTAATGATGTGTACGACGCTGGTGTCGCAAAAGAAAGCACGATACGTTTTTGGTTTCAACGTTTTCGTTCTGGAACTTTCGACCTTCAGAACCAACCCCGTGGACGGCTGGAGACCAAAGAGGATAATAAAGAATTAAAGACTATTCTGGAAGTGGAATAGCCGAAAAGCCAAAATCGCCCAGTGGTTAGAACGCCTGCATCTTAACCGATAATTGCGGGTTCGAACCCAGGCAAGCACCACTGAAAATTAATGTTCGGCACAACTAAACCCTTTTTTTAAATAAAATAACATATTATAAAAAATATATTTAATAATTTACAAATACAAAATTGTATATTTACACATTTAATACGCACTTAGGCTTTATTTATATATCAATAGCTATACAAAAACATTAACCACAAATGCTAATAAAAGTGCTGCGACTGATAGTACGGATGTTATTGCTGAATCAGGTAGGTTGGGTGATTCAGGTTCGACCAACTGCGGTGGTGCCACAGTGACCGGTGTAGTCACTGGTGGTGACGTGACAGTACTAGGGGTAACGACCGCGTCACCATTGACGAAGTAGTCGTCTAAGTCATCCTGGACCGTACCGACCCAAAGAAGACTCTGACGTACAGAGTTAGTGCTCTCAGTGACGCCTTCATAATACTCTCCCAGTGCAACTTGATTTTGGGTAGCCCAGGTTTGGAACTAAAAAGAATAAAAAATAAATAAAACTGTATCATTTTTTTTAATGAAATAAATGAAATTTGTCTATCAGTATTATTATTAAGCTGATTCGTTGTCGTGGTGGCTACCTTGGGACATTTGTTTACATCCCGAGGTCTGGGATTTAAATCCAAAGTCAGGATTAGACATAATACATTTTTTGTCATATATACAGTTGCAAAGAGTTCACTGAAAACAGAGTTATAAGCCACGTCTGATCTATCTTCAGTCGTGTTAAATTGCTGTCCCATCGTATTATGTGGATTAAAACATACAGGTCAGTGTTTGCCATCTATCGTTTCCAATGGAGCTAGAAATTATTTGAGGCTAATCACCTTCACCGTATGGCTATTTATTTTGTATCTCTTTGATGAGAATAACTGTTTAATTAACTGTGAACGATTAAAATATTCTCGAATATAAATAATTACCCCACAACTTTCAAATTAACATTATGATATTTATACATTTAAGGATAATTTCGAATAATTTACCTGATTGATTTCAGCAACAGTACGCAATCTCGAAATTACTGATGTTAAAGGAGATGCCGATCCGAAACTGGAAAAAATATATATAACAGTTAGTCTGCCAATCGTTTCAGAGACCCTCTTGTATGATACAGAATATTTTATTTTTATCATTGAACTAAATTCACCCAATGAAAATCACCCAATCGGTAAATTACACTTACGCGTTAAGGACGGCTTGTAAGTTATTTTGAATGTATTCCAAGACAATACGAGTATTTCCTTCGTTGCCATTAAGAGCGCTGTTAAAAGCTACACTGTAATCTTGAGGACGGATAACAAAATTTTCCGTAACGATTTCAGTCAGGAACCTGTAAACATATTAATTAAAAAAATACATATTTAACGCCGTCAATTTTATAAATGTATTTTAATATGACTAATACTAAGTCACGGCCTTTCAGGATTACGGTATGCCTCGTATTTAATTTACGTCTAGTTTTTTATGTATTTTGAATCACATTTTTTTGAATTGAATATTCAGTTCCATGTATTCAAATTTTTTGGAATCAAAAATGTTTTTTTGAATTCAATTAAAAAAATGTCATGCGAACAAATATGAATATCAATATCGAGTTACAGCCTCAAAAAATCCCATTCGTTTCAACGAGAAGATTATTGTAAGACACATCAATGCGGTTATGAAAAGTAAGTCGGTGCGTACGTAATCATCTCAACTTCGTTGCCATAACACACGTATAGAAGATATGCATATGGCAGAAAAACATCTTCATAATGTTTTTATTGACAGCAGATCACAAAATAAAGATATGCAAAGGATATGCACATTAGAACTCAGAGGGGTTTCCCCAGATCTAATTCTCCCTTCTTGCCTAAAGATCTGCGTAGGAGTCTAGTTGCATATAGTAGGAAAGCATATTGCGTCGATGGAAAGGAAGAGTTAAAGCGTGGAAATGGTAGTACTGGGATATTAAATTTTTGTTTTAATTCTGGTTTTCCGAAACAATACTGAAAAGACTACGTGATATTTTTTGGTAATGTGATTACTAAACCTTATTTAATCATAAACTACTATTATAATATGCATTTATTCTGTACAAATTGTTTTCTTACCTGTTAAGTGATACGGCATGAGGTGTACATCCAAGAGTCTGAAGAAGTAATATTTTTTCAGTGTAAGTATTATGTACATTATAGCGCTGCCAGAGGAAATCAAAGTCAGCGACTGTTCCATCTCGAAGACCATTGCAGTATACCCAATTACGACTATTCACTGGAACCCTGTAGAAGAACCATAAAGCTATTTGAATTACAAATTCTTAAACAGCTCGTAATTTTTTTATCTGGTATATTTTTCATTGGTTTTTGCTAATTGAATTATCTAGTAGTCGTAAAACCTCAGAGCTTTATCTGTTGACGTTATATTGCACGTTTCATGTAAATTTTGACGTCATGGACCAAGATCTATTTACCTACGAACATAGTACTTTAAAAAAGAAAAAATACTAACGCCGTTCCGACGGTGACGAGTGCACGGAATTGAGTTGTTGCTGCATTACGACATGCGGCCACGTTCAGGTTACACATTAAAGGTGCCAATTGGTACCTTAGGTATGACCTCATGAAGGTCTCACCAGTAACTGGCGTATAACCTAATTGGGTCATCACATTAGTTGCCCAGCGACTTATTTGGGCCTGTAAAAAGCAAACATATAAATGTTACGCGCCACACACAATACGCTAAATTGTTATATTTTATTTATCTTCAATAATTTATATAAAATTCAATAAAAGTCATACATACTTCTTTAGCAATTACTTCAAATGAAAGAAAGTTCTATAAAATTATCTAATTCATGTATACTATACCTCCAATCGAGTAAGATAAGTAGTGCCAGCAAGCCTGTTCCTAAGCCAATTAAAGCCGGTCAGCGCAGCGACCCATGGGGCGTATTCGGTCTCATTTTCAAGGAAAGAGAGAATATTAAAAGCTCTGCTGTATGACATTAGACCAGCTCGAGCGAATTGGAAGACATCATCAACAATCTAAAAATGAATTAACCATTTTTCAAATTCTAATCTAAGCAAATTATTTATATGAAATTTGAAAAAAAGAGTCATTCAACCGACCTGCGCCCTATTGTATTCGTGAATTAATGTCCTGTTTGCACCACGTAATGCTACGACGATTAGATCCCAAGTATATGGGTCATAATTAACTCTATAGAAACCTGCAAGGAAAAAGATTCATATGTTAAAAACACAGACTTTATAATTAAAATAATTCGTTCCAGTTAAAATATTTGGGATACGGTAAATATTTAACATAACATAATAATATCAATAGTCGTCGAAGTAAATACTATTATATTATATACCGGTCTGTTGTTTATTAAAGATGACCCATTGATCTCCTATTGAGCCGCGGTTCACAACAGTTACTGCACTGCTAAGGATGTGACTAGGCTTGAGGTTATTGAAGTTAGGATTTGCAGCAGTCGCAAATGTGATAGGAATGATGTAGTTTAAGTTCGAGTCGGCATATCCGGTGTTAATGCTGAAACGACGCTGGAAAATAATTTATGCATTAAAAAATAGCTTACTTATTTTTTTCCGCATACGATTTACCTGATATATAAAATACCTGAGTAAAACATTGATTAGAACATTTGTATCTGAACTGATGAATTCCAGTTCAAATCCAGATAAGCACCGATGAATTTTCATGAGTTTATTATTAAAACATCTCGTGTTCGGCGGTGAAGGAAAATTTCACTGCCTGCCACATATTTTACCAACTCGCATCGAGGTGGCATGGTGAAATAAGATCCAAACCATCTTGTCACAAATCAGAGGAGACTGTGGTGTACAATTTACCTGCTGTGTTAATTTTTCTTTTTATTACCTGAGTAATGGTCATATCTCCAGTCTGGTGATTAACTTGAACATTTAAGATAGGATGACCACTTTGCTCAGTCCAGCTTCTATAATATTCAACCAATGAGAAATTGCCATACTGTGAAAGAGCGCCAGCCGCAATACCGGCCGTTTCGAGGGCTTGGAAGAGGTGAATTGGTGCTGCAATATCGAAGCGACTGAAATTTGATTTACACGATATATGATAAAGTATTTAAAACGACAATCCTTATAAAAAAATACTAGAAAAGTTTATACCGTTCATTTAAGTATCTACGAAGTCCATCAGTATGTACCACAGTACCAAGGAGATGTTCCGTCATCCGAATAATAGCAGCACCTTTATTGTAAGATATAGTAGAGAACATAGTACGGACTGACGCAGGGCTACCAATATTAGGATTAGTCAATGGGTGGGCTGATTCGGAAGAATCAAACAATAAGGCCGTATGCATTTGTTCATTAATAAAACGTGTGTCTAATCCCATGTAATCTTCGACCTGAAAATTATATTCTCCATAAAAAAGTTACAATTGAAATAAACTGAATTTTGAATTATATACAATTATTAATTTATATAATTCTATATACTCAAATAAAACTTTGAATTTCGTCTACTTTTTAATTTGAAAATCATTATAATCACTTACCCAGTGAGTGAGGAAGTATTGATAGTATCGGGCAAAGCCTTCGTTAAGCCATAAACTATCCCAGAATTCACAGGTAACTAAGTTACCGAACCACATGTGGGCGATTTCGTGAGACAAAATGTAAGCAATCAGCTGTTTGAAGTAATCATTCGTGTTATTTTGGTCGTACATCAAATAGGCTTCCCTGTTGAAATTAATAATCAGATATATAATAATATCCATAATAGAACAGATACGGACCAGATATTGTGATATAATATTTTATATTATTATAATATTCGGTATGCCTTTTTTATTTTTATTTGGAAATTAAATGAAAATCAAATACACATTAACATAGTTAGAAACTGTTTGTCACACCGACAACATGGCTCCAAATCATGCTAAGAGATGTACCTTTAAATACATCACCTGCCTCAGTCGAGTCAGGACACATCAATACAGCCATTGTAAATGTCCAAATAATTTGAAAGTTCATTCAAACTATTATAAACCTATCTTCTATCTATTAACTGAAATAAAATGTTTCTTTACCTGTATGTGATCAGACCCCAGTTCTCCATAGCTCCAGCTGAGAAATCAGGAATGGCAGCGTGAGTCATTTTTAGGTTAGGGTGTATACTGAAATATTCAATTCCAGTGTGTTCATTCATGCTTTCCGTAAGAAGCTGGCCGACCTCCAAGGCATATTCTCCTTGCCTTTCACTGATAGCTGATTGTCTTGCGATCAATTCATAGGTGAGAAGATTGTTTTGTGTAACAGACATTGATTCATATTGAGCGACAACGAGGGCGAGTAGATATGTTGACATTACAGGTGTAGTATTATAGACATCTTCTTGGTAGTTACTAAAACAGATTAATAAATTGTGTTCTATAAAATTATCGCTTTATAATTTATGAAGCTCTTTGTATCAAATATATGTTTTTTTTAAATAATATAATATCGATTTGTTCAATACTCACGGTATTGCACTATTGCGTGTTTCTCTAATTCTTGTACACGACCAACTCCTGTAAGTAGTTGGACGTCTGATGACAATATCGAAGGTAGCCTTAAAACTCGGTTCGTCATAACAAGGGAAAGCAAACCGTGCTGAAGTTGCTTGGAATTGTGTTGATGCCATCCAGCTACAAGAAATTTATATAAAGAAAAATCCATAATGTCGTTTTACTTTGAAATTCACATCAAACTTGATAACTTACCTTACTGCGGTTTGGGAAGGCGTATTTCTAAACCAACTCCTATATACTCCATACATGTCATTTCTTAATTCAGAACTGAATTCTATAATAAGTCTGTAAATAACGGGAGTTTGTGCATTATATTGCAAAGATCCAGTCGTCAGGTTCACTCTCAAAAAGTGCAATTCAGAATCAACAACATAAGTCAGAGGAATAAGCGTAGTCCCCAGTTGCAATTGAACTGAAATAAGATCCTGTTCATGGGAGTGAATGACGATTTCAGCCACATTAGCTTGAGTAGCAACCAGCTGAATTTCAACTGTACCAGTAAGCATAAACCTATCTATATCGACCGCCCATAGAATATCGTAGTGGACTGGACGAGTAGTAGTCGGTAGTCGGTAGTTCTGTTGAACAGCATTTTTAGCGATATTTTCGTAATCGTCGATATTTTCGAATATTTGACCTTCTAATTTTTCATCTAGAAAAATTGTGTTTCTTGTTACTGGTGGATTTGACAATGCATTTGCGCAAATAAATGCCGCCGATAGGACGAAGAATCTTAAAGTCGCCATCTGCAAATAAATCAATCATTTTGATTCCATAGGCATAAGTTTTTATTTTTAAGTATAATTAGGCGGATGAGTAAATGGATCACCTGACGGTAACAGGTTACCATTGCCTATAGACATTAGTACTGTAAGAAATATTAAATATTCATTGGTGATGTAAGACCAATGCGCCGCCAACCTTGGGAACTAAGATGTTATGTCCTTTGTGTTTGTAGTTACACTGGCTTACTAACCGTTCAAACTGGACTACAACAATACTGAGTATTGATTTTTGGTGATTGAATATACATATGATGAGTAGGTGGTACCACCCAGATGGGCTGACACAAGGACAAGCCTTGGTTACCGCTAAGTAAAATTAAGTTGCCAAAATTACACCTCAAGTACATATAACACCTCGCCTTATTGCTTTCACTCGAGACAGGAGTGCTGGTTCATTTTTTGCAAAGAGGGTTGAAATTCAACGGGAAATGCTGCTAGCATTCAAGCCACCAAATCAAATCAGATCAAAACATGGTTTATTCAAGTAGGCTTTTACAAGCACTTTTGAATCGTCATTTAACAAAGTATTTAAAGTAGAGCTACCACCGGTTCGGAATGTAGATTCTACCGAGAAGAACTGGCAAGAAACTCAGTAGTTACTCTCTTTCAACGTCTAAAAATACAGTCATGTTAGTTAAATACAATTACGCGGTACATATCATTTTACGCGGGCACGATATGTAGATTTACTATTTTTAAATAGTTAAGGTTTTAATGTTAGTAATTCTCATGTAAATAAAGTTGCCAGAAACATTTTGTCAACTTGATGTGTTCAAAATATCTTAAAATTAATTGATGTTATAAATATCGGCAGTACATAGATACGTACGTAAGTAGATAAGAGTAATGAATACCGACTGATTATTTTATTTTTATCATTTAGATTTGCTAAAGTTCTGATAATAATTAAGTTGACCTTGATACTATATAACACATTTCTAAAAAGTTATTGATAATTTTATACGAAACGTGACCGACATCGATAGGTGCACCGTTGCACGTCAACAAATTTATTACAGAATTTTAATTGTACGTGTTTTCCCTATTTAAGCGCACCCTGTATATAAAAAATAGACAGATAATATTACATTACACATGTTTTTTATATTTTTTTTTTGTTGGAAGCTCTTTTTTCGTTGTTGAAGGGATTTGAGCAATTTAATTAAGCTTAAAATTTAATATGCAGACTTGATGCTGCAGATAATGCTGCAAAATCAACAGGATACCCGACTCCTCACAAACCTACAGCAGAAGTTTCTTGTTTGAGCTCATTAGAATGTTTTGAATGAATAGTTTATATAAATATATACCTTTTAGTGTTTTATTCTTTGAGTCGACCGTTCCTACAATTTTAATTTTAATATTTATACCCTCGTACCGGATAATAAATATTTAAACTAAAGAGTTACTAATATATTTTGTTCCGTTTATATTATTTGCTGTTTTGTATTTATTAGCACTGCGTCATAAATATATATTTTTTATATATATAATAAATCATGAAATAATGTTGATTACACCTTTAAAGACGTATCACTTTGAATTTTATCCACACCAGTTATTAATTTTTAGTGCTTAGTGATAACTTTTTGAATAAATAATGAAATATATTCAAAGATGGTGAAAGGTTGAATATTACGCATTATCTGTGAACAGGAAAAATCCAAAAAAAAAATATTGGTTTGAAAATCGGCAAATGTGCACCTACGTGCCCTACCGGGTCCAGCTTAACCTAAGAATCGTGCAGATAACATACAGGCGAACATTTTTTTTATTACGATCACAAGCACGTTCTAATTTTATAAATAAAGAGATTAAACCTATACGACAGTTAGATATTTGTTATCGAGTTTACTATGTATGTCATAAGCTCATTAATCTTTTAAAAAATTATATCTTTTTTTATTGTTTAAGGAGACACGCGATTTAACCGCCGAATATGACATAGACATTATTCTTTACCATTGTTTCACAACGGGCTTTTATACTTCGTGGTTGGTCGAGTGATTGGTTTTTACAATGCAGGACAAATTGTATCATTAATATTACGCAATGTAATGCTCGGTCCTTCTCACTCACATATGTAATGCTCGATACTGAACTGCTACATAAGAAGCAAATATGAGGAACCGCCCTAAGCTAAGTTGAGACTAAACGTACGTAATGCGAGACAAAAACATTACCGGTCGGAACTAAATAATCCGTTTATTAATGAACCTTTCACTCTTTCATTGTTCGTCCTGTTCCATATTATTTTTTTAATTGTATGTAATGTCATTTAAAGCTTATGTAAGGACACTACAAGCTTGTTGGTCGGATTTTATGTAAGCCCGTCGAGTAGTGAGTGACTCATAATATTATAGCACCAAACAGCAATACTTGGTACAGTTATGTTCCAGTTTGAAGGGAGAATGACAGTAATTTAACGTAACTTTACGCACAAGGGACATAACATCATTGGCACTCATTATTGAATTATTGGCACATTAGTGTATATATCCCTATACTTATAGTAGTTCGGCACACTTTACTATTTGTAATGTTCATTTTTAATAGGTAAATAATAAGCCCAAATAAAAACAGTTCATTACAGACAGACGGTCTTTTGTGTCTTCGTATCGTATATATCTCTGTTGTGTATCAACAAAATAAGCTATGTTTTAATAAATATAAAAACACTATTTTTTTATAACTAATACAGATCTATTCACTCAAGAAAGTGCGCCCTTCTAAGTTATTTTATCAACATGCATTAGTACGAGTGATCGTCGTGTTTACAAGATGTCTTAGTGTGCGTGAGACGACTAAACGTAGAGACAGCAAAATAAATACAAAGTTGAGTTTTTTTTATTAAAAAGCAGATTATTTAATGTGTAGGAGGCGCGCTTACGTAAGTAAATATATGTTTATCAAGTATTAAATCAAAACCAAGTTTATGCTAAAAGTTATTTATAATATAAGATAAGTAAAACGTGTGATTTAAACATAATATAAATTTATAATATAGAATTATTTCAAATTAATATAAGTATAAAAAAATCCTATTGTAAAATATCATACCTTTGACTTTGAAGGCGACGACGACACGAGCCGATTGACCGGCAACTGGATTTTTTTTATTTTCCGAATTTTCAATGTATTATCATTGATATCCGACATTTATCACTTTATCAAATATAATCGAGGAATTGTAATCATTATTTTAAGGATTAATTATGACTCGCCGCTGATTCCGATACTCGCTTGACTATCTAATACTATGAACTCAATAAACATATTGTACAAAAACGTATCAGGTATTATTATTAATACACTTTATAAAGTTACCTTACATTGAGGGTTTTCATCGACCTCACATTCGGCGGTGTACCACTTATAAAAGTGATGGTATTCTGAAAACTTGATTAAAAGTACTTTAAAAAAAATCGCATTTTTTTAGGAATTACTTAAAGCTTTTGTCCTTATATGTGTGCGTCAACTCTAGTGCACTCCCTGTTCCCACTTTCTAAAAATCCATCGGAACACCATTCCAACAACTGGAAAGAGTTTAATCATCATGCGTATAATATAATTATTACGTGTTTTTCGAGATACAGGAATGTAAATTAAGTTCCTTATCGGTTCTTCTCAGTAGAATCTACTGTCATTTCATTTAATTCAATATTGTAACAAGACGATTCAAGTGCTTTTATGAACAAGTAACTGCTACTAAAAATTTATTGACAGAAAAACGTAATAAGTTTTAATGGCCTGATTTGGGATTTTCAGCCTTATCGACTAATACGGTCTATGTAATCTTAGCATTAATGAAATAAATGAATGTTAGTAAAAATACTCCAGTCACAAAGATAAATTTGTTGTATAAAGGTGACCTTTGATGACCTTCGTGATCAAGTAGTGTGTACACCGGTTTTCATGGGTACGCCACTCGAGGCCCCGGGTTCGATTCCCGGCCAAGTCGATGTAGAAAAAGTTCATTAGTTTTCTATGTTGTCTTGGGTCTGGGTGTTTATGGTACCGTCGTTACTTCTAATTTTCCATAACACATGTGCTTTAGCTGCTTACATTGGGATCAGAGTAATGTATGTGATGTTGTCCAATATTTATTATTATAAAGGAATAAGAAGTAATAGTCTTATTTATCTTAAGTGCCTGTCTTACTGCACTCTTTTTGTGTGGCTATTATTTGTGCCAGGAGCACACAGATTATTGAGCCAATGTTACATGCAATTGCGAAGACACAATGAAGATTGAACGGAACGCTCAAGATAACAGGGTTAATCTAATTTTGAAGGCATAATAGTAGTAGATTTTTTGTAAACCCATAACATAAAACGTGTTGTTTTAGATTATGTGTTTACAGTTATATAATTAGATAAACATATTTTTTATACAAATAACATATATAAACAAAACCATTTCCAGCTCAATTATATTAAACTCAATGTGTTCAAAGTAAAAAAATCAAAATATTCTTTATTCAAGTAGGTCCAAAAAGGTGCTTCGGAATCGTTATGTTATACAGTATTGAATTAAATTTAAAGCTATCACCGTTTCGGAAAATCTACCGTGAAGAACTTGAAGAAGAACTCAGTGTTAATCTTTTCCGCCATTATATTTACAACAAACATTCAACATTAATAAGTCGAGTTACTTTAGGAGGAAGAACGTCGTAAATGGGATGGAGAACTTTTGGGGCAAAAGAACAGAAAAGTTGATAGGGATCACCTTCGTCCAGGCCTCATTCACACCGAATGACCCTAATTTTGTATAATTATTACTCTTATACACGTGGCGATTGCTAACGATCTTTGCTGTTGTTTAAACAATAACTCATTAAATAATAATATTTCCTTACATAAAAAAAATTGTAATCAAATATGTCTTATAGAATTCAGGCAGAATCATGTATTTCACAAATCATTGCTGAGTTCATATCGAACCGTATTTTAATAACCGTATTAAAATATGGTAAACGTGTTAAAGCAAAAATATTGATACCGATCGTATATTATTTAATCAAAAATGACCTACATAGTCGTTATTTATATGAAAAAACTGAAATAGAATAAAACATTCGTTGATAGCGCTACGTGTTTTCCAGCTCAGCTAACATACTTTTACTTGAAAAAATCACCGGTAATGTCTATTTGCGAGGAACTACTAATACCCCTTTGATCTGTGTTCCATTCGGGCTGTGCCGTATATGCACATAGGTATTAAAGTAAACAATTGATAAAGCTCACATGTTCTATGACTAAAATGTTTCACATCTGTGTATCTCTTACTCTTTGATATCATGTATAAAAGTCGAAACATTGCATATGTAAAACAGTGCGTCACAGTCCGTATAATTGTACTGTCTCGTTAATAAATCGTGAACCAGTTAGTGACTTTCATTATCCTCAACATCAGCCCAGCAATAGGGCTTATAAATAGTTTGGTAGATTTTAATTTTGATTCACAAGCCAGTTAATTTCTCTCTACTGGGCTATGGCCTTTTTGATGCCACCACCATCGCGTTGTAATAAGGATGACAAATCAGCCCCATAGGATCAGAATCGAACCTACGCACTTATATACCATATTATTAGTAACAACAACAGATTCAATTCTTGAAAACATTGTGAACGTGCTGGATGAGAATCTACCACGTATATTCCCTTACTGGAGTGATGGAGTAAGGTGCTAAGCTTCTCAAAAGAGAAGAGAGACGGCCTTTGCCCAGTAGTGGGACGTTAACAATTTGTTACTTTACTCTTTTTTACATTTGTCAGTCTATCTATTGATTTTAATTATATTATAGCAAATAAAAATGAAATAGATTTAAATTATATCAGTCAAGTTTAGTCCTCTCGTTGTTCAAACTGTAAAATAAATGAAACAAAAGAGTTTACTAAAAACATTTATTTCTAAACATTTCAAAGTTACATACGTATTCATTTACATACAATAAATTTCCTTTTTGAATTTTACGTTACACCCCTCGCACTTTACCTATAAATGTTGTTTAAAAGGTGATTAGCAGGACCGGATTAACCATGTTGGGGCCCCTAGAGAATGCACATCTCGGAGCCTCTTTACTCTTTTCTAATTTACTACGATAAATAAATTTTATGCATAATGACAATGTTCTTTTTCAATATTATATTAAAATAAGATAAATATTTAGCTTCCACAATTTTACCAACAATGAGCTTAAAACTTTATTTCTCAATTTTTAGTTGGTCCGCCCCCCTCGTTTCCCATTGGTTAATCCGACGTAGTTATTAGTTAAGCAATAACGTCTTCTTATGAATGAACGCAATGATGACAAAAATAGAGAAATCAGTATATAATTAAACATTAACTAAACAACATTTGTACGTAAGACCGCTAAGTATTATTATTAATCTGTTCAGAATTGGCGTTGTACTGTAAATAATGTATTATTTAAAAATAAAATTTTGTCATTACATTTCAGTATTTTCCGTATTGCACAAATCTGTCGGGCTTTTATGATATACATAAAAAAATGAAAACTTGAACTATCGTATTATTTTAATTAATCGAAAAATCTTTTTGCATGAAGGAAGGATATATATTCAGTGATTGGGTTCAAGAGTGGATCCGGCCCTGTAAAGGTTAATTTCGTATCTGAATCGAAAAAAAAATATCTTTAATTTTTTTGTCTCTGTCTGATTACATTAAACAGCTATAAGTTACAATTTATAACTGTTCAGTTCCTAAATTTTTTCTGTGACATCAGGTATACCAAACCTAAAAAATAACTTGCCCTAACAATAGTTGATTTGATTTATAGGTTGAACAGGATTCGGGGAATTCAAATTTCAAACACAACAACATCGCATCACTGAATGTTCAGTTGCTTCATTTGTGATTATAATTCATCTCGTGTTTAACGATGAACTTTTATTTGTTTCATGTCATTTACATGTGTCGGATAATATCTCCCTCGTGTTAGATTTTCTACCGCCAAACAGCATTACTTAACTAAGTAACTACAGGCACAAGGGATATATTTTAGCTGCCAGGTTTGGTTTGATTGGATTGATGTAAGCAATAGGTATTATTTCTTATAGCGCCAATGTTTATGTCGGTCGTGACCACTTACCATCGGGTGGTCCATTTGCCCGTCCGTCTAATAACAATAATAATAACTTAGTACTGTTAGAAGGGTGTCATAACATCTTAGCTCCCAAAGTTGGTGGCGCATTGGCGATGTATGAATTGGTAAATATTTCTTATACCGCCAACGTCTATGGGTGGTGGTGACCATTTATCACTTTGCCTTACCTATATTAGAGAAAAAAGTAAATATATAAATGGGTAAATAAATAAGTTTTCTTGCTTGTCTATGAATATTTCACAAATCTATCTTCTCTTCGGCCGCTTACGTTTTTTACAGCTTTAATAATTTGTTTAAAATTATGTATTAAGCGATACCGGATTAAACGTTGTATTTATCTGATCTACGATATCTGATTAGATTCGAACATAGTCCAGGAGATAATGGCAGAAAATTCCAATTGATTGAAACAAGTATGGGACTAGGATTCGAATTACATAATAAACGTAGAAAAAATTTTGGTCATTGCATCAAACTTGTTGGATAAATCACCATTGCCAAGTAAATTATACGTCAGCGAAATGCCATACTTATCTCTTCATGATTACTGATAGGGCTTCCAATTACAATATGTCTTATGTGATTGCGTTTGTTTCTTAGTAATTTAATCATTTCATTAATGGGCATACTTACATACGTTTCCTCATTCTCACCAATTTAGAAATAGTTTAAAGCCTTTACCACGATTACGGACTAGGTGTCTAGTCGTGGTAGAATTAATTCCAACACTTGCAGTTTGTCTATATTAACTTGCATCGGTGAATCTTATCCACATTAACTCAGAGATATTTTGAGATACGTGATTTTTAGGTATCTCAATCCCTTATTTTTTCAATTTAATGCATTCATTATCAATTTAAGACAGACATCAAACTTATCACAAAAATAAATCCCTAGATTACTATTTAATATGTTTATTTTTAAAAAGGATTTATATATCATATAAAATACGAGCAGCTCTGAACAATTCAATCCAATCGTCAAATGTCACCATTTCGGAGTTCAAGGGGATTCCCATGATATTCAATAGCCTTATATATTATAAGTATTTTTCAGATGCAACCGGTATCTATCAAAATATTATCACGTTACCAATTACATTATAATTATAAGATAAATGTTACCGTGACTTACTTAAAATGAAGCTAGATTAAATAACATAGATTTAACTCAAACGAAAATTTTCGCAAATTTAAATATTTACAAAATCAAAACACGAACACAAACGATAACTGTATTTGTAGTTGCGACAAAAAAAAAATGACAATCTATACTCAATAATATCGAAGGACCTCCTTTTTAATCACATTAATAATTTACAAACAAATCCTTATAAATGAACAAACAAAAACTACCATCTTATATTACTCTTAGTATATATTAATATGGTAACCTCCAGCTGATCTTGCCGGGGAGATGAAGGACAACGAGTAAAATTATTTGACTTCATTTGATTTGTTTTCGAAAAGTTTTATTATATACACTGATATGATTTTATTACTTATAACATTTATTTGCAAATAGTAATGGTGAACTGTGATGCTGATTGACTCTACGAAGGCTTAAAACTTATTATTGCATAACTATTCGCAAACACAGGTGCATTCTATATTAGCTTTCTGAGGCACTGTAACCAATGTCAGCATCCAGACGCCGAACTGCAACTAGAAAATTCTCGAAAAAAAGAACCTTTTATTTCGCAGTCAAAAAATTATTACAAAGGATCGTACAGATTTCTTAGACTAGTTTGACAGTATTCTCATCGATCTTGTATTACCAACTACGATTACTTCATTACACCGATCTGTATCATACTAAAGTTAACAATTGAATACGTATAAATTATGAACGTACTTAGTTAGTATTCGAGAATTATGCTAAATTAATCACAAGTAGGAAATCAGTGCAATCGATCACGCATCTGTAGTATGGGGTAGAGATTTGTCTGCTTTTAAGAGCCAGTTGACGATTGTTTGGTAATTCTTTTCCATCCACTGTACGTTCGCTGCAGTTCGTTCCAGTACTTGTTGCACAGGTCGTCCAAGGTCACTGCAAGATGTTGCGACGAACCTCTTTAACTGGGAAAAGAAAATATTAAAATTAGAAATACAATTGTGTTTTGTCATCCTGGTGTATGTGGTGAATATGTGTTGTGAATTCCGATAAAGAATTCTACCGAGAAAACAGATAAGAATCTTAGTATGTACAATTAGAAATAAAATATTTATATTATCTATACATAATTAAGTTTTGTTAGTGTTTATTTTTATTTATTACCTCATCGTATTCATGAACTTGATTCAGTCTCCTGGTGACAACTTTGAGTATAGAGTTGAGGGTAGAGACAGATCCGACACTGAAAAAAATCCAAACTAAAGTATGTAATTAATAATTAATAAGGATTCGATATAAATTTCAAAACGCTCACTTACTAAGTAAAATAATAATCTTGAAACTCAGATTCTGATTACTTTATTGAGACTCAATCATAATAATTCAAACCAGAAATTAAGTTACAGCCTTTGTTCGTTAATGGCTGAAGAAATTATTGTTATAATATTTGTTGGACAGTCTCTTCGATCTAGCTAATTTATAAGGCGGCAAACACAAAGAAAATCGAACACTATTTGCACGATAATAGTTTTTCCGTCAACGATTACTCAGTAGCAGCCCGAAGTTTAAGAAATCCCATTAGTTACACTCCGCTAACTCCGAAATCACGTAAAGCTGCTGATTCTACACCTGAACTATTCCAGGTCGTGTCCCCTTGGATTACGAGACAGAAAGAAATAAAATAGAAAGAGTGCAACCTTTGGTTGTAAGCACACTGCTACAACTATAGCACTTGGCAATTGATTATTATCCAATCAGAAGGGCCCTAAGCAAAATCGATTACTAAAACATTAAAATATAAAAAGTAACTCACTATTCTTTAAGTCTTTGCCAATTAGCTCTAACAAAGTTGAAAGCAATTGGTTCTCCGATAGAAGAACTAGCGACTGCTGAAAATACCCTCACTGTGTCTTGTTTACGTATTCCACTGTCGTTTCGAAGCGATAAGTCAAGATATCTGAAAAAAGAACATAAAATCCAAGGCTTAAACAGTACACTAAAAAAGACAATCTAAAAAATACAATAACAAAAAAAACCTTCAAAATTTAACAGAAATGTAATTAGTAATATGGAATGAAGCTTATGTTATCTAAATTCGTTTAGTAATTTTTGAGTAATATCTATTTTTAAGTAATTCAAATAATATTAAAAAAAAAATAGACACACAGAAAATTAACCACGAATAAATGCATAGTCCTCCACTTTTTGAACGGTTAAAAACTCATTCAAGTAATCTCTTATATTGTAATATACGAGACCTGTATAACAGATATGGTGCCCTGGTACATCCTAACACTGAGAGTAGTAGTTCCCTCTCAGAAGGAGCACTCGCCACCATAAAACGATCCCATGCAAAACGCCATTCCCTCGCGCCTCCCGCTTGAACCCCGACGCAATACACAGTACTTCTAATATCTGCGTGTATCCTAAAAATACAATTAGTTTTTAACATCATATATTTAAATAAGTTTTAATTTCAAAGGCATTTCAGAGATAGCGGTTCCTACTAGAAGTGCCCGCTTGTCCAATAACCTTATAAAAAGCTTACTCGTTATACGCATCGGGGTTGGGGGTCAACATCCAGTTCGTGTACATCCTGACAGCGTGTTCCAAACAATCCACATGCTGGAGATGGCAAGCTGTAGAAAGCATGTCCGCTCTGTGCTGAGCTCGAACTACGCTCTCATTCGCAGATACTTCCCACCCAAGATCCTGAACGGCGCCGCTTAAGAGACGTAATACGTAACTCTGAAAATATGTTTCATTTTACAAAAACACCTTTTGAGAGGCACATTTTAGTTTAATTCGAAATACAAATTCAGATAATAATTACATTTCAAACAGAAAACTAACAACTCACGCGATTTATGAATTTAACTATGAAGGTTCTCCCCAATCGTTTAAGCCTTCTTTTATTAATTGATGTTTTAATATTAAAATTTATATCGTGCTTGGTGGTGAAAACGTCGTAAGGGAACTTATACGGTTTGAATAAAAATCTACAAGGCTTGTACCCACAAATCCCATTTAAAGCAGCGTTATTGAATAAACTCTACATTTACTCCTTTGTCAACTTTTGGGACGAGTCCACTAATTATATTTTTTTATGTAATGGATAGACGGACGATCTTTTGGGCCAACTGACAGTAAGAGGTTACCACGGTCTATAGACATTGGCGCTGTAAAAATATTAACCATTTCTTACATCACCAATGCACCACTAACCTTGAGGGCTATGTCACGTGTTGTTATGTCACGTGTCTCTGAAATAATATAAGCTCACTCATCCTTCAAACAGGAACACAACAATTCTAAGAATTCCTCTTTGGTTCTACCAGCGAAGAGCAATCTACAGAAATATTCTAATATCGGTTGAGTGGGCGGTAAGTAAATTTTAGATAGTTTTCAATTTTACAACATACTAAGCATAATACGAAACATACTATCAAATCTTAAGCTTGTCGGATCGGTACTTAATAACAATAATATTTTGATTATTCTGGACTTATATTTTAAAGTACATATAGTTGGTTCTCCTATCAAAATACTATTTACAGCGGGTTTTAATCGATCATAAACGTTATCATTAGGAACTGTGCTATAGATAACTTGATACGCTATTAAAAAACTAAAACATTATAAAAATACCTTAAATTTGTTATATTTGTAATGCATTGTTATAAAAAAAAATCAAGCAATAAATTCCAGTAATTAAATTAAATTATATACAGTACGTAATAAAAATAAAATACGGTGATATTTTCGATGAATTATTTTCTATGAATTGAATTTCTTATTATTTAAACGATTATTACAACAAACAATAAAATACCAGTAGATCATTAAAATTTCGTATTCACATAAATAATTTTATAATTACGATACATAAGACACATTAATAACTAATTCAATCAAACAATAGAAAGCTTCACCACAAACAGATACGTAGTTATGTTGCGCAGTACACAGATTCTGCCAACTAAGGAATCTCAGGGAACCAGACCTTCCGTGAGTTTCTAGTAACTTGCTGATTCTTTAAAATTTAATAATGTATAGTTTTAAACGTAACAAATCAGTACATGACTGACATCCAGTTCTGTCACATGTATTCATTTTATAATTAAGTTTTAATTTCTGTTTAAATTCAATTTTATTTTTAAATAAATTCTAATAATTTTTAAAAATATATATTTATATATATAAATAAATACGAAAGTAACTCTGTCTGTCTTTCCCGTCTAAGTTAATGAACTGATTTGATGAAACTTAATACATGAAACTAGCTTGAAGCCCGGGACGACTAATTGTCACCTTTCCAGGAGAGTAAAATGAAGGATGATATTTATATTTTGTACAGACATGGGTCTTCAATTTTGAAGACTTAAATGTACAAATTAATTAAATTATTGAAAAAGTTACAAAATATTATCAAATGTTATGTAATTATATATATATAAAGCGTCATAATAACTGGTAGAATGATTCAACCATAAATTAAAGTTATTTTATCAGCGTTGGCGTCACAATTATTATCAAGTTTAATTAACCGTGTAAAAGTCCACCATTAAATACAATGATGTACCAAAGTATTATCGAAAAAATTATATATGGTATAAATATTTCATGAAAATAAAATTAACTTTGACATTGATTTAAAACTTTTAATATGAACATCTTGTAAATCTAAGAATCAGTTTTTAACACGTTACAGTACTAACCACTGACTATGAGAGAGAATTTGAGTCGCCTGTGATATATCGATCTATGTTACGATTTCGAACGTTACGTTCCTTCAACGTTTCGTTCCAACTTCGACTATTCCTCGCAAAAATTAACCATAGCTTAAACGTAGCTAAAGGTTAATTCTACTTATTTATATCTGTTACGATAAAATCTCGACTTTATACCGATCCAAATTTGACCGAGCCGCAATTGGTTGCTTGCATTAGTAGAATAGATCCACGGCTCAACGGCAACGTTTCGATTCGTTTGCGATAGACTATCATTTTTTTACTAGAATTGGGTGCCAATCATTCTCACTAGTTTATTTAATTGTCGAATAACAGCTGTTACAGTACAAGCGAATGATCCCAATAAGGGACCGCCCTTAAGTCATATTCAAAATATGAAATAACATTTTCAACTTGCATACTAACAAAATTTACCAACTATTTCTTAACTGAGCCGTGTTATCCTCACAAATACACTGTAAAATAATAAAAAATATTATGTATGTATTGTGCTTTACGCAGTCATGGTCGTAATAATTTATTATTGCTGCTTATTCCTATTTTAGTACCAGTAACGCCATCTATTGTCATTTTAAAGAAATAATATTTATTATTTATGCAGATAAGATACAAAACCGTAATTCCTTACACGTACGTCAGTATCGCTGTTTAATAATTGCTTGCAATATCTGTCAGTACGAATTTTTCTTCGAGACGAGAACATTTTACATTAAACCAACAATACTAGTATCAGACTAGCCTGTTAGTCTAATGGCTATAAGGCTGCAAATCCCAGGGTTCAAAATTTTATTTCCGAGTCAATGAAAATATACGGAGTCTTAGCGATTGATCATTGTCCAGTATCAGTATCCTTAATTTATAGGCGATGAGTCATAATCAATATAAAAAAAAAAAAAAATTATTTGAAAAAAACTAAATCAAAATATATAAAACTTATACTAGAATATACACCGCGTTTCAAAGGTCTTAAGGTTTAGAATATACTACACGACGTAACGTCTGTCAAGAATTGGATTTGTAAATAAATAAACCTTTACAAAGAAATGAAAATACTATTTTTGTTTTGCCTTACTAAAAAGCGACTTAACCCACATACGTAAAACTAATACCAGAAGATGCAGCACTTTTCGTAGAAGATTTCAATTTACAATACATGGCCGACAACGACTGTCGACGGTTTTGCTTGTAATAAATATATAAAGAAGATTAACCTTACCTTATACTCGAGATAATACGCTCCCTTCGACAGCATCGTATCAATGTACCCCAAAGCTACAAGCCCCGCCTTCCAGGGCACATAGCTTCTCTCATGGAACAAGTAACTAGATATATCCAAAGCTGTTTTGTAATCGAGACGCCCAGAAAGAGCAAGGTTCATAGCGTCGTCGATTATTTGAGCTCTATTGATTGGGTGTATTTCTTCAAAGCGAGATGGATTGTTTAGAACTTTTATCAACATTTTCCAGTTGTTCTGGTCGTAGTTAATTCGGTAGAAGCCTGCCGTTAAAATAACACATTTTAAACCATTAAATAAAATCAACGACATTATATACCCAATTCAAAAATATTAAACAACAATACTTTTAATAGCCGCACTTCTTACACGGCATTAAGACTTATCTAAATCCACAATTCCATTTCTATGTACATCAATGTAATTGGAGATATTTCAAAACATTTAAGAGAACGCTTAAGAATACAACTCACCTGTTTGCTGAATGTTAGCTATGAACCAATCTTTTTCGTTCACGGATATATTGTCGACTACAATAGATCTTTCACCTCTGAGCCACAGCTTGGGTCGGGTTGATTCGAAGTCTTTTTCAGAAGCTGTAGTATAAGATATAGGGATCCACCACACTGATGAATTGTGTTCATACGAAGTGTCATTTATTAAGACAAATCTTTCCTGGAATCAATAATTTGTTATATCATTCACCGTAACTATTATTAATATAACTATTTTCGATTATATATATATTTTTTATAGTTTTTTTTTTAGTGAAAAAATCAGTATAACCAGCTGTATAGTACTTTAACGCAACACATGCTGAGTATAAAACTTTTTGAGCATAGAATGCATACTTTGTGTATAATTTATTTATTGTCTTTACGTAAATTGATTTCTCTATCCACCTGTTTAAGATTAAGCAACTTCACAAATCTCATTAATATTTCTTATGTTATTTTTATCTGGTAACGTAATATTGGTTTTTGTAACACTAGTTATTTTTATATAGGTTTTAATCTTTCTCAAAAAAATGCCTAATCAAACGTAACCAACCGAACATGGTCAATGGTCCCTTATTAAATTTGATGCTCTTTACCTGTCTAAATGTAATTGATCCACTTTTATAGTCTCTAATAATAGTAAGTACAGGAAAACCAGTCTGCAAAGTCCAAGAATCCATGACAACGCCAACGTCAGCATCAAAAGCGTCTTTCTCTCTAGCAGCATTGGTGAGAGCACTCCATAAATCACGCTGTTCTGCATCTCCGAACTTTTTCGCATTCAAATAATCAGTTATGCCAGCATTGAATACGTCATCGGTTAAGAAATGATTCATCATTCGAAGTATTGCCGAACCTATATACACAAATAAAATAATATTTAAAGATAACGATACCAATAAACGCTTTTACCTATTACGTATTCGTTAAATCTATGACTGCCTCATTGGTCTTTTGACTAGCCTAAGGGCATCCTGAGGTCTTAGGTTGAAACCACTGGTCGCACAAATAAAAATATGTATCCACTCCCAGGCCTCGGAAAATTCGTAAAATCGTCGATCGTGAGTCTAAGCTCTTTCTGTATCTGTCAAATTTCCCATCAGATTATAAGAGAGAAGGAATATAGAGTTTACTTGTGTTTGTCAACACACCCGTGTACATTAATAATATTTCCTGTGTAAGGTTAGTCTCCCTTAAGAAGAGCCGCTGTGACCGAAATCGGTCAGGGGATATCATAATCCACAATATGTCTAACAATACAATCCATTTTTTGTTGAATTTAACGCTCCATACCTTTGCCATAAGAAATTTTATCGAATATAGCCCCGATTTCTTCCGGATTTCCAACTTCAACTGATATTTGATGAGATGATGTCAAAGCGTCTAACTTAAAAACGCTTTGAACTTCGTTAAGTATGAAAATTTCCATTAGCTTCCAACTTTTTTCAACCTAAAATTCATATCATTAGTATGGATGATTAATTTATTACTAAGTAATGACATTGTTGTGATAATGCAAATCAATAAACAGCAAATGCAAAAACAATTTTATCAGTGATTACATTGATGACATTTTTACATTTTTATTGAATGAGTCACAATTAAAAATATACTTTTTTTGTATTAAAACTAATCCACTGCTGGTCTATTGCTTTTTTTCCTCCTAAAGAGAAACTTTTTCAAATTACTTCATGATTCATATGATAACGTTTCGTAGTGTTTTAGAATAAATAATAATTTGTATTCATAATTTATTCAACGTTCAGTGGTTAAAGAAAACTTTGTGTGCAAACCCGCAAGTCAATTCTGTGCAAACTATTTTTGATCTCAAGTGTATCCATATATTGATCTATTTGAATTGCATTGTATTGCATAAATGGCTTCTTACGGCATCAACGGCGACATATTCAACGTAACTTGCGAACCCTTCGTTAAGCCATATGTCCGACCACCATGCGGGCGTGACAAGGTTTCCGAACCACTGATGGGCGATTTCATGGGCAACCACTGCCGCTACACGTGCCTTTGCTGTAGTTGGAGAAACCCCATTATCGTACAGCATTGCTATTTCCCTGAAAACGAAAATAGTTTTTTTTTTTAATAGAAATAATCTCTGATTTATCCTTATTTATAATCTTACTTAAAATTAAGGAGATTTTTCTAAGGCCATCAGAATCTTAAATGATCTGCCAGACCACCTATTAGTTGATCTACCGGCAAACTTTAAATACATGTTCCGGTTTGAAACTACATTTGTTTTTTTAAATTAATTTTCATAATCTTATGTCATGTGGAATGTTGTTATGGGGTAATCCAGTAGATATTGAAATATATTACATGTATTATTCTACAGAACAGAGCTATCCGAACTATTTATAATATTAATTCTAGGACATTACGCGAAAACAAAAGAAATAGGTGTATTAACGGCTGCACCACAATATATTTATAATAATATAATGTTTATACAGAAGAATATACAAAAAAAAACCATAAAAGCTGATATACGTACTATTCATAAAATTAATAAATAAAAATAAACTTGTAATCCCTGCTTACATACGGTGTAGAGAACGTTTTTTGGGCAATGGTATACGATAACGGAAAAAATAATCAATTTACAATTTAAAACTTTATTAATCAATAAATAGTTAAAACATATCTGTAAAAAGTCATGATTATTTCGTTTCTTAGATAAAGTAATATGATAATAATCACATTAAAATTCTTATACTCGCGCATTGGTCCGTTAGACCTATGAAATACATTTACCGGTTTTTTTTTTCATAGAAAATTTCTAACTCTCTTTGGTAGGTTCATGATTCGTGGTTAACTTCAAATCAGTATGACAATGACGTTTATGAGTACAACACGTGTGGCCGTACAGTACAGGATAACTTCAAAACATACTATGAGGATGAAAACGAGGCTTTGAGAATCATATTGAACGCAGCAAGAAAGAAGTGATACAGTGTTTGGAGACAACTCTAAGAATAATAAGACGTTTTAACTTGAACTTAGTAATTACTTTCTAGGCTAATATGACCAGTGGAACTATTACGGTTAGAGCATAGCAACTGTTGCTATCAAATATTTGTTGCGGATTTCTATATAGAATAAATGCATTCAAACTTTTATCCTCAGAAATATGAATGACAGGCAATCAATAAGAATCCAAATACTAAAGTATAACCATCCAAAACTCGCACGTTAAAATTATCCAAGTCACTGAGTTTCAAGCGCTTTAAGTGAGTTGAATTATTTAAGCGCCAGCACTCTAAGTGATGAAACGGTAATGGAGCGTTTCGAGATGCTTTCATGAAGTTTTGATGGAAAAAACATTTCATATGTAAACAATGCAGATATATTATTAACAGTTTTTTCTTTTTTAATGAATTCGATTTATTCATTGTATTCTAAATTTAAAAACCAACATACCTAAACGTGAGTAAGCCCCAATTTTCCATCGCTCCAGCTTTGAAATCCGGTAACGCAATCATGTCAATCTTCGGCAACGGGAACTTTATCTTGTAGTATTCTTCTAAAAATGACAGTATCTTCGGGCCAATAGCTAGTGCGTACGCAGCTGAGGGTAGCGCCTCCTTTCTTGCCCATACCGAAAAGTTATTGTCACTCATGTTAGCAAAATCGGTGACGGCGAAAGCGACGAGATACGTCGACATAGGCAGAGATTCCGCGTAGTGATCCCAGACGTAATCCTTTAATATCGCACTATAAATGAAAGAAAAATATATTTAATCTTCTACAACAAAACTAACATAGGAGTCTATTTATATTTAAGAATATCTGTGCGACGAGGGCCAGCTGTTCACAATAACAAGTTCAACAGAAATTTACATATATAAATGTAAAATAAATGAAATAAATCTACATATATAATTAAAAGCTAAATTAAGCCATTATTAAAGGTGGTATTAGATGCAGACGACTTTTTAAAATACCAGATATAATTTTTTTGGAAACAATTATTTTATTTTTACGATTAACGAATATTTAATAAAATAAATATAACATAACAATATTAACATTTAAAATATTTGAAATTAATAGACGTAGGATATTTAAATATGAATATCTGTTATTATAAACGCTTATAGAATACAGATATTTGAAATTGTTGACAGATATCATGATGCGGGTTGTTGACTCAGTAAATGATGTGTGTAACGACAATTTGTTGTTTGTACAAAGGGTGGTATAAGAAAAGGGTGAACATTGACACCATTAAACAACAATCGGCTGTAATAAATGGGCCTTATATTTTATTTACTTCGATATAATGTCAATTGTGCATTATATCAGAATAGAAGCCGATATCAACGTGGTCCTATAGGAAAATGCAATTCAAAGTTAATTAAAGGACATAAAATTAGTGATTAAGTTTTATCAAGCCGAGTAGTCACTAATTTATTGTGTGTACCCAGGACCATCTTACTCCACTAGACGCCACGTGTTAGGGTGCGCCTCGCTGATGATGGTCACGTCTTCGACCATCACTGAGGCGCCCCAGCAGGTCTATTTTTGGAGGCGAGGTTGAGATTAACACTGTAATCTAATTTAACCCCACCAACTACGTCCAGAGCTGAGGTGCAATCTTATGGGAGACACTGTAAAGGCCGGTAGAGCCAACAGCATTTTAACAATAAAGACTCACTAAACCTTGTTCCGCTTAAGACAGGACTTAAGATGCACGCGTTCTAACCACAAAGCCATCTAAATGTATATCTTTAATTATATACCATAAATTATACACCTGTTTTATTTATTTTTGGTAAATTAACAACAACAGAGAATTAAAAACTTACTCATAATTTATCAACATTTCACTGCCAGCCAACATAAAATATATTTATATACTTTAATTTCATATAAACAAAAAAAAAACCACCATAAACTTTACATATATATAGTTTAAAAAATGGAAACAAAACTTACTGTGGTTCTTTGCCAACAATATTCATATTTGAAACCGAAGTCATGTTGCTGGGCCGGGCGATGCTGATTGTGAATTTAGCCTTCAGTGCGGGCTCGTCCCAGCAGGGAAAAGCGCGGCGGGCGTCCGTTGCTTGGAACTGGGTTACGGCTATCCATCTGCCACAGAAAGATAACGTCATATGCACTCGCTCTGTTAAAATTAAAACTGTTAATATATAAATTAAAGTATTCATATTCAACAGTAAGCGTTAACATTTGAGAAAATGATTAATTACATTCCAAGTCACAGCTTTACATGACAATTCAATAATAGTTATAAAATATTACTCGAATAAAGAAAATGTTGATTTTAATTTTTGATTTTGTGTGTAAGATGCAGTCCCTGGATCTTCAACTTGAAGTTGAAGAGAGATTTTTAGCAAGCCTTACAAGCATGTGTTTTGAGAATTTATACTAGACCGACTCGCTGGTTTTTCGATCGTATCTACATTCCAATCTCGATTTACCCCGTCCACTATAGTATAGGTATATAGTAATACTATAAAATCAACATCCGGCAAATATTTTCTTTTCTTTTTATACTCGTACTAGCCGTGTACCCGATGGGATATCTCATAGGAAACATCATATAGAAACTGACCGAATTAGAGTTTTTGAGTAATCGCATTGCCTATGCCTAACCAATTTGAAATTTAAAAAAATACTAACTTCTTTATATAAATTTAACCCCAAAATAATCGGCTTAACTTTGAAAACCACTGTAAAAATATTTTTTTTTATTCATAAATAAACGCATAATAAATAATTTTAAAATTTCTAGAATCTATTATTCAGTTCAGCCTAGTCAATTACACTCTCTTGTCCCATACAAACTTCTCAATTTCCATACAAACTTTCCAAAATTTATTGTGTATCACCTACGTTCCATAAGGAATTCCTGTGCAAAATTTCATCCCATTCGACCCAACAATTTAGCCGTGCGTTGTGTCGGTCAGACGTTTCAAAATTTGATTATGTAACCAATTGTCATATTGTCATATGACTCTTTTATATAGTTTAAGATTATAATAAAAGAAAAAAACTTAAGTTATAAAATTTAAAATTAATTCCACATTAAGATGCCGAGCGTCGGCTCATTGATAGAGTATAATACGGACACGTACATACACACATAGTAAACGATTATGCTGACCTCCTACTGAGAATACTAAAAGGTGCCATTTACAGTTCAAGCTGAATATCCGTATCGCTTTGGTGACATGAGATACTGCCATCACATTTGCGATTTTTTTATACGAATTAATTAGACGCATCGCATAAGTAAGACATTTAACGTGTTTTTTCTTTTGTTTTATTTATTCAATTGTTTTATTAAAAAGAACTATTTTATAAAGAAACATTACAACATTTTCTAAGAAAAAAATATAGATACGAGTATATTCCAATGGTGAAGTAAACATACATAAACTTTAGATTTACACATTCTATCCAATAACACTACAAACAATTATTAATTGTCATTTTTTTATTATACATAATTATTCCACTTAATAACTTACTATATCCACTTTATGTTGTTGAGTTACTATAACAACTTTCATTGGTATTAAAAACGGCATAGAAATATTTTATAGATCCGCTAAGGATGTCCTGTCAGATCAAGGTCAAAGCTATTTATCTTCACTCCACCCATTTATTAATATATTGGTTGTTTTTAAAACAAAAACATATTTTTCGTAAGAACTGTTACTAAACTCTGTATTTTCTAGACCATTTCCAACCATTTTTGAACCATTCAATTAAAGCTGTTAGCACAAAAGTTTAATTTAAATAAAATATAGTTACCTTTTGACTTTCTTTTCTTCGTACGAACTTCTATAGAATCCATGAAGATTATCATTTAATATACCGCGGTAAGTAATATTTAGGACATATTGTTGTCCCGCTATCAAAGGTTCCGCAGTACTTATGATGTGAAACTGTCTCGGAACGTCCACCGCGCGTCTCGTAATCAAGATTGCCTTCCCGTCTTCTTTCTTGTACAGTTCTATTCTATGAAAACTCAATTCAACACCATGAAATGTGACTGTATTAGTTTTATTTTTAACTGTTATAATGACACTAATCTCGCCATCGAATGTGAAATTGCCTTCAAAGATATAAGGTGTTAATTTAAGATAATAGCGATCAGGTTTGATGTTAGTGGGTAATCTGACGTCAGTCACAGCGTTCTCGTCACCCTTGGTAGTTGAATCGATATGTTTTGTTGTACTTTCTACTGGTAAAACACTTTTACTATTTTCTGTACTTAACGGTATCACTAGTAACTTTGATTGTTCACAATGTGATAATTCGAATTTCGTTACATTTGCTAATTGATCAGTCCTAGGACAAGCTGCGAAATTATACACTATGAAAGCTGTAGCGATAAGTGCTAGAGCGAATATGATGAGGATGACAAATGTGAGGCTCTTAGAGAGGTAGACACCTCGCTTGGTCTTCGTAGAGAAGTCAGTCTGAAGATTGCCGTCCATTATGGTCAAGGGCTCGCGTCCTTGGGTCATCACAGGAGCATCGCCTCAACTGAAAAATACACATAAAAAACATTTAATGAGAAGAAGAAAAAATCCAGCATTAAGTCATTAAGTCGTAGGTATCGTGAGAGCCAAAATATTTTCCCATGAGCGCAGATCTGTTAAAATCATCAGCGTTTATTTTGAGTTTTAAAAACCAATATGGCGACAAGCATTTCCAAGATATTCTGCTTTAGTATCAGATAACCGTCAAACGTAAAAAACTGCTAAGTCAATTTTATTGACTTAAAGGCTACGTATAATAACTATGCGCATTTCCGGACGTGCTCGTACATGTCTGAAAATGTCTTCCGGCAAGAAGTTTTCCTCACAATATTTTCCTTAATCGCTCAACTCGAAATGGATGCAACGATCATGTGAAAAAATGTATGTGTATTTTTACTCAGAATTAAAACCGCAACCTTCAAACATGGTTACGCTTAATACTCTAATGGTTTCTAAATTTTAGATGTTGTCTGGTGCAGAATTTGCATTAAAATACGTAGATCCAAATAACAGAAAACACACAACAAAGGACACGGACACCAAGTGTGTGGAGATACGATTATCTGAAGAAAAAGACCTACGTACTTCTTAGATCATGACATGATGACTAATACTTTTAGTTTATTGGGTAATAAATTAACTCTTGTTATTGTCGTCGTGTCAACGTTAATGTCTCTCATCGTATGTAGCTCACGTACAACGTTCAATCTTCAAACATCTTTATATTTTTTAAATGGAGCTTCTACACTTATAGCTATTTGAAATTACTTTTCAATGAATTTCTTTTAATTTGCCGTCTTAGCCGACATTGACGACCATTGAGGTTATGCCCATTCTGCACGTTTTCTTGTTTTATTCATTTAATACTTTTTTCGTAGAAAAAATCGCTTATAGCAATAATTTCTAAATCTTAACTAATATTTTAAAAATGGAAGTGAGTTTGTTTGTTTGTTACGTCTTAACTACGCAACCACGATTATCATGAAATATTGCACACAAGTTTTCACCTAACCAACCCATAAGCGGCCGAAGTCACGGGTTGAAACTAGTACGTAGACTTTAATTTCAAACAATTAACGCTCCTTTCTAACATAAAATAGTCTTTAACATTTTCTGTAAGTTTGGTTGAAAATATTAATTGTGTATAATAATAATAAACAGCAAAATTCATACGAAGGACCTCTTTGGGAAACTCAAGCTGAACAATAACTTTAAGAACGATTTTATTTAAGTTGTGGAGAAGAAAGGAAAGAGTTACTTGAATTTTATGTTCAGAGCTTTGGAGTTGAGCCAAGAAACAGTTTCTAGAATAAATTTAACTTATCATATAACATTTTATATTATCAAAATTTCATAAATTAAATAGTAATGTTATATGAATGTATTAAAAATAGAGAATAAAATATCTAATTACTCTTCGTTAGGCTACAAAAAAAACTTTAATTTAATTACTATATTTTTTCGACAAAACAAAATACTTGCCCTCGATATATATTTCTATGTCTTAACATAATACATAAATAAACATAATCAGCCTGTAAATTTCCCACTGCTGGGCTAAGGCCTCCTCTCCCGTTGAGGAGAAGGTATGGAGCATATTCCACCACGCTGCTCCAATGCGGGTTGGTGGAATACACATGTGGCAGAATTTCGTTGAAATTAGACACATGCAGGTTTCCTCACGATGTTTTCCTTCACCGCCGAGCACGAGATGAATTATAAACACAAATTAAGCACATGAAAACTCAGTGGTGCCTGCCTGGGTTTGAACCCGAAATCATCGGTTAAGATGCACGCGTTCTAACCACTGGGCCATCTCGGCTCTCAATTGTCTATGTCTTAAATAGCAAAGTTTCTTAGTTTATTAGGAAGATGCATCAAATATCTTCTATGTCTTTGTTCTCAACACAGATAAAATCCTCAGAACAGGATTTTAGCCAATAGTTTTTGAGTGACATGCCAGAAACTGCATGTTGCCGGTGTTAGTGTTGTGTAGCTGATAGGTAAGGGAATATAGAATACGCCTGTTATTGCAAACACTCGTATTCTATAATATATCTTATATCTTTGATAATAGGTACCATAGCTGATTGTAACTTACTTGATTTAAAAAATTCAAATTTATATTTCCAAGCCGCTATGATGCTTTTAACCTATTTCTTAATCACTACTGACTGTATATGTGTCGTAATCTTTGTTACATCCATTAAAATACGACTACTAAAACATATAACCCATAATAACATATGCTAAAGAAATATATTGTACGATATTCTTCAACTGGTTTCAATTTATTGGTAATTAGCTCTGTATATATTTATTTATGGATATGGAGGACGTGATAATATAATTTGTTTTCTTATACATTTCGGGATGCAAATCAGGGCAAATCAGGGTACTGCGACCAGATTATTTTCACCAGAGGTTCATTCAGAGGTTTACTCTATAGAACAAAAAATAATTTTGCAAATCTATGTACGACCGAGTTACAACATAAAAATACACAAACATCCAAAACGAGATTCTCCTCCTTTATTTAGGCATAAAAAAATATATAAGAGTTACAGTTCGTATAGTAAATTTTAAACGGAATATGTATTCGTTTACGAATTATTATTTTGTAATTTTAATAATAATGTTGTGTTACTAATGCAACTTTGAAAGTTGCACCGGTAACCGAGAAGCTATGTAGAAGCCCGCTGTCATTGTATGGGCATGTTATGCGGAGGAATGAAGACCATGTTGTGAGGAATTCTTGAGCATAGACGTGGATAGTTTAAGATGTAGGGGACGACCAAAGAAACGATGGATGGATTGTAAATGAAGATATGGCTGGAAAGAATGTTACTTGTGAGATAACGTCAGACAGAGAAGTATGGAGGAAGAAGACATGGTGCGCTGACCCCAAATAAAATTGGGATAAAGGCAGGATGATAATGATGATAATGAGGATGATGATGATGATGTTATGTTACTAATGCAAACAACATTAGGTATATAAATGAAGCACGTACTATATACATGGTGCGCAATCCACTCCGCTCTCGATTGAAATCTGTGAAACTAATCAAATGCTATTTCTTTTTCTAATTTATAAGCTGAAGCGATTACCAGACGTACATATATACAATCTTTTTTTATTAACATGTTACATTCGTCAAGGAAAACAATTACAGCTTACATAAGAAAAAAGCAAACCCGTCTGGGTAGGTACCACCCACACATGAGATATTCTACCGCCAAGCAATACTTAGTATTTTTGTGTTCCAATTTGAAGGGTGAGTGAACCAGCGTAATTACAAGTGATGTAAGGAATGGTTAATATTTCTTACAGCGCCATTGTCTATGGGCGGTGGTGATAACTTACCATCAGGTGGAAAATTTGCTCGTCCGCCTACCGATATCATAAAAAAAGACAATAATAGAGTTGTTAATTAATTGTGGAATACTTTGCCTGAAGCTGTATTTCCCGATAGGTACAACATTCCTGTCTTTAAATCTAGAGTTAGGGTGCTATATCAGATACCGTGTCGATGCTTAACATCAGGCAAGACAACGGTCAGACACTAGCCTATTATGGGTGAAAAAAAAAAATTCAAATGCATATTATCAATTATGCGCAGTGGAAAATCACACTTTATATTTGAAAATCTAAAATTGATAGTATCATCCTACGTTTTATTCGGCCTTGGACAACAATTACCAAATACATTTTTAAACAAAAAGTGATATTTATTGGGTAAAAGAGGATTACATGCGCAACCCGCTTGCCGCTTTTCCGATGAGAAAAAACATTCACTAGTCAATTAGGTCAGAAAATAGTTACTTCAGGCTGACATTTATTTTCTAGGCTATGTTTATCTTTTCATTTCTCATACGTTTTATTTTATATCAAAGAATTTCGATTACAGTTCGTGGTTGAATTTGTTGTAGATCATTGTTCAAATCCGTCTGGTTAGGTATCACGCACTCGTAAGATAAATTACTGCTAACCAGCTATATTAATTGAAGTATGAACTTTATGTACTGTAGTTAGATTTGAAGGCTCAGTGAGCCAATGTGACTACAGACACAAGGGACATAACATTTGGTTCCCCATTGGCAGCGAATTGACTGTGTCCGAGATTTCCAGGGACTCTTAGAAGTGACCAGACGGGTTATGGTAAAACTGCACGAACCCCAAATAAATAGCAGAAGCGCGCTAATGATAATATTCGTCTTCTCGTTCTAACAGCTTGCTTCCTTTATCTATCACTGTTAATTCCATATTAATAAAAATATGCAATTTTGGTTTAAACAATATTTTTTATAGAGATACATCAAAGACTTATATCACAGACTAGGGTGGTCTCTTGAAAAACAATGGGTCGTCACACGGCGCAATTATTCGGAAGTAATAATGCCGTGAAGGAAGTTCCATATATATAAAGAATGAAGAGTTCTCATTTCCTGATACGAGAAGTGTTTATATACTTGGAAGGAATGTTTTTATATGTGCGTTAGACGCATGTATAGTGGAATATATTTAATTGCTATTATGCCCAATATCACGTCATTAAAAACAATAATTTTAATGATTAATTGCACTTTAACATAAAAAATAACAAATAATATGTATGATAACATAAAAGTTTTACTTGGTGGTAAGACTTCGTGCAAGCTCGTTTTGTTAGGAACACCATTTCTCATTTTACCGCAAAACAACAGTACTTAGTATTGTTGTTTCGGTTTGAAGGTTGAGTTAGCGAGTGAAATGACAAGACAGACGTATTAGTTCCAATGTCTGTAGCGCATCGGAATGTTGAGGATGGTTAATATTTTTAAAACGATACTTGCTATTGGAATTGGTGACCACATCATGGCATATTTGCCCGTCCGACTAAATACTCTTTAATGTTTATTTTTAAAATAATTCTCCTTTTATTTTATTCATGTACTAAAACGAATAAATATCGTAGAGTTTTTTAGCACCATCAAAAATGTGCCCAACTTCACCTAAATCGCTTGGATTGAACTGATTTAAAGTTCAGTTTGACCCATATATACCAACAAATGCAATCAAATAAAAGCTTTTAAAAGGTGAATAGACTAAAACGAAATATAAATGAATAAAAAATAGTTTTAAACGTATAGAGTCAACAGGAAAACTTTAAATGAGTGTTCCCAAGGATATAACATATATCTTTGAATACATATGAATCATTCTATTTTAAATTTATTTTACAAACATGTGTTGAATCAGTAACAAATATGACTTTTATTACATTTAAAATTTATACCAAAATATTTGTATTAACAATAAAATAAATCCAATAGTTTAACACATCGATCTAGCCGGTTCAGGATCTTAACCGACGTATGTATATAAAACCGTGTAAGCGCCACTGAATTATGATGTACTTAATACGTTTTTATAATATATGCAGTGTTTGACGATATATGAAAAAAAGGCTGACGAAATTTAATTTTAGTGTAAAACACAAACATAAAATACACAAATTTTAGGACTAAGCACAAAAAAATAAAATAAAACAAAAACAGAAATTAATATTTATTTATTTGCCATAAAATTCCCACTTGTGGCGTCAAGTCTTAATTTAAAACGGGTGAAAATACGAAGCGCTTCTTATAATAAATATATAACCTTTTTCGAAACTTGCTGCATCTGGTATAAGTTTTTATATATGGGTTCAGCAGTTCCCCGTTTAAAGGTTTTATTATTTGATTACCAACAAAATACTCTAGTAAAATATTATAGTGACGCACTTTTATAGTTTAGAACTAAGGTTATCTTAATGATAATATGAATCGATATTAAAATGAGACGGCCACTTATCAAATATGTAAAAATTTAAAATCCTCAAATATATAAGGATACCTTGGTCACGCCTACTTCAGAAAGATTTACCGATTTCATTCGTATATTTTTTTTTGTTTTCTAATACTCTGTAAATGGCTCTTTCGGAATTCAATATCGGTATTTTTTAGAAAACTTAAGAACGTTTATATGGTTTTAGCAGTTACCTGTTTTTTTGTTATCTGTTTTTTATTATGTATTTCCAGTTCGAATTCAATTTTCACAGCTAAAACAGGTTTGGTGTCACGTCAGCTAGTCACAAATATAAACAAATAATAAAATAAACAAATACATTTATCCAAAACAAGACCGCGTGTTGCAATATAAATTTAAAACAAAAATCAAGAAAAAAGTGATGTACCTATATAGGATTTAATCGACCTGATATTGGCTGTAAATTTTAAATAGGTTCCTTGGCAATGTTAGCGCTCTTATAAATAATGATTTTAAAAACATCACCTTAATATATTACGTTGATAAACGATAAATAAAATCCGACTATATATCCCGTTCGTTTTATAACAATACTGTCACGTATGTAAATAAAACTTTTCATATTGTATACGAATTCAAGGACCGGTCGTAACGAGATATTTTCCTTCGGGACACGAAAGTGATATAACTCGCTCCGTGCTGTCCCTTGTATATGAATACCGGAGTATCTAATTTAATATATTTTGATTGAATTTCCGTATGAATATTTCATATTTAGATACGACTCTTTATATTTCGACCAATTTAAAAAAATGATTTAATAGTATTCTAAATTTAAAATTATATAGTATTTTTCTCTTTGCCAAGCCGAGATACGCGAATTACTATGAAATTGGAAATTTTACTCTACCTACCTCTCATCACATATTCTGCCGCGAAACAGCAATATTGTTGTGTTTTGGTTTGAACCAGTTTTATAACGAAGACAAGGGAGATGACATCGTAGTCTTCAAGATTGGTGATTAACGTTTCATACAGTGCCATTGTCTATGGGCGATGTTGACCACTTATCATCAGGTGACGCATTTGACCGTCCGCTTAGTTATTAACCAAATCCTTGCCGAAGAGTTCTAAACTTGGGCTAAAATCTTTTTAAGTGCTTAAATTCTATTTAAAAATAAGAAATTTTACAAATGTCGCCTTAAATTCTAACACATAGGTACGCATCAGAATTGCTTAATATGTACATACCTGCATTATCTTATACGATATATTTAGTATAGTATATCGATAGGATGTAGGATTAAATTGAAGCTTGAATGCAAAAGAATTTTGACGACCTCCGTGGTCGAGTAGTGTGTACACCGGTTTTCATGGGTACGCCACTCCGAGGTCCCGGGTTCGATTCCCGGCCGAGTCGATGTAGAAAAAGTTCATTAGTTTTCTATATTGTCTTGGGTCTGGGTGTTTGTGGTACCGTCGTTACTTCTGATTTTCCATAACACAAGTGCTTTAGCTACTTACATTGGGATCAGAGTAATGTATGTGATGTTGTCCAATATTTATTTATTATTTATTAAAAGAATTACTTTCCGTCTATACACTAGGTAACGAAGATTACCAAACCTCACGTCTCGCGTTAACCGTCAATCAGAGAGAATATTGCTTACAAACGTGGTAGTTAGAATCACAAGGTTTGGATATGTATTATGAAGATTGATTGAATCAGGATAATTGAACATGAGAAATATAAGATTAATGTTAGCTGTCGGTGGGTTTTGTGATGATATACTTGTCACTGATTTCGGTCACGGAGATGAGTATATGATATATAATAGTAGGAACATAACTTTTTACTGTATAGGTTGGCGGACAAGCATATAGGCCCCCTAATGGTATGTAGTCACACCGCCCATAGACAATGACGCTGTAAGAAATATTAACCATTCCTTACATCGCCAATACGCCACCAACCTTGGGAACTAAAATGTTATGTACCTTGTGCCTGTAGTTACACTGGCTCACTCACCCTTCAAACCAGAACACAACGATATAATATAATAATACTGCTGTTTGACGGTAGAATATCTGATGAGTGGGTGCTACCTACCAAGATGGGCTTGAGTCTCTGATAATTCGATGAGACAACAAATCTAAAATAACGGCGTTGCTTTCCTTCGCCCTTTATTCTAGGCACCCCAGGCACCGGTGAGTCGTTCTCCCCCCCCCCCCCATACCATGTAAGCATTTGGCCAGACAAAAGAGAAAAAGAAGACTATCCAAGGCTCAGGTGCACACAAACATTAAACAATTAAGAATATCTTAACAGGAAAACCCTAGTAACTTTTAATTGGTGTGATTTGGCATTTGGACCAATGACCTCGGGTACTACAACATTAAAACCTAATCACTAGCTATTGAGGCAGTCAATTAGTTGAAGGATGTAGGGTTTACTTTATACGCCTTGTTTTTTATACTTGTCTATGGACATATATTGCGTCTTAAAATTACTTAATTTGTTAGCTAGTCTTGGTTCCACCTGTCAGAAAAAAATATTTTAGACATACATACATATGTATTTGAATAAATTTATCTAAGCAAAAGTCGTATAAAAACGGTTTGCAGATGTTGCAGAACTAAGATAACTATTGTACGTAATATAACCACACACACACACACACAAACTAAATCAGGTAATATTTTTACGTGTGTTATATTTACTAAAAGACACACACATACACATATTTGGCGACGAATAATACAAACTATCTATAGATTCAATAACGATTCCAATTACTAATGTGGCCATGACCGGCCCTTTTATGAAAAATACATTCGTTCAATATTTACAACACTACGAGACGGATACGAGACGGGTACAAGACGTGATAACACGAGATAAAAACAAATATATATTTATTTTTAAATACGTTCAGCAAATAGTTTTTTTTAAACTAAATATGTAGAATTCATTTTAAAAAGAAATGCAACCTTTTTGGTAGTCCGTGCAACGGGCTGGCTAGGTACTGCCCAACCATTTTATATTCTACCACCAAGCAATAATACTTAGTATTTTTGTGTACCAATTTGAAGGGTGAGTGAGCCAGTGTAATTACAGGAACAAGGAGGCATTAAATGTGAGGATGGTGCATAATTAGGTTTATTTCTTACAGCGCTAATGTCTATGGGTGGTGATCCGCCTACCTGTATCATAAAAAAATAACTTTATAACATTTGACTTACTATTTAGTCCGGACGCTGTACAAACATCGTGCTCATTTAATATCAACATTTAAACTAAATGACTCAAAGACAAGTGACATTTTATGTCCAATATTCTTACCATTGAACTTTAAATATGTATTTATAAATAATATATTCAATTTAAATAAACATCCAATGAGAAAATACTCAATATGACAAATGCAACAGTTTAGGATGAATGAATGAAGTACGACTTTGGTTAAAGTTCGAATTATAAATAGCTTTTAACATAAATAAACACATAAGCTATAACTACAACCTATATCGCCACAATATGCACAAAGTAAGCTACGTATTTAAAAATAATTGTGTAAGTTTAAGCTTAACTTAATATTTAAGCTAACAATTTCTCAGGGATAAAGACGTTTCTATTTAATTTTTTTAACAATATTAATTTCTTTGATAAATTGATACTTATCATCAAATAATAAAATTAAAAAAGATATATGTTTTATCTAACATAAGATCTCAACTACTGTCAATAAAATACGTCACTGTTTAAAAGGGTAGATTATGTTGTATTTACAACTGGTATAAATGGATATCTCAACTAAACCGGATTACCTTAACCAAGAAACGTCCAGCCAGTGTAATTAAAAACGCACGTATATGCTTAAATATTCATATTAAATTATATTGATTTGGAAAATTATTTTTATTATTATAAATAAGAATCTTTAAGCCATTTTTAGGATTTCGTACCCATAGGGTAAAACGGACCTTATTACTAAGACTGCACTGTCCGTCCGTCCGCCCGTCTGTCCGTCTGTCACCAGGCTGTATCTCATGAACCGTGATAGTCAGACGCTTGAAATTTTGACAGATGATGTTGCTATAACAACAAATAAAATAAATATTTAAGGGGGCCCCCATACAACAGACATGACTTTTTTGCCGTTTTTTGTAGATAATGGTACGGAACATTTCGTGCGCTGCCTGCAAAACTATTTGTATGTATATATTCTGCTATAAGTTTTGTGTATTATTAGAAGCTTTTTTTTAAGTAATATAAACATTTCGTTCTAATTTATATTTAATTTAATCCTGCAACATGTCACTAAAAAAGTTATACGAGTCTTCTTATAAGAGTCTACTTGAATTAACAAAGTTTGGTAAGATATTACGAATAAAAACGATTAAAGAGTAACTTTAATAATTCCGTGTGAAATTTTAAGAGTTCGATGTTATTTAAAATATATAATAATAATAAAATGCGTATGTAAAAACATCTCAACATGACCAACACAATAGATTGTACAATACACAGACGCCGTAACAGAGTCGATTGCTCATTGAATCGCAAATTTTGCTCACTATGGCTACGTCGCGCCCCGCTGCCTTATTAACCGGTGGCCTTCTTTTATTTAAGATCTGTTCACACCACGAAATCCTCTTATCCATTTATCGTTTCTTTTTCTTGTACTTTCATCGAAGTTAAAAGAAAATCCAGTAGTTCATAGTTCTTATCACGAGTCAGAAGTGAGAAAATTCATAGAAGAATTACTTAACAAATAGCTAGTCAGACAAGTCCGATATATTCATCGACCATAATAGTTGATTCAGTTTATCTATAACTAATTTCATTCATTATTTTCCAACGTGCAAATAGGCCACATTCGGATGAATAAAGTTGGCGACCTTTGCTTTTTATGTCCCTAGACGTTACGCGTTTACTCGCTAAAAAACCAGCGGTCTCGGTATCTTCGGGTGCCACCATGGGATTGCTTTCACATGCTCCCTTGACGCCCCGACGGTAGGGCGACGGTCGGGTCAGCAATATTTAGTATTGTTGTTTCCAGTTTGAAAGGTACGTAAGCCGGTTTGATTATGGACACAAGGGACGTACCATCTTAGTTTCTGAGATTGATGATGTATTGGTGATGGAAGAATAGATTACAAGACTAATGTGAACTTGAGGCTAAAGGGAAGAGGTGACCACTTATCATTAGGTTGCGCATTTGACCGTCTGTATAACTACATTATAAAAATAACTAATAAAACACAATTAGTCACAATTGTAGAGTTGATTGGTGCAAATCCTTTGAAAAGAAAATTAAGTCTACTTTCAAAATAATGTTACACAAAAGGGTTATTTTGAAAGACATTCCTTATTGGGGTATTTATCACATTCATACGGACGGCATAGCGTCATAAGCGTCAATTAGTTTTTATTAAGTACAGAGAGAAAACCTACCAAAGATATTCTGAAAACGAATAAGCCGCTTAACATAACCTTACAATCAACACAATCAAAGAAAACTTCCAAAGAATTGTGGCAGTCACTTAACACACTTGCAAGTTCACATCAAAACTATTGGCTACTGCGTTTTAATTAAAATAAACAAGATACATCTACTGATGATCTCCTATATATTTACAAAAATACTTTGTAATCGATTTTACGTTAAGTTGTTTAGATTTGAAGATCAGTGTAGAGGTGGCTTAAGGCAATCATGATTCTATGAGAAAGCTTGTTACATCGCACGGCAGTGAAATAAAATCATGGTTTAATGAAACGTCCACTATATCTAATGATGCACCTTTAGATCGACTTGTATGCCGTGACGGCAAGCGGATCGCTCACTCATGTCATACCGTGTCTCGCTGATACCAAAGTCAAGTCAAAGTCAAAAATCTTTATTCAATATAGAAGTGTTTACACTTACTTATTGATAGTCAAAAATCAACCACCGGCTCGGAATTTAACACCTCGGACCTGAAAAGAACCGGCGAAAGAAACTCAGGGGACATATATTTTTTAATTTTCATGTTACATGTACAATAATTACCTGTTCCCTTCTTTAAGCGCGGCGTGTATACTAATACGTTATTTAGTGTTATCAAGGTAATATGAAACATTTATTAATCTATGCTTTTGTTTATTTAAATTCATATTTACTTCTTTGTTTCCATTTATTACAATATATTTTATTATAATCCAGCTCGTGACGGCCATATTTTTGTCGTAGTGAACATTTTTATACGATTTATTTTGTTATAGCTCGGTGCTAGATAATGTTGCAATATATCAACTTCTTTACCGTTCAAGTGATCGCCGTGGCAATTGAATATAATATTACGGACCGGACAACGTCTAGTGATTTTTATTATATAACAAAATTTTTGAAACGAATATTTACTTATAAATTTCGTTTGAAAAATAAGCAATAGCAGTACACTACGTACTGCTATAAAAATTTGAACCGGTCTATCAAAATATTAAATCTGTTTTTAACTCGGTCACTACGTTAAGCGAAATTTTCCACAAAAATCAAATAAAATCAAAATATATTTTATTCAAATAGAATTTTACAGAATTGTATCAAATGTACAGCAACCATCAGCCAGTAAATTGTAGCGAGAACAAACCGCCCTGAAACTCAGTAGATACTCTTTTTCACAAAGAATATCAAACGCGTTTCGACTACCATAGTGGACTTGTGACAAATTATACTTAAATAGAATATGATTCTTCTAAAATCTTCGTCAGTATATCCAGATGTTCCATCTATAGCAAAACCAGGTCCCGTATGGACCTCAACTACATATACTAATCTGTACTTTAAAATTATAAGTGAAACCATTGAGTCGCTTTTAACGAAATTTGATACGAAGCAAGCTTGAACCCCGAGAACGGATATAAGCTAATTGTTCCAACCTTTGAGGGCAAGGGGATAAAGTGCTGTATACAAGTTCTTAAAGTATTTTCATCACAATCTGAAATCCACACACAGAATATATGAAAAAATGCCACGGATTCAGCTAGTTCTTAATAATTACACGACCTTCAATTTGATTTCATCACAAATGTCAAAGTAAAGCGACATCTCGAGTAGTGATAACTTTTTTGCTCAATCCGTTTGTAAAGGAATTAATCAAAAGACGAAATTATTTCCAATGACTTTTCTCTTCTGTTCGTGTTTTCCTCATATCAAAAAGAAATGCCTCGCAATGTTTTAATGTTTTTTCTACATTATATACATTAGAATTATTAACTTTAAGACTAACAGAATATTATTTTCGTTAGATGAAATAAAATGAATTGAATAGAAAGTTGAGTAGACCGTAATTAATATTATATAAAACTTTAAAAAAAAAAAAACAACTACAAAGAGGTTGTATAATATGAGACCGATAAAAAATATACTTAAAAAAAACCAATGACGTCATGAATTACGTGTTCTTTATTTTTTAAATTTAAAACTTTAATACGTAACTTATTTTGCATAATTTCTGGTAACGTGCCATGAGAATTTGCTAATGTGACAAATTACACGACTACATACATATATAACAATATATTAACGTATATATACATTAGCAGCCTGTAAATTTCCCACTGCTGGGCTAAAGGCCTCCTTTTCCTTTGAGGAGAAGGTTTAGAGCATATTCCACCACGCAGCTCCAATGCGGGTTAGTGGAATACACTTTGGCAGAATTTCGTTGAAATTGGACACATGTAGGTTTCCTCACGATGTTTTCCTTTACCGCCGAGCACGATATGAATTATAAATACAAATTAATCACATGAAAATTCAGTAGTACCTGCCTGGGTTTGAACCAGAAATCATCGGTTAAGATGCACGCGTTCTAACCACTGGGCCACAGCGTATATATACTGTATAATAATTTTGCAGGTCTTCTGTCAAGTCCAGCGACCATCTAATCTTATTTTAAATTTATTCGGAGTCGAAATATATTTGAAATTGAAACGATAAACACAGACCATTTCTTATATTTTAATTTTTTTTTTTAATAAATTAGTATTTAAGCCTAACTTCTTATCTTAAGCTTCGAAAAAACGTTTACGAAGTTTTTACATATTTATTAACGTTGAATGCGTACCGCGCTTGTAGAACAGTACGGATTTAGATCCATACAATAAACAAACACTAGTGGAGATAAAACAGATTAGTAATAAAAACAAAATCGGTTTCAAAAACACATCTAAGGCTTAAAGAAAAAAAAAAAAAAAGCAACAATAATACAACAATAGTTTTTTTTTCAGTGTTACTATTATCATTTAAACTACGAGTACCAATGTTTGACTGCCGCGTTGGTCTAGTGATAAAATATATAGCCTAAGATACGAAGTTCAGTTTTAAAACCCCTCATCGGGCCGATAAAATGTTGCTGGATTTTTCCATCGATAAGTTCTCAGTAACAGCCCGGAGTCTGGATGTTAGTACACACCTGTGTCTCGGAAAGCCGTTGCTTCTGCGCCTGAACTCTTTCCGGTCTCATCGGAGCTGCAGTCTCATCGGATAATAAGAATAGGTAATAGCGACTGCATCTGTGTGTTCTGCGTAGTTGGCGGACCTAACCTAACCCAACCCCTGCCGATATCAGTGAGGACGACATAATCCTATGTCTATTTCTAGTACTACTAAAGGATCTATATGTCCAACCAACGATCATTATTTTAATTCAACTAAGTACTTAGTATCGTGTCTAAATTATACATTAATGTGAATTAAAACTATCCTTAAGTTCATATCAAATATTTTATATCATTTCTATATATAGATTATTAGCGACTCGCCTCGGCTTCGCACGAGTGTAATTTACTAATTATAAAAACGATAAGTTAACTAGAAAATATTAGATGATATATTAATTTTATAATATTTATTGATTTATTAGTTTATATATAACTGGCAAGGTCACAATATTATTGTTACAGTCAGCAAGACCAACCGTTTCGCAGTGAACGATTTATTTGTTTGGAATTAGTTATATCTCCTAAAGTATTTATTCGAATGATATAGTTTAAAAGACAACTTTAATCAATATTAAATGCCCCAGAATTTACTTATGTACCCCATATACAATGACTTTTCTTGAGATCGTTTTATGACTTACAATTTTCCATTCATTGTTTTGATGTACAGCCTAAGGCTTAGTAACCGTTAACCATGTATTAGCAAAGAGTTTTTTTTTTAAATAAAATATCATCTATATAGTTTTTTAACAAAATATTTACAAATTCAAACCGTATTCATGTACGGTATTTACTTCTTCAGTAAGTAAAAAGAGTAATATAATCTGTTGAATATTAGATGAAGTCTCTGCGTAGAAGAAGTAAGGGGAGATACAGATAGAAGCAGAAAGTTTTATACTCTTTATAATTAGACGGATAATAATCATGTCATCATCCAGTTAATACACCAAATAAAAGTTAAGACAAAGGCAAATAAGCTTGACGGTTGAATTATTTAAAAGAATACACAAATATACATTTTCAAAGGCCTTTCAATTAGGCTAAAATACTGAATTGCTATCTTACATAACTGTCTCGTCAATTACACTTGAAATAATATTAGATATTAGAAATTCAGATAAAAAAACATAAAACTATAAAAAGTCTGTTCATTTAACCAATAAATCATACATAAATGACAATTAATTGTATAAATACAATTGTGTACTACTGGTGTAATTGTAATAATATATATTTTTATAATTGATTTTAGGAAAGCTTGCTTTGAGCCACTAATGCACTGTTTACACGATTGATACGCCGCAAACAATGTTAAACAAGATATTATGTCTCATGGGTCTACAATTATATTGGATCATTGACAGTGCAAACCGAAACACAGGACTACTAGGAACTTCTGCTTAACAGTAGAAGAACTGGAGAGTAGGTGGAACACGCCCAGATAAGCCAACACAAAGGCCTGCTATGAATTGTTTACTGGTAAAATAAATATTTCCATGTTCCATGAACAACTTTTAATTGCTATTAATCAGTTTGAAACTACGACAAAGTTTCTTTAACAGAGTAATATAAAATATATAAATAAAAGAGCCACAGATATACTTAGTAAAAAATAAGTATAAATCCTGATTTTATCTATAAGATACGCAGACGGCTAATAAATAACAACGGTATCGCTCATTTAAAATAAGGGGCCTAGTGCATCCCCTCACGTGACCCCTTTGTAGCATATTTCACGGAGCTATCCTATTGTTACACTAAAGGGCTCTTCTCCCCTACGAAACGTGAGGCGTACAAAGGGCTCAGTGTAACCAAAGTTTAGTATTATTATATTGAGGCAATAGAAAACCAACCAGTGCTCACATTGTCGAACGCTTAGCTTTGAATTAATACGTTACGCAAGGGTGACAGCTTAGATGAGCTGGTAATACCGTTTATACAGTGAAATTATTTATTTTCAAATGTTCTGTTAAAATAGTCGTATAGTTTACTAAGTAATTTTGAACGTTGATGTTTAAATAATTATAAGTTGATACAAACGACCTTTAAAAAAAGGCGGGTGATTGTAAACATTATATTATTATAAAAAAAAACTATGTTGGTAAACTTATTTACGTGATTTTTCCCACTTTTTTTTTTACTATATAAATATCTGAATATGTGGTAAGCCACCACATATACAGAATTTATGCATAAATTCTTTCGAAAGGAACCCAAAAAAACATTTGAGATAACAAACGTTGAAAAAACGTTAGTCGTTTAAACCAATTATTAATAATTTTTTTTTTTTTGTAATCATGTAAAATTACGCAAAAGAGCTCGTCTTGGGAGCATACTCATAAATAGTATAATTTGATTTTAATTACCACAAAACAACACTATTGACTTGGATAAAACTAATATATAATTGTAACATAAGAAACAATTTTTTTATAATAATAATATTATAATATTTTTTTTATAATATTGTAAAAGACTATTGAATACGATACTCGTAATTATTATTAATACATACTCTATACTAATATCATAAGAATGTAACATTTGTTTGGTTGTACGGAGTAATCTCGGGAAGTATAGATCCAATTCTACAAACAAAACCACTAGTAAAAAGCTACATTATATTTGAGGGATAGGATACCAATTATATTTATATCATATAATATAATTCGTTATTAATAAATTGCCCCCCTAACGAAGCCAGGGCGGGTCGCTAGTGTTTAAACAAAATAACAACAATAATAGCATTCTTCGTATAGAATACATTTAAGGCATTCAAAATTAAGTGCATAAAATTTGCCATAAGGTAAACAATCAAAGTAAAACGTTCGTTTATGTAAACAAATTGGAAGTTACAACCGTAATTACAACTTCACGGTCAAAGAACAAGTTCACATTTCGATCAGACATCGCGTCTCGTAAAAAGTGTTTCGATTTTAAATTGTTTTTTTTTTAATTTATAGTAATAACCTATATAATAAGATTTTTTTGAAGCTCTAATTATACATAATTAATATTATCTTAATTGCCCTTTTGATTATTGACATATTTAGTATGCTTCTTAAATATTTAATTTAACGAAAAATTTTAAGTATTTTCTAAATTCAACTTACAATAAATTAATATGTTTTCCACGCAACAGTTAACGAATTTAAATATTAAAAAAAAAACTTAATTATATTGTTAAATTGCTTTAATAACTAACGCCGATTGTTAAGACGAAAAATATTTAATTATATTTGTTTACATCTAGTTAATAACGAAACTGCAAATTATAAGAATTATTCTTTAAAAGAAAGCTTATCAAGTTAAAGTGGTCAAACGCTTATCTCCATCGCGTTTGAGATGTGTAAACGCTTCATTATTTTCCCACGAACAATAAAACGACAATTTATTTAAAAACAAAAAAAAATTACCTGTAATTCTCACGGTATCCATTGTGTCCCTTGATTGATGTGTAAATCGTTTTTGTACGAAAGGCGGGAATTGTGTGTAACGAGACAGACGTCCGAATCGCGCCGCGGTCGAATCGCGACTGCCTTGTGCCACCCAAGTTCCAACCTCGGTGGAATGGGAAGATGAGGGATACTTGACATGGGATATAAGAGTTTTAATAGATACGCATTCGACGTTCGACCTCCAATATTCAATTCGGAGATGACATTTTTATTGGCGATGAAACTACGATGTGACTGATGTTTTAGTAAAAACTAATACATATACGTATAGTATGTACAGTTTGATGTTGATTTTGTCATATAATTAAACAAATCAACTTTACTACTTTTAGTAAACTTCTTCTAAGGCACATTTTTATATATATTTGGGTCAATTTGACTGTACTGCTAGGCTAAGACCTCTCGTGTTTTTGAACAGGCTTGGAACCTACCGCACCAAGCTGCTCTAATGCGGGTTGGTCGATGCACATGAAAGATTCTTATCCGTCACAGGTTTGCTCTCGATGGTTTCATCCACCGCTGAAAACTAGATGAATAATAAACACAAATTAGCGCATGAAAATTTAGAGCAGCTAGCCCGGACTTCAACTCAGACTAATCAGTTAAAATTCACGTCTTATAACTACACCATCTCTCTCCTCCTTCCTAACCTTTTGTTGACTGAACTGCTCCTTATCAATTCATTTTCGTTTTTATATTTATTGTTAATCTTAAACCCAACTCTTCTTATGGATGAGATTCTGAAGAATTTGTGGGTCAAGTTAATAATGACCCAAAACCTCAAAGCATGTATGATTTAATCCCATACTGCGCATCGTGTCACTACAACACGTTCTGATCTCCTGTTTGAAAGTCTGCCTGTCTGCTATAAATACTTTTGAAAATGGAACAAATAAAATAACATCAATTTTTAAACAATCGAACATGTAAATTAAATTAAAAAAAACTCATAGGCTGCCAAAGATATAAGCACTAGCAATGTTTTTACAAGCTTTTATTAAAATTGTTGTTTTGCAATTTTTAAGTCAAATCTTCCAAATTGAATTATACTCGGTGGTACGGCTTTGTGCAAGCCCGTCTGAGTAGGTATCACCCACTCATTAGATATCTACCGCTAAGCAGTAGCACTTATTATTGTTCTGTTCTGGTTTGAAGGCTCACCCTACGCCAGTGTAAACAGGCAACTACAGGCACAAGGGACATAACATATCATTTCCCAAGGTCTAGCTATTTAATAATAAGTAAAAAAGCAATGACAAAAGGTTGTTATGTTAAGCATATCCGCCTAATGTTGACTCCAGACGAAATAACTCGACAGCTTTCAGCACATACAAGAAATTATGTATATAAAACCACGTGGAAGTGAAACTTCTTTCGAATCTAAATGTAAACGAAATTGCGTCACAACAAACAGACAAACAAAAAATGAATTGCACACTATTTTTTTTTTAATATTCTTTTATTTTCCTTATGCCTCCATAGCATAGCAATAAAATTTGTTTTCATAAACAACTGCGTTCACGGAAAATGGCCAAATTTCAACCATGTTCAGAACACCGTTAAAACGGGAGTGTTTTGAATATTAACATCTCCGTGCGTCCCCCGTTTCATCGCCTCGGTGATGGATTTTCGGAAATCCAATTTTAAGTTATCGCCTTTGTAGTATCAGGAACGTCCGTGCAAGTTTGTATTCTATACAATGTTAGGAAGAAGATTTTTTAACGTCGAAACTTTAATCTCTAGATAATTTCACGTCTGTGGAACTTTATTTTTAGTATAAATTACGTACATATTTTTATATATATGTGAAGTTATAAATTTGAACAATAAATTCTACTGAGAAGTATCGGTAAAAAACTCTGTAGTTACTCTTTTTCATAAAACATTTATTACGTACATGTATTTATACATGCAAGAGCACTTATATATCCCTTTGAGTACTTTTACTTTAACTAAAATTTCAATACAGTTGCTTAGAACTGGCTTGCCTTGCGGAATGGAAAACAAATACGTGTAACGTCAAATTGAATAAAAGTTTAATTAAGAGCACCTTTTTTATTAGTCCATTATAAAACAAGAAATTGTTACTAAATAACTAATGGTATAGCCATTTACATTAACGGCCTGTAAATTTCCCACTGCTGGACTAAGGCCTCCTCTCCCTTTGAGAAGGTTTGGAGCGTATTTCACCACGCTGCTCCAATGCGGGTTTCTGGAATACATGTGGCAAAATTTCATTGAAATTAGACACATGCAGATTTCCTCACGATGTTTTCCTTCACCGCCGAGCACGAGATGAATTATTTAAAACACAAATTAAGCACATGAAAATTCAGTGGTGCTTGCCTGGGCTTGAACCCGAAATCATCGGTTAAGATGGACGTGATAGAATATTGTGATTTTAATGGCAATTGAATCATGTCTGTGAAAAATATTTACTCCTTAATACAAGTGTTATGTACTAATCAATCATTGAGGGTCGGTGTAAAATTATTTTAAGTAGGTAAGTCCTATATTGTGTCAACCGAGATATAAAAGAATTGTGATTGGTCTATGGGGACAGTGTTGGTTAGCTAGTATAAGTGTATTATCTATGGTGTTGGTCTTGTCGCCCACGTGACTAGTTCTAAGTTAAGTACTTCAATTATTATTTTATACAGGCTGTTCATAACATGGTTACATGATATTACAGTTCATGATTGTTTGCATTAGTTTATGTAAATTTATATCTTGATACTTAAAGGGAGCTTCTATAGGTACAGAATAGTTAGCTATAAGTCTTTTATATTATATAAGATTTGATAAAAAAATATAATAGGTATATGGTGGAAGATAGATCACATAATTGTTGTTAAATTAATTGTAATTATTTAAATATTAAAAATGCGTAAGGAACTCTGTCTATCTGTTACTCTTTCACGGGCCACCACTGAACCGAATTTGATGAAACTTCGTACGAGGCAAGCTTAAACTCCAAAGAAGGACATAGGCTTTTTTATGCCTTACACCTGACACCCAACTCAACAACATAAAAGCGAGTGTAGCCGCAGGCGATAACTAGTGTTATACATTTTACAAGGGACTATTGCTATACCGATGGCTTGTTTACAATCTATTAATCAATTATTCTACTGTCAAAGTGTAAGGCTACATATTACTAGCTGTTTTGGTATAGGAATAGAGTCGACCCGTATCATTACAACACAATAACATAGTCCCATGTAAACTCACCTTGTGCCTTAACGATTTTCATTCTATTGTATCCTTTATTGTCAGGTATTAAGGAACATAATAGCACCATCATAGACATACATATTATAAAGTTAGATAAATTTAAAAGCATTTGGTGGAAATTCTTGTTATTGCTACTGTACACAACCTGTCGGAGAAAAGTCTGGGTTGAAGATGACGGATTTATGCTGTTCAAATATCTGAAGGACGAACTTGAACATGGCTCTACTCGAGTTAAAGCGAAGTTGTAGTTCCGTCAGCACCCTTTTTGCTTTGAAATTTCATAGCGATTAACTGTCTGTGTGTCCACTCGGATGATATACAAGACTTTGGACGCTGCAGCAAAATTCCTCTGCCGCAGGACCGGTTCCTTTTGTGTATTTTGCGTCATGGCAATATGTCTTTATGACAATAGGCAACTTCTTTGGCTGATATTAAAATGGCAGCTTTGATAAACACTGCACTCAGGTGCCTCATTAGCAGCCTGTAAATTTCCCACTGCTGGGCTAAGGCCTCCTTTCCATTTGAGGAGAAGTTTTGGAGCATATTCCACAACGCTGCTCTAATGCGGGTTGAATACACATGTGACAGAATTTCGTTGAAATTAGACACATGCAGGTTTCCTCACGATGTTTTCCTTCACCGCTGAGCACAAGATGAATTATGAACACAAATTAAGCACATGAAAATTCGGTGGTGCCTGCCTGGGTTTGAACCCGAAAACATCGGTTAAGATGCACGCGTTCTAGGCACCTGAGACCATAATGGCCATGGTATATGCCATGTTATTGAATCTATGTCCGCAGGACCGGTAACGCGTTCGTTGTAAAGATTATTTTTGATATGCTTCATATTCCTGAACCTCCTCTCTAGTGTGAAGATATATGAATACTATAAAAATTAGTTTGATTAATAATTTTATTATGAACCACAGAGCAAAAATTTTCCTTTGGATAATTTGTGGATACTTAGGATAATTTAAATTTAAAGCGATCGTATTTGTTTTTTGATTAATTTCTCCTTAAGTATTAATCCGATTTTTTTTAAATGTAAAAAGCAATTTAAATCTATATTAAATAACTCAATATATTTATATACTAATATATTTATTTGAATAATTATTAACAATTAATTGAGGAGAAAGTAACTCCTCAAATAAGTTATAATTTATAATAAGATTAAAATAGTTATTATGAGACACATTAGAAGACCCACAATTTTCTAGTATCGATGTATCTCCTAATATTTAACCAGCGATAGCCATGTAAGCATACAAAACATTTCATTTAAATAAAACTAGAAAATACTAGAAATAGTTCAGCCATTACGCACACAATATTTTCAAATTTTATATACACAAACCTTACTCATTCATCTCAATTTCAATTAGTGAAAATCGTATCGACTTCCGTTGAGTGGTTTAGAAGAAGAAAGCAAAGACAGAGGCAGAAATTAGATTAGATTATATATATGTATATATAATGAAATTTAATGATCGCTTTATAAAATATTCATATACTTTAATCAAATAATCTCTACAGTTCGTTTTCTGTGTAGATTGCAATTATTCGGAGAAAATCAGCAAATTACATAAAAATGGTCGGAACGCTGAACTAGGTCTGTAAATTAATTGGAAACAATTGTACTTAGATATATATATTATCTTGGTATGAAAAATAATTATTTATGAGAGCTCAGAGATCACATTTAACTGGTTCGCTCATTAAGAACTTAACCATTACAAATTCTTAATAAGATATTAGTTTAACGAATAATTTAATGTTAGGCGATAGAATATAAAGTTACTTTGTAAAATAATTCTTAGGTAAAAGTAAATATTAAAAAAAGAATCTACTTATAGATATTTCTTTATCTAGAAACAGTGTGTTGTCATTTAAATTACATAAATTGTAGGTAAGATTAAAAGGAAATATTTTTCTAATAACGGGTAATTAGGAGAAGGCTAAATCGAATTCAGAAGATTTTAATTGTCAAGTAATTTCATTTTGTCCTACAATTAATGTGTTGATTCTTTTTATTTCTTAATTATACTTATTATCGTTTTACAATTAAAAATATAATACGACCGATTAATAATTGTTATTTACATAGTTACAAGTAGCGCCATCTATCGACAGATTTAGTAAATTTGTATAATAAAAGTTGCAAATAGCGGAAACAGTCAGTAAGTTAGTTAATGTGAAACTAGATGGCGCAGTAAAGGCATTTTTTTTAAGTGTTTATATTTTTTATTGAACACTTTGCAAACATTTTTTTACCATTTACTGAAATTTTTGTTACGTAACTGTTTTAATTATATTATAGATCGTTTTCATTTATGTCCATCAGTCACCATGTCTCACCTACGAACAAATCAACATGCTTTTTGTAACAGGAAGTTGGTACTTCATTTAGTCGAATATCATTCATGTATAAAATAGTACAATGGTTACTTTTTATGTCGGAAAAATATACGGATTAATAGATTTGTTTTTGTTTTTCACGGGGCTAGGGTTCGATATGATTTTTCTGCATAGTAATACCTAGTTAAGAGATCAGAAAATTACATGACAATGACAATACAGGTTACTTTTTATTCCGAACAATACACGGTTCCCTAGGATTAAGAGAAAAGATTTGTTTGTTCGTAATCAATATATTAATAAATTACTGAACAGGCTTTAATAATTCTTTTAACATCAGAAAGATAAAGATTTTAGTCTGAAATTATCTTTTTGTGAATCAAGCTAAAAGAAAAAGCACTAACAAACTGCTTAATCCACGTGCGGCGACTGAATGTCATACATACTCGTAAATACTATGTACCAAAATAAACTATATACGTAACCAAGTCCGTGGCACCATGTATCCTTTAATAAATAAACCACAATAACTTTAAATGATGTTATGTCAAATATAAGTTGAAAATAGGTAAAATGATTAGTACATACGGACTTAACTATAAAAATTCAAAAATTGTGAGCCATAGGATCTAACTTTAACATTGCAGTACAACAGTCACAATTCCAGAAATTTGTTGCGTCATCGATTTAAATATTTCATCTACTTCTTAAAATCACCGAGTTATAAACGATCTTAGGATATTTTATCTGTTATATAAATAAAGGAGTATTTGGCGGGCTTTTGAAATAATTCATATTTATTCTCTTTAATGGTAAAGAATGAAAAATGTATGAAATAAATATGAACTATATCATTGACACTTTCATTCATTTGAATAACAATGTTAATAGTAGAAAAACCAAATATATGTAAACAAATCGATTAATTAATAACATAGCTTGGCTTTATAATTATACGCCTTGTCCTTTAATAGCATCTTTATATAATTAGTCAAAGAAAAAACTATTTAGTATCTCGTGGTCGTTGATCATAGCAATTATTGACGAAACGACCACTAAACTTAACCGATACGACTTGGGAACCTTCGAGAAAAGAGCGTACTCATTCCTAAAAGGCCGGAAACGCACCCGCAAGACCCCCCCCCCTCCCCGGTGTAATAAAAAAAGAACGAAGATTACTAGAAATACATACGACAAATAAAAATATAACACGGATTGCCCACGTATTATTTACACCAGACGACCTGCCTCATATCAGCGTCTGACCATTGTATTCGCATTATTGCGCTTACAATTCTCAGATGTTTTATATTTAGGGCTGTCGGCAAAGCGATAAACAGTACAGGCCGTGACGTACAAATTCATTTCTGAGCCTATTTTTATATCATGGTTAAGCTAATAGTTTTTGTTCGGAGAAATGATGTTCCGAGTGAATTATGTTAATTGCAAACCCTAAATATGTTATTCTAAGGAGTGGATGCCAATAGACTCAACGTTGTAATGGAAAAAATTAAATGGATAGCAATTTAATTTTTAGTATAAGTGGCAATCGTGCAGCTTGATGAAGTGTTCTATATGTCGTAGTACACATGGGCTTTGATGGATCTTCTTCTTGTAAAATTTTCGCAATTGTTTCATTGTTTTGTTCTTTCGTTCTATTTATTTCCTTACGAACATAAAAAAATATATTAACATTACAATTTCATATCTCTAATTATGAATATATCCTTTTATATATATATATATATATATATTTTACCATTTGCTTGAGATATAAGGATGATTTTATGCTGCGAAAATCAAAACATAAGATGCTTTTTATATTTATTTTTAGCAGAGAAAAAGAACATAACATAAAAATCTCTAAATTCTGATTGATAGTTCTCCTCTTAAGAAAACAGTTTGGTGTATATTTTTTTTTAGTCTATTTTCTTTAATATTTTGGTGTTGGTTAAGAATAGTTTGTAGTCGAACTTACTGATTTAATATATGGAAGAGACCCTTAGCACAAGCTAACTTCATAACTTAAAAGGGTTTCCTCAGCTGAATATACATTTATTGTAAACTTAAGTTATATATTAAAGAAACAAACTAATTTTATAATATTATTTTTGGAACGAAGTCCTACGCGCCTTACAGTAGAGTGAACTGGCAGAAATCTTCACGTAAGGAAAAACCGTTATGCTTTTCAGGGGAACTTCCTCTCTTCTCTAGTAAGAGGAAGACTCTTTTTCTCCGTCTCTTTCTATTGTATACCTTTTTATATAATATTATTTAAACCTAGTTTTTTTTTCATTAAAAATTTTCAATTCACGCTGAATTGTTAATAAAAATCCTCTTCGTTCCAACCTACCGATCTCATAATTATTTCATATATTTCAGCACAAGAGAATATTACATTTACAAGAGGATGAATTTCATCCAACTCATTATGGTATAATTACGATGTTTTTACTGCTGAGCATAAAATTAATTATGAGCGTAAATTAGCACATGAAAAATTACCTTCAATTAAGATTTTCTTGTGTTACGACAAAGCGACATGATCATCCTCCTGCTGTTATCCCAATTTTACTTGGGGTCGGCGCAGCATGTCCTCTTCTTCCATACTTATCTGCCGAACGTCATCTCACAAGTAACATTCTTTCTAACCATATCGTCTTTCACACAATCCATCCATCGTTTCTTTGGTCGCCCCCTACCTCTATATCCATCCACATCCATTCTCAAAACCTTTCTCACAACATGGTCCTCATTCCTCCGTATAACATACGACAAAGCGACATACATATGGTTTAGTTATAAGCCTTGCTGCGTGGCTATTTCCTGTCACCAAACATGTTGTACTTAGAAACACTTAACCAGCTCTTTCGACATTTGGCTTCAAATTGTACTATTGTACCACAATAACGAACAGCCATATTGATATTATAATTTTAAGAGCTATTTTTTCTGTCTGTTGCCAACCATAGTCTAGAATCTAGCACATGAAGATACATACATCCTCATTCACAATTGTGTGACGGAACTCGCTATATCGTTTCGTTACGAAATTACTCTCCGTACATTCACACTAAGTCTATTCTGTATCGTTCAAATATAGCTTAATAAAATCTTCATTCTTTTCAAAAGAACTTTGCGAGTGATTGAATGAAAAAGATTCGTTCTTTCGTATTTTATTTTCTTCTATGGTATGTACTATGCTACACCTCACTAGCTTAAATGATAGCTTGTTCAAATGTTCGATTTTCAAATATATATTAAAGGAAGTAACTTTTGTTTGTTGCCTATAAAGTCTAAAAACACTGAACCGATTTTAATAATTCTATCAACATCAGAAAAATTAAGATTTCAGCCTGATATAATGTATATGCCAGCCAAAAAAAGCGCTATCAAGCTTCTTTATCCGAGTGCGCTTACTGAATGGTCCGTCATACATAAATACTACATATAACAGTAAAATGGTCTTTAGTAAATCTAAAACAAATTCCACATAACTATGCATATATATATATCAGTTAAGGAACGTTTGTGTACTAAAGGATGTTACAGAAGTAATTCATTTCTAGACGATTGCACACTTTAAGAATGAAAAGATCGCATCCAGGTTATTACAAAATATATATATTATTGTAGTTTACAATTATTTAATTTGATACAAAAATAAACCGCTGAGTTTCTTTCTCCAGTTCTCCTCAGGTTTGAGGTGTTTATTTCGGAAAATCTGGTCGATTTTGACAATAAATAAGCAAGTTTAACGCTTCTAAATTGATAAAGATTTTTATTTTGATTTGACTTCATATACAATTCCATGTAGTAACAGTTAGACTGTTCCCAATTAGCACACCTCGGTAGATGCCGTACAATTAACAGACCTAAGTTACGAGCGAAGTTAAAGACACAAGAGACGTAACGCCATACTTGCTCGCATCCCTTGCTGACAATAACAGTGTTAACTATGAATGGTTATATTTCTCTATGTATGTAGATGAATTTTAAGTTGTGATTTGAAATCGGGCAAGTATGTTTATTAATCTCGTAGTCAGTGGTGTAGGAAATTATCTACAGGAAACCTGCATGTGTTCAAAATCTGAAATATGTATATCCTTAACCCACATTGGAGAAGCGTGTTGGAATAAACTCAAAACCTTCTTTTCCAGAGGAGACCTTTGACCAGCAATGGGATATTAATTTACTTATATTGCAGTGGTAGCCCATTTGGCAATTAGCTTTTTCAATTTTTATCGATAAAACTTTTAAACAACACTCAAAAGATTACATTTATATACTACGACGACGAGTTAGGGCTTAGGACGGTAGCTAATCACGGGTCATGTAAAATTCAACGATTACATAAAATGTTAGATGTCACGATACTGTCCGAAGGAGCATTTTTTTTTTCAAGCATTACATCACAGGTGCATATTCGTTTGCAAATATTTACGGGCCATTTTAATATGCATTCGATTTTGTTCGATAAATCTAATCGTGTAAACAAAACGGATGCTGCTGTGATTGTATATGCGTGGTGATGCGTCGATGGTCTAGTGACTATTGAATAAGAAATAAGAAATTCTCGAAAGCTCGGTGGTCTCGAAATAAAAGTGAAGACGTTGGTCCTGCGTTTGAACTCCTTCCGGTCGTATCCAATATACCATTATTGGATGAAGAGAATGAGAATTTAATTTTATTTGATATATAAATTATATCTTATTATATATATACAGCATGTGTATCTGTATGTTAATTAATTTAAAAATTTACAATAACTTGAAAATTACAGTTAGTTTACAAAGATTTTGAATTATTACCATTAATACCCCTTACTTTTCTTTTTTCTGTTCTTTAATTCATGATTGCCTGGAAGAGATCGCTGTTTTAGGGATAATGCCGCATCTTGTAAATGTTACTTCAACTATGTCTATGTTTATTAGTGTATAGTTTACTTGTGGTTTATAATAGGTACTCGACTAAACGTCAACGGTTACGTTTTGATTCGATGGCGATGAACTGTCAATTTGTTACTAGAATTGGGGCGCTGTTCACATAATAAGTGTCATTTGTCGGATTACTCGTAGTTGAACGCATCTCTTTTGGGCAATGAAGCCCTGACCTTTTAGATCAAAGCAGGTGACATGCCGTAGGTTGTGACGAATAGGTCGGGGTTGGCCGTGAATAATAAAGGCCAAGACGTTTTTTATTATTTTATAGTTTGCTGTTTAAAAATAAAATGTCAAGAAAACATGGTTGTGGATCAAATATCGGATTGTCATGAGTGCTGTCAGTAATGAATCGTATCTAAGGATTGTAAGAAACGTTACCGATGCATGGAAAAGATAACCATTTACGAAATTTACGGCAAACCTTCGCGAAGGCCTCGATTTTGTTTTCCATTAAAAGTAACACCTTTAATTTTAATCAAACTTTCAATCAGAACATACACCATTAAGTACCTTGAGATATATCCAAGTGGCACTTCATTATCTTATCGCAAATGTTTTCGAAAGATGTTAATTGAAAACAATTTAATCATTTAATTGTTCATTACTTTTCTAGCTCTCTATAGAATTAAACCATTCTTTAATATTAACATAATTGCAATAATTTAATATTTTGCAACGGTATTGCCTCTTAGTGTATCAAGATGAACGGGGAACAGAGCAGTAACGGGAAGGAAATTATGTTAGAAACGTATGCTCCACAATTAGAAATACTTGGTACGTAGTTTTTTTTTTATTTTTTTTAGTCTACCTCGTTGCTAATTTGTAAGGTTGAACAATTCAAGAACTTGAGAACAGACCCCAAGTCGGGTCAGTAAAAATATTCTATATTCAAACGCAGTCTGTACTTTTGAAGTTGGACGTGTTAACTTTCCAGTGTCCTAAAAAACACAGATAGCACATGCATTTTATCCGTCCTACTGGTTGTCGCTTCATTAGTTTATAAGACTGAGGGCATAGAGAGTGTACCTATGTTTGCTTAAATGTTTGAGCACTTATATCTTCTGCGCAGCGAATGGTTGAAGTAAATAGAATCAGGGAACATCGTCATCTTTATTTCACGTCCTAATAAAATTAAGAACGACAGCATCATATAATTTTGTTTCAATATAATTCGTGCTCAAAAATAACGGGATAAACCCTATACCTACTTAATAGATTTTATTAAGGGTATATCGTAACTACAATATGACAGTAATTTGAATTTAGAACACTAGGGCAAAACTTAATATTTTATAAGGAAAACTACATTTAAAAGTCGTGATAGATCACAAAAAAATACAATTTATATTATTATTAATAAAACTTCTTCATATCATTAGATTAAAAAGGCCTTAAAGCTAAATGCAAATAGTAGACGTAATTGGTATAGTTGACCCGACCCATATATAAAATACCATTTTAACAAGATCCTACCCCGCTCCCTCGTTTTATTAAAATTGTTCGGAAAGAAAGGAAATCAGTACAACCATAGAGGCCGATGTTAACTGGATTAGACGAAGATAGCCCGTGCAGAGTTATTCCCATTGCTGTCAGGATATGTAATACTATTCACTATTGTAAAAATAATCATTAAATGTTTTACGTATATTTTAATTGAGTTTTCTACGACATTAAATATGATTTACGTGTAACTCCAGTGATTAGCTTATTTGGCTGCAAGTCACGAGGTCACCAGATTACGATCCCATATATTCATTTCTTTTAAAAATAAATTTTCAGTAGCCGCCCAAAATAAGGATGGGAATTACACTCCTGTGCTTCAAAAATCACGTTAATCCGTAACTTCTGTGCATGGATTTGATATAGCTTGCCAAGATACCACAAATCTCTAAACAAAGCCACACATAAGAACCACACACTTACACGAGCAATTGTAAACGTTGAAAATTTTACCATTATCATATAGATAGCCGAGTGATACTCACTCCATAATAGGTTGAACACTCAGTACATATGGAATTTAACATAGTTCACTACAATCAATAATTGTAAAAAAAAAACAATATTAGAAATGTTTAACACCCACTCATTATCACGTTCTACCTCAAAACAGCAATACTTAGTATGTGTATGTTCTGGTTTGAGTGCGAGTAAGCTATTTTAATCACAGACACAAGGCACATACCATACTAGTTTCAAAGGTTTCTTGCGGAGTCAATGACTACTGACCTGACACATTATAAATATTTAAAAAATCGTGTGGTTAGTGTTAGTTTATAAATACAATAATGGGAGTGCACCCGGTGCGGCAATGGCTAAAGGTCGCGACCAATGACCCCGTCATACAGCACGCTCGTTCTACACGGCTTTGTCTGAAAAATATTTTTTCATTCCTAATATAACATATGCTTCTAAGCTTTGTGACTCGGTTATATGATATTAATAAATAATATGTGCAACGCAAATCTTATGTTCCTTTTATTACAAGGAACAACAATAAAATGTTCATCAGTGAAATTAAATAATAATATTTGAGTATCATTGTTTTCAGTTAAACTAAAAACTTATTGAAATTTCTTATAAAAGAAAAACAAAGTTTTTTTTTTTATTGTAAACAAATGTTTTTTTTGAGAAGTGTAATTTCAGTATCAATACTTTTCCATTGGATTGTATTGAATATTGAATATGAACTTTTTACTAATTACTAAATCATTTTTAATTGATTATTCAATATGCTCCGACAATTTTAATGCCCTAGCATTAATACTCGATGTTTAATACTCAGAAAAAAAACCCACAACAAAACAACATCCGATTATAACAATCTTTTTTACTATAGGTAAGACTATGTGCTAGTCTTAAGGCCAATTCAACAAACATATAACTTCAACTATTCCTAACAAAAATTAACCTCAGTTTAATCGTAACTAAGGACCAATACGATCCAGATTATATTCCGATCTGACTTTGACAGAACCGCAACTGGTTCTTTGTGTTAATAGAATAGGAAAACAGCTTTTTCGATTCGACTACAATTCACTCGAACATTAACATTGCACACATTGAACGCGAATAGGCGTTATAATTCTGCAATATAACCAGAGAATCACAATCGCGTTGTAATTAAGACGTATTTTGATAATAACGTACGTCAATTTCTATTAACAACTTCAACATAGTTTTAAGAGATTTTATTAACTCTTAAATAAATTGACAATGAAAAAAGAACGCGCACAGATTTTCGCAGTATATTTTAGATATCTGCAAGTTTACACTAGAAGAACTTAAAGAACCTCGTTGATATTATTTTTGTATTATTGTATTCTGTGTCAAGAAGATACCTAATATGTCAGATCCCATGGTCGAAAACTTATTGTCAGTGTAAAAACGCCTTATGATTCTTAGATTGCCTGTATAAACACAATGGAATGACCCACCAGTAATTATCATATATCCTATTCGATCACTAGCCTAACATCATAAATTAAAATAAAAAACAATCTATTTAATTGGCATTTTTAATATAAATGTAAAATGTCTAGCTGACAGTTTCTAGAAGTGGTTTATACAACTATTAGTGTCAATTGGGACCCCTTACCCAATGGTAAGGCGTCCCAATTTACATATGAATTAATGGCCAACCTAATGATAGGCCATTTAGTCATTATATACAATAATTAATGAATCTACTCTATTGGCTTTGAGAATAAACTTCACACTATCAAACAGTTAGCTCTACAAAAAGTTTACATACATATAAATCTCATAAACTACTACCTAAAACACGAACACAAGTAATATGTTTAAGGAAATACTGGATATAATTATATCGAAATTTATTAGTGTTTATTTAATAACGGTTCAGACGAAATATCTATCAGAGGTTCATTTATTAATGGATACAAAACATCTGGTACTTTAAATTAAAACTAAGCCTACTTGTGAAGCAAACATAATCTAACTTTTACATTATACTAAATAATGAAAATGTTCCAATTTAGAATTAACAAAACTTTCTTATTGAATTAACTTCGCTACGCAGTTGGCGATTACAGTTTCTACCAAGTATATATCTATTGGTTATAGACGTTTTTACACGACACTGACAATAAGATGAGTGATCCCGTGTTACTACGCGCACACAAGATAGTTCCCAAGGATCCGTCTTAATCCCTTAGACGCTCTCACTTTAAGAAATATATACTATATTCCATCTATAACAGGAAAAACTCCAAATAAACAACATTTGAATGCAAATTGACGCTCGAGAGCTTGATTAATCTATGATATTCACTATGGATTTGAGAGAAAATGGCGTTTTGAACGTTGGCGAATTATCGGAATTTTGGATGTAAAATTAAAGTGGAAATAAGTAGTTAAGTGTAATAGTGTTGTCTTATAAATAAATATATATTAATCATAAACTCTTAGTAGTGCACAATATAGCTGAGTTATTAGCAAATCGCATGAAATACTTAATTCTAAGGTTTGTTTATCTTTTTTCCTACTTCCATTGGAATAGGCTATACCATCCTCGATACTCTACCAACCTTGAGAACTAGGACGTTATGTTCCTTGTGCTTGTAGTCACTCGGGCTCACTCATCATTCAAACAGAAAGACAAAAATACTAAGTATTGCTGTTTGACTGCGAGTCTTATAATCTCATTAAATATTATTTTTACGTTGAAGTTTAGTCTATAAACTTATATAATTAATATAATATACAAAACGATTAGTTAAGATTGTACCTATACTAATATTATAAATGCAAAAGTAACTGTCTGTTACGCTTTTGGCCAGACCACTGAATCGAATTTGTTGAAATTTTGTATGAAGCATGCTTGAACCCCAAGAAAAGACATAGGCCACCTTTGTACCTCAAATCTACGACGCACCTACACATACGAATCCACGAATGATATCTAGTTCAAATATATCAGATTGCTAATTATTAATTTATAACTCTAAGTCTGTTTGTTGGATTGTATTTCTTTCGCGCAACAACGCGTACAGGATCGACGCGCAGAGCCATAAAATAGAAGTCAGTGAAGCGAAGTATAAACTAGTACACGTGTGAGATCCTATGATTATTGATTACATAACACATCTTCAATTTGTCCCTTACAACTCTAACACAGAGATACAATTAATGTTTGGCAAACTGACCACCTTTTTTATGGTATAAGTTGGCGGACGAGCATATGAGCCACCTGATGGTAAGTGGTCACCACCGCCTATAGACAATGGCGCTGTACCAAATATTAACCATTCCTTACATCGCCAATGTGCTATAAACATTGATAACTAAGATGTTATGTTCCTTGTGCCTGTAGTTACACTGGCTCGCTCACCCTTCACTTCACCCCCAGAACACAACAATACTGAGTACTGTTGTTTGGCGGTTGAATATTTGATGAGTGAGTGGTACCTAGCCAGACGGACTTGCACAAAGCTTGTTGATAACACCAAGTAACTAAATTGATTCTTATTATATTCTTTTTAGGAACTAAACTAATTCTTACACCGTCAATGTTCTGCTAACCATTGTATCTAAAGTATCATGTCCCATGTGCCGGCAATTATACTGACTCACTCATCATTGAAACCGGAACACTAACTAACAATAAGTATTACTGCATGGAGGTAAAATAACCAATGAGTAGGCGGTACGCATCTAAAAGGACCTGCACGGAGACCTACCGTCATTAATATAAAATATAAATAATTAAATATAATAATTATTACCATACGTCAAATTTAATTAACAAACATTTACATGAAAGTAAACTTAGGTATTGAAATGATACAAGATTAAAAATGTTCCCGCGTTTTAGTTTGTTCATGAACTTAAAACTTGTAACCTAAAATAATAATATTATAATAATGTTGATTCAAAGGAATTTTACGTACGCTTTACTTCATCCTTATATTTCGCGACTCAATACGTATCATAATCAAGTTAGTTACACTTATACGTAACTAATAGAGTCATTTATTATTTCATTTTCTAATCGTACATTAATGTAACGACAGCGGACTTGTATGTGCAATTTATTGCTATTTATAATTGTGACTTTATTTGAGATGAACATTTTTATTGAAATTATTTTCTTTATTTAATAAATATACAGGGTTACGAATTTAAAGTATTTACGTAAAATTCGACCAAATTAAAAAAAAGTTATCATCATGTATTTTTATCTCTTATAATATATTTACAAATAACAATTGATAAAATAATGGAAAATAACCTATTTTGTTCATTTTTAACAATTCGGTGTTAATAAAAGTAAATATAAGACTTAAAAAAAAACAGGGAGCACTTGTTCCCGGTTACTGGCAACATTTATTAATTGCTTGGAACTGACAAACGCCAGTCGCCGCGAAGTCAGCGCGTAGGTCACAAGTGATATATAAAAATTGTGTTCTCCCGTTCTGTGTAACGAATTAGCAAACAATTTCAAAGTGGACACAGTGTAAAAAATCTACCTATAATCCTTTGTGTTAAATCAAACGGTAAGTAAAGTTGTTGTATTTTAACATATTTTTTTCGATTAAATCGTTTACGTAAAAGAAATATTTTTGAAATTCGAACGATAAAATATTAAATGACACGAAAAGTTATCGATGTTTCACAATCATAAAGAGACGTCATAAAGTCACGTATAAATTCCAAGTTTGTATAGTGAGAGTTATTTTACGAAATTAAACAGTTATTATACGGCAATGAAAGCGATAAAGACTTTCTTATGTACTATAATCGAGCAATAAATATTTTTTTGTCATATCGAATCGAACGATAACAAGCAAAGAGTTTCCTGTATTAAAAAGTTTTTATTACTTATAAATAAACACATATATTTGTATTTGTAGCTACGCCAACACTGATATAAAACAAATGGAACTATTATCTGCGATTATAATAAAGTAACTACGAGCTTGAGCAAATTCTAATTAATGATTATTAAGGTTAATTACGGACATTCCTTTTGCACGATTTGAAATGAGCAAATAAAACTTAAGCTAATTTTAAAACTTGGACTATAATTAAATATATTATAAATACTATTGATACGATTGTTTCATTCCGGTAATCGTTACTTTAAATCCCCAATCAAGCTTCGCATGCATTGCTACAAAACTCAGTAAGAGTCAATCAAGACATTCTAAGAAAAAACAGGTTAACATTCGAGAGTTAAAAAAAAACCGGTCAAGTGCGAGTCAGAATTTCAGAAGAAGTCAGAGTCGCATACTATTTTGTTTCTCTGAGAAATTTACAAGCTTACGACTTTCGGTAAACACACACTGTCTGAAAGAAACACTTATTACTTTTATTTAAATTCGACAATAAATTATTAAATAAACATAATCCGTTAAAAGAACAGCATGTCGATGTAATGGGCCAAGGCCTCTTCTTCTTTTGAGGAGAAGGTTTTACATAGTCCGTGTGGAAGATTTTCAATTCACAATTCAAATCCTGACGATATTTTCCACGATATTAAGAGTTAAACTTTAAATTAAACAAGAAGAAAAAAAGGCACGCTTTCCCTTTGAAGATATTTAAACAAAAAATAACGAAAATCATTTTTGACAGATATAAAATATGTATATTGATATGTATAAAAAATTATGTAGAGGATAAACCTTGTGACATTTGACTAGAAACACATATGCGTGTGTCTATGCGTGTGTGTGTTATCGGAATTCGGAAGACATTGTAGTTTAAACAAATCTTATTAACATATTCATTGCTATCATAGACAATGGCATAAACAAATATTTGTTTACTATCAAAGGGGAAAATAGACTCACTTTTATCTATATTTTGTAAATATGAAGATAATTAAAGTACAAGTAATGAAAACGATTTCTGAGAAGCCAGAGAGTATAAGTATTGATATTGAAAAATAAAAAATATTGCTTTTGGCAGTATATTTGTTTACCATTGCATAATTTCTGAAATAAAAAACTGCTATTGATTACAATATGAACTTTGAAGTGTGAAGACGACATAGGTGATTATTTGTTTATAATAAATAATGTAAACAATCACTTAAATATGACATACAATACAATAAGGCTTCAAAGCACAAAATCGTAGTCTAGGGACAAGACGTGGATTGTTCACGTCAGTCAGTCCAATTATTTAATGTCAAACAATAATGCTTTATAGCTACGTTCCAGTCTGAAGGATAGAACCAGTGTAACTACAGGCACTCATAACAATACATGTTAAATCCTGGAAGCTGGTATTGATAGTGTAAGAATTTGTTTACACTCGTGATTCAGTCTCTTTGGCGAAAACCTACCAGTTACCAATGGTCGATTGCCTTCTTTAATTATGTCATGTACACAACCACTCTATGAAACATTGCGAACTAAGCAAAGAGCCTTTACTTTCCTTAAGACCGGCAACGTACCTACAAGTCCTTCGGTATTGTAAACGTCCAATGGCGTTGGTGCACTTTGCTCAGATGCAAGTTGACTACCGAATCCAAAAAAAAAATCCTGTCAAGTTTCGTTCGAAATTCGAAAAGTTTTCATACCAGTCGGCTTGGTAGTATTTTGTTTTTTTTTCAACACGTTGAGACAAAAAGTTGCAAAGCAAAAAATATTAATACGAAAATAATTGACCAGGTGAATTCGTAAATCGTAAACAGCTTTTACAATTCTTCTCGAACTCGTTTTTATGTTTCAAAAGTGAAAAGTTGCGACACAATCGACTTACGATGATTCATTGTTTTGATGTGTAATTAATGAATTAAATTATTACAAAATCGTATATAACTTCTGACATTTGACGATCGTTTTCAGCGGTGAGTTACGAATTTGTTCTTACAGAATAGCTTTACTGAAACGCGATTAACAATAGACATAGTGGCCAAATATTTATACAAGCGAAAATAGACTTGAAGCTGAATAAAGTGACAATGCTGATTGATGTTCAGTCGATAACCTGTATTCGTGTAATATAATGAAAACTCCTAACAAATAACAAGAAAAAAAATTATGTTGGTGTAAGATCCTATAACTTTGACAATTAACAAATTGAAATCTCTTGCTTAGAAAAACTCGATCAAAGGTTAAATAGATCTCAGGTAATCATTAACATATTAAGTAGGTATAAGATTGATAAGATGGCACGTCGTTTCACACGACGGGGATATTTGTATTCGCTTTTGTTGCTCCACTGTAATGTTCCGCGTGATTCATCTTTTGTTTTGTCATCAGAAAAATAAGATGTAGAGCGTAAAAGTAGTTAGTTAAGGTATAAATTTAAAGAAATTAAGATATTGACTGTTGCTTCTCAATATATATTCTGTAATGTTTTGTATGTACGGAAAAATATTAATGTTTTTATGAGAAAATGTGATTCTCATAACATTGGTACAAGGAACAAACACAATCTTGTTACTCCTGTTACTCGACTGCATAGAGTCCGTAACTCTTTTGTGGGGCAATGTATACGCTTCTACAACAGGATCCCAGAAAGCGTTCAAAATGCTTCTGTTGCCAAATTTAAAAAAATTGTTAAAGAACGCTTGTGTGCGAAAGGTTACTATACAATTAGTGAGTTTATGTTTGATAGCACACCTTGTGAATGAAACGATCGCCTCCTGGCTGTTTCTATTCATATACAATTCTATATCTACTTAATTTGACAAAAAAAAAAGACCCGCTGAGTTTCTTACGCCGGTTCTTCTCAGGTCAGGGTGTTCCTTTTTCCGAACCGGTGGTAGTGTTTAATTTAACCATCAATAAGTAAGAGTGATGCTTCTATGTTGAATAAAGAAATTTTGAGTTTGAGTTAGTACTCGTTGATTATTTAAAGCTAAATAACATCATACATCTATACAATTTATACGTAATAACGAATAATTTACAATGATAATAACATTGTGCTCGTATAGAGCCTACTTTTTGTGACAGATCTCACCTTACCTATATATTAGACATTTTATACAATTGATAAACGTAACTTTCCTGTAATAATAATTACATGGTCGTGTTTAAACCTCGGACGGCTGTATGTATTCTCTGATGTATTGTTGGATCTATTAAATGTACGATCATCGTCGAAATTTAACTGTTTACTAGATCGTACTGTTTTACTAGATCGTAAAACAATAAATTTGTATAATATGTAAAAAAAATATATTATACTTAACACTTTATTCGGAAACTAATATTTCACAGGTGGCACCGTAGTTGAAACACGCGAATCTTTTTTTACAAAGAAAAAAAAAAGAACTCGTAAATCTTAACCCAATATTGCCGTTAAAAGTCAGGCAAGCACCAATGTGTTTAAGTTGAGCTTTAGAAATTTATATCTTGTTTAATGATGAAAATATGATGAGGATGTTTCCTTCACGTGTTACGAAATTCTGCCTAGCAATCACCCCAATCACTTTTCATCTCTAAACCACCTTCTCTAAAGGACAGGAAGAAAACAATAATACATACTGTCTGTTACTTACTGAATATTTCATAATATTAAAAACTTCAGTTAAAAAAGCACAACCGTTGATTTGATTTGATTTTATTGACCTACAATTATTATCTGCCCTCATGTTTCTAAAGGTCAAACGGACTAAACTCGTGGAAATATAACACTTATTCTCAAAGATATAAACTCAAAATTCAACTTTCAACATTATCGTAGTAAAAATGAAGCTATTGATAAGTGACATTTAATACATCCACTAATCGATTTATTACAATCGAAATCTAATTTTAAATTTCATTCTTACAGAACATAATCAACAAATATATTTCATGCTCTATGAAAATTTTATTAATGATTTCGCCATCAACGTCAAGAACAAATACATTGAAGATTCGAGATTTAGTTCGAGTATTTTAATATTGCCAGATCGAAAACGAATTCTATCAACATATTGAACAATTATTATCGCTAATATTCGTCCAGTGCAGGAAATTTCTAGAAAAACATTTGTTTGCCGTTTTTATTGATGAGACCGCACCGAGGGTTCCGTACCGACTCACTGATGTAACAGCAAATTTACGGTCTTCTATCCTTGTAGTACTACTTGTAGTAGTACCTTCGATTGCGTAGACTTACAAGTTTTATTTTTCACACCTTCAAAGGACCGCAGAACATTTAATAATTTTGTTTTACTTTTTTTTTCTGTGTGTTTCGTGTGTTTGTTGTTTGTGGTGTACAATAAAGTATATTTCGATTTTAATTATTTAGTATGAATTTCATTTTTTATACTTCAACGCATTCCTAAGATAAAGGGTCTTGACAGACAGATGATCTTACAAGGGTTCTATTTTCCTTAACAAGTACATAAACCGAAAAAAGAAAATCGATTACCAAACGGAAGAGAAAAAGTTACTCAACTGTTTTCTCTGTGCCTATTTATACCTAGATTCTCATTTCAAATATGACTGTTTATTAAATCATATACGTACTTTAATAATCGTTCAATATTAAAAACCGGTACATATTTAATGCATCAGTAATAACCTGATTGATAAAAGAATGTCACACCGATAGGATCATCTGTGATATCCCCGAGTACTTTTTGGATGTGGTCCAGGTATATAAATGGCCGAGTGCCGTCTCAATGCAAGTCTGCCTGGGAATCGTACTGTGTTGCCAGATTACTGAATTGGATTGCCCAGATGTAAAACGTATTTTGAACTCTAATTGTCATTAATTTAAAATTTATTATTGTAAACTTTATGTTGTTTTGATCACGGTACCTGTATTATGCGTCCGCGATTTTTAAGGTTAATCTTTAAAAGATAGTCGAGATGGCCCACTGAAGACATAGTCAGTATCTTAAGGTACCACCACACACCACAAAGGTAGCTTTTAGCCCCTTAGCGTTTCTTTCTTCCCACTTACGACATAGATTTTAACCAATAATCTCGGATTCATTCGGTGAAACAATGTATTTATGGTTTATGTCATGTAATCGGTTTTGGTTTATTTGACTGCCTCGTTGATCTAGTGGCTATATGTAAACCCGAGGCTCTGGGTTCAACAGTAAAAGCCTGGTGTCTGGAAGTTGGAAGTGTGTACCCCCCCGTGCCTCGGAAAGCATGTATACTCTATTCCAAACATAACAGGAAAAAAGCCAAATAAACAACATTTGACAACAAATTGACGCAATATCATTGGTCGAGAGCTTGATTAATCTATGATATTCACTGTGGATTTGTGAAAAAATTACATTTTGAACGTCGACGAAACTGTTATCGAAATTTCGTAAGTAAAATTAAAGTGGAAGTAAGTGTCAAGTGTCAAATGTCAAGGATGTACGGGGGTGAATTTTCAAAAATATCATACCGACTTTCTTATACTCACTCAGACTGATTTCCAAATTTAAAGCATTGAAAAATCTTTCACCCGCATGATTATTAAAAGAGCCGAGATGGCCCAGTGGTTAGAACGCGTGCATCTTAACCGATGATTTCGGGTTCAAACCCAGGCAGGCACCACTGAATTTTCATATGCTTAATTTGTGTTTATAATTCATCTCGTGCTCGGCGGTGAAGGAAAACATCGTGAGGAAACCTGCATGTGTCTAATTTCAACGAAATTCTGCCACATGTGTATTCCACCAACCCGCATTGGAGCAGCGTGGTGGAATATGCTCCATACCTTCTCCTCAACGGGAGAGGAGGCCTTAGCCCAGCAGTGGGAAATTTACAGGCTGATTATGTTTTATTATGTTATATGCATGATTATTAATTTTAAAAAAACATCAACAACAGTCTTTAACTCATTGACAGAAGCCTGAATACGTATTTCCATATTTCTTACATCAGAAATGTAAATTTTTTATACAAAGTATTATCCCTCACTTAACCCCGTTTGGTCATGATTTTTTAAAAATCTCGCAGTGTTCTACCATAAGGAATTCCTCTGAAAAATATCGTGTTGTATGTCAATCAGATATATATATATATGTATATTTATTTCGCTTCAAGTCTTAAATGAAACACAGGTGTAATTTGTATAGGTTTCTATTTCATACGCAACATTTAACCACGGATAAAATCATACTTGGTCGGTTATCATGCGTTCTTACCTATCGAGTAGTAGAGTATTATAAATACGAAAACGTTCTATAGAAATAAGCCTAAGAAAACTATTTTAATCTCGTGAACTACGCCGGTATTATTCGACGCAATAAATTTTTTCACATTCTACGTGTGACTGAAACACGTGTGAGGCGGTAGACGCTCATTATTATAATTATGTATAGCTCTAGGCTAATTTATAATTTAAAGATACTCATAAAAGTATACTAGGAGACGTACTCCGGAGACTTGAGACTTTGCAACGGGTATAATTTTTTTAGTGTTTATCTTGTTGGTCTTTTTCGGTAGAGTCCATATTCTGATCCAATTGTAACTTTATATTAAATTTTATATTTTGAAATGAAGGCATTGAGAAAGCCTTAAGAATTTGAATATGTTATTTGTTTCGTGACTCAGTTACCCTTAAAACCGGAGCACAGTAGTACAAAATGTTTGGCGGCAGAGTAACTAATACTGAGATAGTTTTCCAGACGGCATAAATTAAATACTATCAGAATCGCGCCAAACAATCTATTCGCCCTTCTCAATAAGCCTACAAACTATCATAATAATACGTATTGGCGGACGTTCTATTTTTTGAAATATTTCGGTATTTTAATAATATGCGGAAGCATGCACTTGTCAGATTAAGTAAGAAATAAATAAATAATTAGACAATTACAAACGAGGCTTACATTATGTATTGTATGTTTTAATCAATTCTGTAATAATAATATTTTAATTTAAGTTATTTTTTAATTGTGTTGATAACATTAATATTAAATAAGAGGGTACTTTGACTTTTCTGTTCATTATTGTGAGTCACGTGATTTTTAGTGAGGCTTATATAAGTGATGGAAGCTCGGTACAGAACACCTTTACTTTTACTTTTCACTTTGGTCCTGGACCAGCAAGTTGCTGCTAACATTTAAGGTACGATATAATTTTGTGATATAGTGGAATTGTTATTGCTTGTTAAATTATTCATGAATATATGAATTGTTTTTGCAATTATCAATATACAAAGTTGGTATTATATATACAAAGTTAGTATAATTGTATTTAACTAACATGACTATATTTTTGGATATTGAAAAAGAGTAACTACTGAGTTTCTTGCCGGTTCTTCTCGGTAGAATCTACATTCCGAACCGGTGGTAGCTTTACTTTAAATAGTTTGTTAAAGGACGATTCAAAAGTGCTTGTAAAAGCCTACTTGAATAAAGTATATTTTGATTAAGGTAATTGGTTTTATTGTAATTATTAATTGATACAATATTACGTTTACTACAACTACTATAATGGCTAAATAAATATTTGTGTTTCATATATAATCTTTTATTGTCCTATAACTTTAAAATATAATAAAGAAATAGAAATTATCTTAAAATATCCTGACATAATGTATTAAGTCTCTATAAAAAAATCTAACACACTCTTAACGACTCTGGGTGGTAACTAAGAATTTATCGACATCCCAATCTGGAAATCGAACCCATTACCTCGAGATCTGTGGCGTTCTATATAGTCGCTAGATCAATGAGGTAGTACGTTAAATTATAAACAAATAGAAGACTGTTTCGTTCATGATAAACGAAAGATAAAAAAGGTTCAAAGTTCAAACATAATCAACCCAAATAGCTCCCGGGGGAAGGGAGCCAACAAATTTAAAAAAAGTAACGTATAGAATGACATCACATCAGCGCTATATTTGATAATATTATTTTTGAATCAAAATTGTCTTGTTTTAATAAGCTAGTAAATACCCTTTATGGTAAGTGGTCTCGACCGCCCATGCACATTGACACTGAAAATATTAACCATACGGACTGAAAACTGTTCCTAAATTCTAATTTTAAACCTACAGTGTAACATGAGGTCTAGTTAAATAAAGATAAATATAGATGCCGTGAGACCCCTGCTCGGACCAAAGTTGCCCTTCCTATATATAATATAACTATAAATTGTAAGCAGTGTGTTACGGTTCAAAATCCGTCGACAGTTTACAATTGCGCGAGATTGACTATAATCTAACTGTATTTACAATTTTACGGTGATATATATAATAACAAGACAAGAAATAAAGTTGTTAGTAAAAAATCCATGTGAATTAAAACAATAACAAAAAAAATAAGTTTAAAAAGTTTCTCTCTGTCCCTACTCACACTTCCGGTTTCGTCTCTAATTCCTACTCCGTTCAAGTTGTCCGATTAGGGAACAAAGTACCAGAACATATTAGAAAAGCTACCTCCAAATTTACTTTTAAAACTCGTCTACGTGAGCACATATTGTCAGAAAGCCCCTAGCTCTTATGACTTCTGTTATGCACTATTATTATTAAATTAACTATTGTTATATTATATATATATATATGTTTTACGTTAGACAATATAGATCTATATTTATTTTGTAGATACTATATGGATATGTTTTTTTTACGTAGTTTTATATAAGCATGTGCATATATTGTTAATTCATTTTTAATTACCGCCTTGATGGTTTTCTGTTTGACCTAAAGGTTGACTGGCAGAGAATGCCTTCAGGCATTAAGTCCGCCTTTTGTCCCATTAACTTTGTGGTGGTCAATAAAGCATTTAAATAAATAAATAAATTATATAAAACCGTATATGATAGAAAGAGACAGAGAGAGAGAGGCAAAGGTCGCACAAAGCTTTTTTCATAAATGACGTTTTCTGCCAGCTCACTCTACTGTAAGCCGCGTAAAAGAACTTAGTTTCAAAAATATAATTAACATCCTTGGTAACTAAGATGCTATGTACCGTGTGCCTTTAATTACACTGGTTCACTAACACTCAAACCGGAACGCTACAGTATAAAGTATTGCGGTTTCGCTTTAGAATATGTACTTACCCAGAGGGTAACGCCCTAGAGACAAAAAGCCCTTTGATCATGAATATCAAATCAAATCAAATCAAATCAAATCAAAAATCTTTATTCAATATAGAAGTGTTTACACTTGCTTATTGATTGTCAAAAATCTACCACCGGTTCGGAATTTAGCACCTCGGACCTGAGAAGAACCGGCGAAAGAAACTCAGCGGGATATTTTTTTTTTTTTTTTCATTTTGCATGTACAATAATTATTATATTTTAGTTATTTGAAACAGCCTGGAGGCGATCATTTCATTCCCAAGGTGTGCAGTCAACTAAATATGATTCTAGAATAAAAGAGTTAGTAAAAAAACTCATTTACAATGACAAAAATGTATTCGTAATGAAAGGAATTTTCAATGAAAACGCGAGAATAGACCAACGATAAAAAAACCTGTCAAAAGTTCAAGTTTCAAGGTCAAATACTACAAAGACCCTGACCGCATGCCGACAACTACCGATACAGCGATAATATTTTATGGTATTAGGCTGAGTACACATTTCAGACTTGCTTCGATATCCTAACTAAAATTATAAATGTGAAAATGACTTTTTTGTTTGTTACGATTTCACGTCTTAACTACTCAACTGAAGATGGAATTGAAATGAATTGAAATTGAAAACACGAAAAAGATGATGATCATGAAATTCTGTATACACGTTGCCAGGGGTACAGAAAATAGACGTAGGATACCTAACAACTGTTCCCCTTTATACGCGATCGCGAACCAACTAATTTTCAAAGAGATAACTACCTAACCAATTTCCATTCATGACCTTTTTAGTACTGATTTATATAGATTCACACTTATTTTCCAATTGTAGCTGGAAACCAAGGTTGGTTGCTAGGTTAACATTAAAAGCATGGCCATAAAATTATATTAAATATTAAAACATTAACTAAGCTAGTTCATCATTTAAAAACAGATATTAAAAATACATGAATACACAAAAAGAGAAAAAGCCGCTGACTTGGGAATTACAAAGCATCGCTAATCGTCGAACATTGCCAAGTCTTGTTATAACATTTAATCTGCACCACTTTATCGCTCAGTTATACACAATTATTTAATCTACTTTGAATCCGTAATACTAGTATTTCTAGTATAAGACGCATCTTTACAGTTTCTATTGCATATGTATTTTTTACATATTGTGATATGGTCTTAGAGCTTTTCAAAAGTGCTTGCGTTTGTTCCCTTACAAAAAGAGAAACAAAATGTGGTAACTTTTTTAAGGGCAATAACTGCAAAAGCAACAAAAAAGTCGCAGCACAAAAAAATAATACAATACATAAGAAAACTAGCGACCCGCCCCGGCTTCGAACGGCTGTTACTAGTGTTATACAGGATGTCTTACAACGTTTGCAGTGTTTTAGATATTAGACAATACAAACCGCTATGTCCCTGCGTTTTAAATCTGTAATATCTTCGAAAATATTCATTTAAATTACATTTTATGCTATGTGATGAAACTAAACTTCAAATTACAAAAAATAGTTTAAAAAAATATTTGAAAAAATAAAAACACCGTTCGTCCTATTAAATAGAAATTTTGTATAATGTATATATTTCTGACATCACCGATGTTATATAATATGATATTTAAAAAATGTAATGCGTGGTATTTTTGGTTGTTTGTTTATAATAAAATAATTATTTGCTTCGATATAAAGTAGTCATAGTGCAAGTCCTACCCTTAGTACCCTGACAATTTTCTGACAACTCAAAAAGAGAGATAGAGATAGAGAGAGATAGAGTGAGAGAGAGAGATATAGAGAGAGATAGGAATTTCTAGAGACAGCAAGACCTTTGATATGTAAATTAAAACATGCGTATTATTTTTAATTTACCAAAGAATAACAAAAATATTGATAGTGATGAACTGAAACGAGAGGTTAACATGATTGTTGTAGTTTGATAAGTAACGAAAACATTTTACTAAAATCATGAGATTGATATTTTAAATAACTTCCTTTATTTAATAGCATAATATCCTTGTGTTTTTTTTTGTAAGAAAATACCGAAATCAAATGGTTACTTAAAGTTTTCGGCTATTCCTTTTTCTGATTCAGCTCAAGTCTGAGTTATCGTTTTCAAGAACCAATCGTAACTAACTAGCTATCGGATGCTATCTTCTATATGGACGAATCACCTAACCAGCGCAAGACTTGGTGCAGTACCAAGCCTTAAACATTTATGAAATACACTAGATCTCTGCTAGTGATAAATAAAACAGTTCTACTTATAAATTACCTTTAAATACTAATACCGAAACCAACCGGAACAGATGTTAGAGGAATGTTGGGAACGACGAGCGCGTAGACACTCGTTCGCGCCAAAACGTTTTTGTAAAGCTAATTTATTTCGTAGGATAAAGAAAAGACAAGACATTACAATGAATTATTACTCAACGACTCAATATGATCACTGCGAGGATAGACAGAGTCACGTAGGGATAGTACATTTCGAAATGTAATATTTATTCGATTTTTCACGTCAGTAAAACTTGACCTATAACATAAAAAAAAAACGTAATATTGTGTTTTTATTTAAAAAAAAAAAAAAGGAAAAATGTTGGTTTGTGGTCACAACCGCCCATAGACTGACAGAGTAAGCATAAATAAAAACCATTACATTACCATCGCTACCTTGAGAACTAAGATGTTATGGCCCTCGTCCCTACACTGACTTAATCTTCTTCAAACTGGAACACAACAATAACAAATATTTCTCGGTGGGTATATATGACGACCGAATGGTACATTTCCAGATGGGTGAACGTCAATTATTTTACCAACACCATACTAATCGTTAAAAAAATGATTGTATCTTTAAGATTTGGTTTTATTTGTATTTTTGTTAAAAAAAATTATAACTGAATAATATATTATATTTGTATGCTTAATTTATACAAATATTATAAATGTAAAAGTAACTCGGTCTGTCTGTCGCTCTTTCGCTGCCAAACTAATGAACCGAATTTGATGAAATTTTGTATGAAGCATACTTGAACACCAAGGAAGGACATAGGCTACTTTTTTGCCTAACACGTGACAACCAACCGCCTAAAACTTGTATATGATGAGCGTAATTCACACTTACACTTTACTCGTATCAATGTCTGTCTTAAGCTCATACGGTTGTCTGGATGAGACCGCAGCTTAGATACGCCTTATTGTGTAGTTTAATTAAATTTATGTTGTTTATTTATATGGGAAAATTTATTAATTGATTGGTATCTGCATTTGCAGTGTTTCTGTCTTGTAACAAATATCGAGAAACTACGATATCAAATAAAATATTTGGAGGATATTCATATTCATTTATAGCGTCGCAACAGCATTGCGATTTCATTTCGTATCTCACTCGTGAAATCTTGAAAACCGACGTACGCTGATACGCCATTTTGATACGTGTATCCTATAAAATTTATAATTATCATAGGCAATGTCGCATAACTGAAATTAATCTTAATAGAAATTTTAGAAGTCAGATTTTTTTCGATATATTTTTTAATTCTACAGTTAAATAATTGTTAAAATATTTATATTTAATATGGTCAAATTAAAACGAATGTGACGAAACCTACAAATTTTACACTCATTCGGTTTTACAACCGAACAATAAACAAATTATCAAAACTATTTATCAAATTTAAATTCAACCACACACAAACACACTTTCGATAAATTTGTATGTTAATAAAATATTAAAATCAAGAACTCATTCACTTCAAAACATTCATGTACTGATAGAGTATTTTTTAACTTATCTTATATTATTATAGTATTATAATTCAATATAACTTCCTATATATACGAATTTACATTTTATATGAATAATATCCATACAAATATTTGTACATATATAAAAATGGAATCAATGAAACGAAAGAACTATTTCCAGAGCACTTAAATACGAGAATGAGCCAGTAAAGTGTTACAAGCATGTTGTCGTTGTTCAACATCACAATAATCTACGTAGCATTTATAAACTCGACCCATTCTACAAACGTTTCATTTATTACGAAAATTGGCAGTCGGTTCAGAGAACACATTTGTCTTCGAGCATGAGACCTCGATTGCATCTTAGTGTTCAGAGATGCAGTTCATTGAATTAGTCTATAGAACGTCGAATCGTTCCATTCTATTAATACAATATATAATATTGATTGATTGATAGTATTGTTATTTTTGATGTGATGTAATTGATACCAAAATAGTATTAAATCTGAAGATTAATTTTCCGATAACGGCCATCATCAAATGCTCGCCAATTACAGGGAACAATTTATAGTGCACTACTATGTGCGCAAACAATTGTATAAATGAAATCTCATAATCCAATGAGACGACAAATCTTTCAAGACCGGAAGTTTTCAGGTGCACAATCAACAGTTTCCCCGACTTTTCGAGCCATGGGTATAAACGCTGCCAATTAATAGTGAGACCTGGGGTTTGAGACAACCAACGAGTCCTCAATGCTATTGTAACAATTTTGTTTTCGTATCATTAAGCTTACTTAATATAATTACAATTAAACAAGTACCGAGCACAACATCTATAAATTAAAGATTTTTATAAATAATTTAGTTCTAGTCACGAAAACTTAAATAGTATTATCCTATGTTCTTTCTTGTAATAAATAATTTAGGATGTATTTTATCTTTAAAATCTTCTTCGGTTTGTCTAGATCCACATCCCGCGGGCACCATGTTCCGAAGCGAGGAGATGGTGCTCTGCCAGCTGTTCGTGCAGCCAGAAGCGGCATACGTATCAATGTATGAGCTGGGCGAGGCGGGCATCGCGCAGTTCAGAGACGTAAGTTTGAATTCCTAACACTTGAACTCATGGACAGTATACTTCTATACGGTGTCTCAGTGTTCCTTTTATAATCATTAACCTCTTATTCAAATATCGAATCATTCTTTTGTTTAAATAAGCACTCGAATATAAAATAGTTTTCAACCAGTAAAAAATAAATATAATTTTATCATAAATTCCGGATATTATCCCTCACATACAAACAAATAAATTAAAAAATAAATTAAACCTGTTTATGATATAGTTATTTACATTATATAGGTTTAAGGTCTAAGTAATCTTTGTTAATATTATATATGCGTAAGTAACTATTTGTTAGCTTAAAACGAATCAACCTTCAACACTCCAGCGCTATTATATTAGAACTTGTGCCTTTAGTTATTACTAGTTGACACCCGCGACTTTGCTCCCATTTAAGTGATTAATCGTCAGGTGCTAGGCATAAAAAGTATCATATGTCCTTCATTCTATTGGAATTCAAAGTCGCTTCGTTCCAAAGATTTGACCGTGAAAAATCAATATACAAAGACAGATAGACAGACACACACATAGTAACTTTCGCTTTTATAATATCAGTATAAAAGTATAGATATTATTATAGTATGTTTTGTTCGAGTGAAAACCAGACGCAAAAAGGTTTCAATTCATTGAGGTGTAATAATTTGCTTGCGCTTTATTTATTTATAACCGACTTAAAAACAGAAGGAGGTTCTCATATACCGCAGGTATCTTACGTATGACTACCTCGTTGGTCTATAATAAGGCCGCAGATCCTGAGGTCCTGCGTTCGAAAATTTTGCCGATAGAAGCTATCGAGACTCTCGGATTATGTGAAAGTTTGCGCACACACTTAAAAACTATAATATGACTTCATAGTTGGCTAGTCGTGCTGAAGTTTGACCACCGTGGTCGAAAACGGTCAGGACAGTATTATTTTTAGTCTAAAAATTAAGGATTTATTTGATAAAACTCAAAAACACTTTTAAAACAACAAATATAAAATGTATACCAGGAGATGCACAGTTTTGTAAAGAGAGAGTAGAGTTTTGGTATATAATATTATTATATCTAATATTATAAGAAGCTGCTCATTGTAGTTTCAACCGCTTTTTCTAGACTATATTGACGTGACAACGTGAAAGGTAAACGGTACATTTAGTTTACAATAAAACGCGTAAATTTCGACAGTTTATTGGTTTCTTAAGTTAGTGTGTAAAATTTAACGGAAATTGACACGTTATATTAAAAACAATTTAAACCGCTCATAATTTTTGACAGATGACGGTTTGGTTCGATTTATTATTTGCTCTATATGTTATATTAAATTTATTATATAATTATTAAACATAATTATATAATGTGTTTTCTGGTGTAACGTTTATAACTTATTTTCAATGTGTAACATGTCCTTTGTCTTTCCTGCAATATATAGGAGTGATTTTGTGAAAAGGTACGGAACTGTGTAACAGGAAGCGCGGTACTAGCAAGAGTTGGTCGTCAGATGGTACCAACCCATTTTCCGAGAAGACATATTTCTTATACTATAGGTGGTCGGGCAAGTGGGCCACCTGATGTCGAGCGGTCGCCACTACCACTAAAACGTTTGGCGCTGTACGAAATATTAAACATTGTCAATGCGCCACCAACCTTGGGAGCTAAGATTTTATGTCCCTTGTGCCTGTAGTTACACAGGCTCAATCACCCTACAAACCGGAACACAACAATACCATGTATTGCTCTGTGGCGGTAGAATGAGTGTGTGGTACCTACCCAGATGCTCACACAAAGCCCTACCACCAAGGATATAAGTTAATGTTGCTTATAACCATTAGATCATTAGCAGATCATATGCGACTACTGTAATTAAACTTAAACTCTGTGTTTTGTTGTTTTTTGCGTCGAATTAATTTTTTTGTAGCAAAATTCAGACAAATTTTGATGTCGCTTTTCAATATTTTTATTTTTGAAACATTTTCTTAGAAAATGTTTCATTTTAATAATATATTCATGTTGTGAGCAGTTTTTTTCCGTCGGTCAGTGGGTAAGTATCACGTAACATAATTATGAGAATTAGAGTCTGCTCGCTACTGGCTGGAGGCGAATATATGACTATAAGTACAGGCATATCGTACATGGTCATTTAAATAAATAGGTAATATTATTTCATCGAATTAACTGCATTAATTATAGACAATATTATTTTAACAGCTTCGTTGGTCCAGTTGCATAAGGTTCAAATTCCGAATCGGTCCAAAAAGTTGTTAATAAGTAACACGAAGTACCGTGTCTCATTTAAAATATCAGTATTATTTTTTTTTAACTTGAACCAATATAACAGTGAACCACAATACCATATTAGTAAGAAATGCTTAATCTTGTATATCTTCAAATAGTTGTATTTCCTTGTTTTTCTTCATTATAGTTGTCCGTGTTTTTTTTAAATAATATAAAAAAAAACTATCTGAGTTCGTATCTGATTGCCATCCCATCGAATTAATATTTCCTACACTGACTCTTCGGTCTTCGGTGAAAATGGCCGACGTAAAGAAAAGCGGTTGGTTACTGGTTTGGATCTATGCAAGTACATATTAATACCACTCACCAATGCAACAGGAACATAATAAAATTAACAGCCTGTGAATTTCGCATTGCTGGGCAATACCGTTCTCTCCCTTTGAGGAGAAGGTGTGGAGCATATTCCACCACGCTGGTCCAATGCGGGTTGATGGATACACATGTTTTCCTTCATCGCCGAGCACGAGATGAATTATAAACATAAATTAAGCAAATGAAAATTCAGTGGTGCTTTCCTGGGTTTGAACCCGTAATCATCGTTTAAGATGCACGCGTTCTAACCACTTGGCCATCTCGGCTGTCACATAATGACTGATGGCAAACAGACATTGTGATAAACGACTCGTACCTCTTGCAGTATCAGTGTATATAGACGGAGATGACCACTTACTCATTTGTTCGTCTGCCATCCATAAATAAATAAAAATCAACTTGAAAATAAAAAAATACACGCGTAATTATTTCATCGATACAATTTTGATTGCGATATTTCTCAAACAGAAAAATATATATCCAACACTATATATTCAAAAATAGCTCTGTCTGTCTGTTGCTCTTTCAAGGTCAAACCACTGAAACCGAATTTTGCTAAAAATTGGTATGAGGTAAGCTTGAACTCCAAGGGCGACATAGGCTCTTTTATACGCGTTTTAGTGGCCGACGACTAACAACTAAAACGCGAGCAAAGCTGCCGGCGATAACTAGTTCCAGATATAATTGTATGTGCTTGTATTTCACACTGCATTGGAAATTCACAATTCACTATCCAAAGCATTTTGTAAACTGACATGTTCGAGGACGTTCAAGCTTCAAATCCAAACAATGTATAGAATACATTATGTATGGTATAATTGAGGCAGTCGTCTGTTATTTTAACCGAGAAGGGTACTTACCCAAATGGGCAATTAAGTATCAAAGCCTCATTGAATGTTATATAATAATAATACATTACTCTGATCTCAATGTTAGTAGCTAAAGGAATTGTGTTATGGAAAATCAGAAGTAACCACGGTACCACAAACACCCAGACCCAAGACAACATAGAAAACTAATGATTTTTTTCTAAAACGACTCGGCCGGGAAACGAACCCAGGACCTCGGAGTAGCATACCCATGAAAACCAGTGTACACACTACTCAACAACGGAAGTCGTTTATATATACGATATAAATACACAATATTCTTATTTTGCAAATCATTCCGAATTCATTGTATAAAAAAACAATTTCCGCCCGCGGATTACCCGCCGTATGAGCCGAGTTCAGGTGTTACGGGTAAAAACCCTATGTGCTATTCCAAACAATAATCTAATCATCTATATAAGTGTACCAAATTTCATTCAGATTCGTTTAGCCTTTCCTAAGGTAATAGGCTATTTGACAATGCGAAAAATAAAGTGTCAATTATTGTAATCAGTATATATTATGAGTTTAAAAATGGTTATTTATTAACGAAAGTTGAAAATAATAATCAATTTATTCAAAAGTTCATAAATAAAAATGCATTTTTTCGCTTTTGGTCTGATTGGTCGGGTTTATGATGACGTCAGTTGCTTGTTAACCTCGTTTGCCTACTGTATGTGGATTATATGTGCTACAGATTACAATACAGGCAAGTGACGTCGCCGACCCCATTGCAGCGCCATATTGTCAAAGTAGCGTTTTCGCGCGCTATTTAAATATGAAATTTTTAATTTGATATAGGAGAAGGTGGTAATGTGGCCCCCTACTTTGTTTTTGAGGCCTCACGTAAAAAAAAACCCACACTTATAATATATATTTTTCAGCAAATTTATAATAGAATTAAAAAAAACAACTTTTACTGGGTTCCTTAACCTCTAAATAATATAAAATGGGTTTTAAAAATCAGTCAAATAGCCTACTGCGTAACGAACATCCATCCATACATTCGCATTTATAATGCTAGTAAGAATATTTCATGTCATATTAACTAATTTAATGTATTATACATACATAGTTACATTATATTCCTTGGATAATAAATAAATGTATTAAATAAAAAATGTAAACAAATCGAAATAAGTATAAATTAGCAAATCCGAGGCACTTGTCTAGTTTAGTTAAACTGACTTCTAGATGCAGGATATCCTACTAGGGCCCGTTGTGTCTCTATCAAATATTAAAACATACTATAATGGCTTTAAAAACTTATGTATGACTAAGTTTACTGTTGTTTTTTAACGTACAAATGTTAAATGTATATCTTAATCTTTGGCAATTGTGTTTGCAACTTTTGTTAACATTTTTCTAAGTAGTGTAACTGTAACTTCCGGCAGAGTATAATATATGTAAACATCAACAAGACCTGGGTACTGTAAAAGCCGACTAAGGCTTTTTTGTTTTAAGTGTATCCAATAGGTTATTCTACTATGTTTGAAAAAGTACTTCATAATGTTGATTTTCCTAATAAAAAGCCATAAAAAATATATTTTTGCAAACTGAACACGTTTGCTTGGCATAAAATTAAATTAAATTTCAAACCTTTTTTATTCCGCAAAAACGCTGGGAGACATTTCGGTGACGTAATATTGGTAAAAACAAAAGTTAGTTATGTACGCCTCCCAATCATTCAGTGTTTTTTTGCGAAAATAGTTAATTGAAATCGCTATCGTTGATGTGCAATGTACAAATACTAGCATTAACTACTAGTATTGAATGCAAAACTATAGAAAAGTTGTTTATCAAAGAGCTAGATGATATTGAAATTACAGTTTTTGCCTATCTAACGTGACACAACGGCGGCTCGTGTTTTAGAGCACGTGATATACAGACTAAAAATTACGATTATTAATTTTAATATAATACAATATGTATCTACCCATATCAAATAGAAAAAATGATTCGATAATAGATTTATTACGTAATTAAACCGTGTGATACAAGTATTTGCATCTTTGTGTCGTATCTATGTCGCTACTTTCAGCTATTGTCAGCTGTGTTCGCTATACGAGCGAAGTCAATCGTGCCTTTATTCTGAGGGGCCAACTTATGTCGCGCGAATCGGAAATCAGCTCTTATCTTCATTGATCTATATACTCTTATCCATAAAAGTTCCATGTCATTAAGAGGGGTGATTGGTTTAATTGCAAGTAGAATTATTATTATTACTATTTTATGAAATAGATAGGCGGACGAGTAAACGGGCCACTCACTCACACACCAATAGTCAATGGCGCTGTAAGAAATATTAACAATTTTTTTTATCGTCTATGCGCCACCTTCCTTGAACACAATACTGAGTACTGCAGTTTGGCGGTAAAATATCTGATGAGTAGGCAACTACCCAGGCGGGCTTGCACAAAGCTATACCAGTAAGTAAAGTAAAATGAGTTCATGATTTATAGCCTACCTTCGGAATAAAACGATCGCTTCCTGGCTATTTCTTCGTAATATTAAATATGGAAAAAAAAATTAGTGTCTGTACAATTTACTACAGCCATATATCATTATATTAATGTATAGTCTAGGGGGGTTGCTTGTGAAAAATAGTCACAGTCGCTTTCGCGATCTTTCAAATTAGGCTAATCCCCAAATATTATATTCAACGAAATTGCTAGGCCTGTCTTGTGACCCTCCCAAATCGCGTGCTATCGTAACGCATACGCGTTGAGTTAGGCACGCAAAGGAGTGGCTTGACTCACTCTCTATCGATTTAATACGATGGCATATTTTATTTAAAATATTTAAGTAAAAGTTCCACGCTTAGTTCCACTTCTACGCTGAGAGAACCTTAAAGGGAGATGAGATTAGCGTTAGATGATTGGAGTTCGTCTTGAGTGAATGATATTGGGTATCACTTGTGGCAAATTTTCATTCGCCACGCGCATTTCACTTAAAACATTTTAGTGTTCAAAAGAACACTAAAATATTTAAGTTAAGTTAAGTGGTTATACCTACTATAAGATACTTTGTCTTCTTAATTCAATTGTTTAATCGCTAGTGACAGATAGAGAAATCAGTGTCTACCTATTCAGCTGATATTAAGTACATACCTATATCATAGTAAGGACAATAAATAAAGTTTCAAACAAATTCCTACGTTTAATTAATTTTAATTCAATCATAACTCATCTACGCAACTCAACGGTTATAATATAGCATAACACTGTACGTACAATTGTTTTTAATTGAAATGACAATGGCCAAGTCCGAGGCACATTTTTATCACACATACGTAACGCGATAAATGTAATCGTTTACAAGGGTATAGTAGCTTATTGTTCTTCAATGTTGCCCATTATCTGAAGGACTACATATTTGTCCCCTTCGCCTCTATTATCGTCAAATATACACGCTCTATTTTTTTTTTCTGTTCGCCTTTGTTCAAGCAAAGGTTGCACAAAGTACAGCCTAGGACCAAATTAAAAAACTCATAATACTTTTCTGGAGAGATTTATATTCTAAATTTATATCATCTATAGAATTTTTTTTTTTATTCGTCTCATTTATCGAAGTATTTTCTATTGAATTTAGAGTTATGTTTATACACAGACCATATGTGTGATATTTTATGTAAAATTTTTTTCGAATTTAATGACTTGCTTAATTTGGATATTTCCGCGAATGTTTAATAAAGGTACCTTTAATTAAAAATCGAAGGAAAACAAACAAATAATACAAATTCCAATATCTGCAACCATGATCTGTCCAAGATAGTATAACTCTCCATTCATCATTTTGGAGTTTGCTCTACCACTCTACATAGAGCTTAAGTAAATTTCTGAATCGCTTTTTTCTCAGCATATGTATATGTATGTCAAGGATGTTATTTGTAAATATTTCCATGATCTACAATTACTTTCTCAGCAATTTTCACGATAAAATTATCGATACGCTTTAAAAAAAAAAATAATTATTATCATCCATTGTTTTTTTTGCACGGATGATATCGATGGAGACTTAATAATTTTATTACAATCCCTAACGTTCATGCAAATGCGTCTTGCGGATTTATGCCGCACTGAAATGTGTTTGTATATGTTGACATGTTTAGAATTATCTCAAGTGCTATGAAACCTAATTAATAACAATCTTTCAAGTGGATATATCTTAGTTGAGTAGAAACTTGAAAACATGTATAGGACTATCTTCATTCGATATTTCACTTGCTTTACAATATATATTTTAACAAAGAACAGCAATTATTAATATTAACATATGAATTATTATAAATCCTTAACTATATACAAAGACATAATAAAAATATTATCGCACAAATCATAACCGCGTGGAATGGTGGCAAGAATGCCAGTAGCACTTCGTTTTATTATTTATATTTGTTCGCAAAAATTTATAATATATTTTTTATTATAATAATTGATAAAATATTTATATATTTATTAAATTATTGTTATTATTTTTTTATATCCCACGTGATGGCACCGAGAAACAAAAGCTACAATTTAAATTGAAATATGAAAGAATTGCAACCTACAAATATATGTATATGGCATTTGTAATTTATAAGTGACATCCTAAAGAATGGATTTTTAAAAAAAACATGTTTAAAAAAAATGTTTGTATGTTTGGACTTTCTACGCGATCAAAAATCTCCTTAGTCCAGCAGAATGATATTAAAAGGGACTTAGATTCGATTATTAAAACGAAATACTTGTACTTCTATATTCTGAAAATGATCTACAGCCAAAACAATGACATTTCATATTATGAAACATAGAGCAACAAGTTGTAAATGGGAGCAATAAAAGTTATAAAGAGATAGGATGCTGCGAATGGCCAATTGATGCTCTATTTTTGGTATTAAGGTGTGATCTCGTTAGTAGTTTTATTGGTGTAGTCATTTTTTATGTTGCAATAGTTTATTATTTATGACGATGTTGGTTACAAAACCCTTTCAAGACGAATGGGTTTATCAATAAATCGACTGTACATATATATTTATTATGTGGGCTAATATGTGGGGTATACAGAGCTCATTTAGCGTACAAACTACCTCTGGTACTTGATAAAAAAAAAAAATAAGAACGCTTATGTGCAAAAGGTTAATTAAACAATAAGTTACTTGTGGTGATAGCACACTTTGGAAATGAAATTATCGCCTTCTACCGTTAATAATTACAAAATTAGGTAAAAAAATAATTCAAGGGAGTTTCCTTGGTGGTCGGTACTTCTCAAGTCAGGCTTTTTCTTTTTCCGAACCGACGCTATTATATGATTTGCAATTCAATATGTGTAATACTTCTATATGGAATACAGAACTTTGAATTAGGATTTTCACATAATTTAATAACACATGGGCTGAAAAGTCCCAGACCTGACAAAGAAAACAAGTTTTTTTTTTTTCAAAACTAGCTTTTTTTATCAACGTAATTTCCATGAAAAACAACGCGTTAATTCCAGTGCCGCTCTAACATTTCAATACCACTATTGTAAAACGATTTATCTTTTGCCTCAAAATAGGCCTTAGTTTCAGCGATAACCTCTTCATTCGAGCGAAATTTCTTACCGGCATGCATTTTTTTTAGATCTCCGAATAGCCAGTAGTCGCTGGGAGTCAGATCTGGCAAATATGGTAGATATAGGAGCAATTCGAAGTTCAATTCATGTAGTTTTACCACAGTTTTGATGAAACAAATTTTTTTTCTTCGCCATGTGCGTACGTTTCTTTGCAATTTTGGCCTTCAGACGCTCCAGTAACGCTATATAATATTCACTCTTGATGTTATTTCCCTTATCACGATAGCCGATGAATGTTTACATCAAGCACATCCCAAAATATCGAGGCCATAACCTTTCTAACCGATTGTTATGTTTTCGGGCCGTTGGACGAGGTTCACTAGCTGCTGTCCACTGAGATGACGATCGTTTTGATTCCGGAGTGAAGTGATGGATCCATATATTATCCATTGTTACATATCGATGCAAAAAATCCGGTTTGTTACGTTTAAACATGGCCAAACACTGTACTTTTTGGTCAACATTGAGTAAACGCGGCAGTCATTTTGAACAAAGCCTTCTCATAGTCAAATTCTCATGCAATATAAAGCCAATATTTTCTTTTGATATCTTTACGATGTCAGCTAACTCACGCAACCTCACTTTTCGAGCATTCAAAACTATTTTGTGCATTTTTTTGATTTTTTCTAGTGTTACCGCCTCATTTGGACGTCCACTGCGTTCTGCATCATCGGTGTCTCTACAATCATGTTTGAAGTCAGCAAACCGACGGTTTATTGTTGTTTCTGATAGAGCAGAGTCCCCATAACACTTTCCAAGCCATTGCTTCACCTGAACGCTATTTTTTCTCGTCAAGAAGCAGTGTAAAATAAAAACACAAAATTGTGTTTGATCCATTGTTTTGAAAATAACAAAAGTAGCGTCACTCTTAGTACAATATCTCATAATCTAATAAATAGAATATCATGAAATTTTAACAGTGGCCTTTTTAAGATTAGTACTAACTACAAAGGAGGTGGACGAAATGGAACTAGCGCCATATATGTGTTAGGCCCGGGACTTTTCAGCCCATGTAATATTAGAATTTTCTACGAGCCGATATTTTTTAATATCGACGATTCAAAAACGCTTCGTTGTGAAGTTTACTTGAATAAATTTGATTTTGATTTGATTTGATTTGATATTCAAAAGCGTTCCTATAAAAGAAGTTACATATAAAAACGTAAAAATATTTCTTTGTTCATAAAAGTAGCATGTGTGTAACATAAAAATTTACAGGAACTGAAACGGTTCGTTACTCGTAACTCAAAAACCGGTCACTGATGTACAACGATCATTCGTTAAATAAAGTTACAAGAGATTATACATTTATTCATAAAGAACTTGAACAGCCCTCTTTTTTTATTCAGTATTAGAAAACTATATATATAACTACTTAGAAATATATTCATCAAAATGCATTGGAGTAGCATAGAATAACCATAAGTGGAGTAGCAAATAACTATAAGTGATGTTCGGAATAACATTATTTTCAAAAAATGAAAAGTAGAAGATTAATATTGCATAAGTTTAAAGTATATAATTTTCTTTACAGCTGAATCCACACGTGAACGACTTCCAACGTCGATATGTAACGGAAGTCCGACGTTGCAACGAAATGGAACGCAAGCTGCGCTGGGTGAGCGGGGAACTGCCTGAACCACCACCTCCGCCCAAGCCGTCGCCTCGAGTATTAACACCGAGGGAGATCAATATATTAGAGGTAAGAAAAACCTTTCCTTAGAATATGACTTGACGTCTGAGTTCCGTGCCTTACGTGTGATACACTAAACATCAATACTTACTGTATTACGGTCACTGTAGCGAGTAAGTGTGACTACAGGCTAAGCGGACCATGAAGCACCAACCTTGGGATCTTAGTTCCAAAGGTTGGTGCCGCATTGACAATGCAAGGGTTGGTTAAAATCACTCGCAGTACCATTGTCTATGAGCAGTGATGACCAAACCAGACCTGAAATACATTATCATTGATATATCGAACAATTTTCTTCCAGGAAAGGATCGACTACATCGAATCAGAAATCCAAGAGATAACAAAAAACGCCCAAAACTTAAAAACGGATTACCTCGCGCTCATCGAACTAAAATTGCTGATAGAAAAGACACAGACTTTTTTTCAAGATCACAGCGCTCATAGGAAGATCTCCGCGTCAGTACAAATTTACAATAATGACGGTGCTTTAGGGCATTTGGGTTTCATAGCGGGTGTTGTGGCTACAGCGAGGGTACCGTCCTTTGAAAGAATGCTGTGGAGGATATCGCACGGAAATATTTTCTTTAAGCAGGCCCAAATCGATGAACCCTTAAAAGATCCGGTTACGGTAAGTTACAACTAAGATTAACCTACTAGATTCCGACCGCATGTGAGGGGGATGAGAGTTGCTATCTACTCTATGTCTCTTTCTTGAAGACTTGAAAACATTTATAATTTTTAACCAAATCTTACAAAAATACGGATTTAACCTAATAATACAACCATACGAAATATTGTCAGACTTGATCTAACTATCAAGAATTTTCTTAATAAGTCAAAAGCCAAGTAAAAAATACGTGACATTTATTTTCTCAAAGTATAAAATTAAAACAATCGTTGAGGTGCAGCGGACACGAGCGCGCGATAATCACGCGTGTTTTCAGTAAACAATCGCTACATGTAATCCTTGAAATACTTGAAAATATAAGCTCCGTATCGATAACGCAAGTGCAAATTGCTGATAATCATATCAAATAATGATACAGTATGAAAACAAATCGTTACAGCATTGATTTAGAGACTAGTTAGAACTTGACATGCTATGGGCCACGCTAAATGCTATTCGGTCGTTAACCTAAGTTTTATTGATTCTTTACCCTAAGGTTTACTTTATTTATTTAAGTGGCCGACTGGCATTTTGTTATTTTAAGTACGACTTAAACGTGAACTAGCGTTATAAATTTACGGCCTTACTAATGATTGTTGTTTAGCAGTTGTTTAGTTAACCAATGATATCATATACCAACAAAGACAATAAAAATAGGCATATTACGCACACTAAGACATTTTATAAGCACGAGCGTAACTCATATTAATGCATTCATTTAAACGTGGAGGAGCGCGCCTGAGTTTCTTTCGCCGGTTCTTCTCAGGTCAGGGTGTTTCCTTCTCCGAACCGGTGGTAGTGTTTAATTTGACTATCAATAAGTAAGTGTAATGCTTCTATATTGAAAAAAGAAATTTGAGTTTGAGTTAGTGAGTGAACAGACCCGTACGGTTTCATTTGTCTAATTAGGAAAATTATAAAGTTGTGAATTGTTCCAGAGTCACGAACTACAGAAGACAGTATTCGTCGTATTCTTCCACGGTGAACAAATAAAGCTAAGAGTCAAGAAGGTTTGCAATGGCTTCCAAGCGACCCTGTATCCTTGCCCGGCGACGTACAAGGAACAACAAGATATGCTGGCTGGGATAGAGTCGAGGATTAAGGACTTAGAAATGGTAAAAATTCTTATATGACTATATCAGAATTAGACCCGAGAGTTTTACTATATAGTGTTATGCAAAGATTAAGAAACGTATTAAAGTTTCATGTTGATTGTTAACCGTTTACTACACGTTTTGGAAATAAATGCTTCAGACCTGAGCAAGTAAATCAGAAGACTGAACCACTACAAATCTTTTCAATGATTATATTATTAGTATGAATATGAAAATAATCTTTTTTCAAACTACAGAATCGTAATTTTACAATTATTTAAATATAAAACTACTCAATTTGTAATATCCTTACTTATAATATGTTTTCATTTTATACGTATAGTAAGTGGTCACCAATGCCCATAGACATTGGCGCTAATAAAATCCTACACCTTACACCACCAACGCTTCACCAACCTTGGATATAACCTTAGCTATGAAGTTATGTCCCTTGTGCCTGTAGATACACAGTCACCCTACAAACCAGAACACAACAATACAATCGCTGTTTGGCGGTAGAATTTAAATATATATATTTTTATATATTAATAATATCTATAAAAGTGTAAGATATCATCAAAATAGAAACGAACTTCATCACAACGTTAAACATAAGTTTAATTTGCGTAATATTGTTATCATAACTTAATAAACATCTCTAAACGGTGTCAAGGCAGGATCTTCTCAAGACACACATATTGTAATTATTGTATTATGACTGTTTACAATCAAATAGGTTTACAATATTGTCGACGGAACCTTTGGATAAATATTTAAAATATCTGCACAAACATTACATTCTGCCGTTTTCGTTTCAATATATCCACTTTTTTATAATTTATTGTATTTAAAATAAAGTTATTTGATCATTTTCAAACACATGATACGACTTAGTATTCAATAGCTTATACTGTTCCCGATAAATTCCTATATTATATATTGAATAACTACCGACCAATCAACGGAGATTAAATAATTAAATAAAAAAATTATGTTTACTGGCCACAAAAAGAAAAAAAAACAGAACGGCATAGGCAAAGAGACATTGTCCATGACGAACCCCCTGAAAATAATCGAGGTCGTCCCGTGCTCCGGATCCACCCTAGATAACGGTTTGCTTAACCAAAATATATATTGATTTGGACAAAGGGTTACCTCACCTCAGCTTTATGTTGCAGTACACGTGTATAACACTGCAATGCTGATTCAGGTAAAACCATTGCTCAAGTTATACAAAATGTGATAAAAATTCCAGGTGTTGGAACAAACGGAACAACACCGTAGACTGGTGTTGGCGAACATAGCGAGAGACATCAGCACGTGGATGGTCGTGGTGAGGAAAGAGAAGGCCATATACCACACGCTGAACATGTTCAGTATGGACATCGTCAAGAAGTGCCTCATAGCGGAGTGCTGGGTCCCGAGGTGTGACTTACACATCTTGCAAAAGGCTTTAGACAACGGTGTCGTAAGTCCACTTATAATTTACTTGAAAAAATATGGTTCTTATTTCAAGGGGGTTAAGCCCCATATTGTACAGTAACTACACGGTCGGCCTGTACGCATGTTTCACTTTGCTCCATACTTATATTAAGATAATAAATATGGCAACATTCAGTAGGTTTATATACTGACTTATATATTTAGAAATCCGTTTAATTAAATAAAAAAATTGTCAGAGATATTTTTTTAATTTGAACCCAAAAGATCGTCTTTTACTATATTCAATGTTTTCTGTCTTAGTATATGTAACTTAAATAATTTGATACAAATATACAAACCAGACCTGAGAAACGTCCTTGGTAGAACACGCGAGTCTTAGCCGAAGATTACTGCACTATTGATCGTTTAAAACATCGTGAGAAAACATGTCCGGTGCAATTTTGCCACGCGCATTAGGGCAACGGGAGGAAACATTAACAGACTATTATTGTTTCAATATAACACCGAAATCTATAAATATATTCCAGAAAAAAAGTACCTAATATTTAAAGGAACATAGAAAATTTTTAAATTAATTTTTGCAGTGTTATACTTAAAGAAAGTAGATAGGATTGTTTTTAAGCGAATTGTTTTTTGTTTCTGTGATTAAACCTAATACCAAACAATAACCTAAGAATAAACTCAAATCGATATCTTGTAATTTTCACTTTTACAGTTTCTAAATAATCTCATATTCGTAACTGAAATAATTATTCTCATATCAATATCCGAAATGACCCACCCATAACACCCCTGGTTCACAAGTAATGTATATTTTCAGAAAGCAAGCGGTAGTCCCATCCCGTCTATTCTACACCACGTCCCCACGTTAGAGATACCGCCGACGTACAACCGAACTAACAAGTTCACTCGGGGCTTTCAGACTCTCATTGATTCCTATGGAATCGCCAGCTATAGAGAAGTTAACCCAGGTAACGAACAATCTTACTTTTTCCATTTCGACAACTGTCATAAACATGGACTTCGTAACATTCACTGACATGTATATCAATTAAAAATCTATAGAACATTCATAAATTTTAACATGTAGGTATATATTAAGACTCTTGTCTATATTTTACATGACTAATGACAAAATGTTTTGCCAATTATTGTACTACTAAATATTGCATCGTATACCTGTATTTTGGTTTGAAGATAACCTCATTACAGGCAGGGCCGGATTTTGATATATAATTAATTATAGTAAAATACAAAAACCTCGTATTGTATTATATCTACATATGTATACAATAGATTTACTCCTCGGAATTAAGATGGTTTTTTTTGTTTAGAAATCTCTCTTTAAAAGCCCCGGGGTGTGTCCCTCCCCTAAATCCGGCCTTGATTAATCATTGGAGACAATATGTCCCACAGACATGGAATTGACAATCTCAGGATCGTTTATGCCAATGTCTAAGGTAGTGAACACACCACGACGATCTAGTAGCTCATTTATGTCGTCCAAAAGTTTGCTAAAATTGAAAGTTTAGTGTCCTTGATTTTACTTACAAATGCCCAAAATTGTACCTTACCGAATAATTATTCAGATCAAGTTACTCAGAGTAGTTTCCTTGAACTGGTTTATTTAAAATACAACACTAAAATTCGACCCAAACATACTAAATAAAAGATTGTAAGAAAACTGGCCAAAAAAAAAACACATATATTTTTGTATTTTCAGCTTTGTACACGATAATAACATTCCCGTTTCTGTTCGCCGTGATGTTCGGCGATATGGGTCACGGTCTCATTATGACCGCTTTCGCCGCCATACTCGTTATATTCGAAAAGAAATTCGCAAAGAATAAAACGGACAACGAAATATGGAACATATTCTTCGGCGGACGATACATTATACTTCTAATGGGAATATTCTCTGTCTACACGGGCTTGATATACAACGATATATTCTCGAAATCGTTAAACATATTCGGTAGTAGTTGGCAAAATGTGTACGATGAAGGCACTCTGAGAAATTATAGTACTTTTGAATTGGATCCAAAAGACGCTTACACGAAGACTCCCTATCCCCTTGGAATCGATCCTGCTTGGCAAGTAAGTAAGGAACGATAGAAATATTTACGCAATATTAAACGTCAAACATTGTTACAATTTAGCAAATACAATTTTATCTCTTCAAATATTTCGTGTCAATATTTTATTTTGCGTTTTTTTTACAGTTTGCCGCCAACAACATAATATTTCTGAATTCGTTCAAAATGAAACTATCGATAATATTCGGCGTACTACATATGGCATTCGGGGTAACATTGAGTGTGGTAAACTTCAAGTAATTACTGTATTCAAGAAATTAGATACCATAGTTTGATTTGAATTTTGAAAAGTTTTTATATATATTTTTCTTTTAAAATTTCAGCTTCTTCAAAAAGGCAGAGCTAATATTCCTACAGTACATACCACAGATATTATTTCTTCTTCTCCTGTTTTGGTATTTGTGTATTTTGATGTTCATGAAATGGATCATGTATTCTGCAGATGCGACGGGTAAATACTGTTTTATTTATTCCTATTTAAATTATTGTGTAATTGTTGTGATTGACAAGAACTAAAAAAAATATATATATGTGCCGCTCAAAAAGAGGATTTATCGCTAACTAGCTATTTCTTCCTGACCTCTGAGCTAAGACATTTAATAATTAAGATAATACCATCATTAATCACGTGTCAATATTGTTTTATTTTTAACTAGTTGTCGGTCGCGGCTTCGCTCGCTTTTTAGGAAATGGTCATCAGATATTAGATATAAAAGCAGCCTATGTTCTTCCTTGGAGTTCAATCACCCTATTTTACCAAATATGGTTCATAGATTTGTCCCTGAAAGAGCAACTATTTGACAGACAGAGTTACTTTCGTATTTATAATATTATTAACAGAACAAATTTACTTTTAATAAATTTATTACATGAATATAAAATAATAATTAATTAATAATAAAATACTTTAATCAATTTCTGGTTTGCTAATATTATTACAAAAACAGTTTAACAATGATACGCCTGACCGTATATCGCGCTGCTTCCCGCCAAAAAGAGAATGAATTTAAAAGACGTCTGACAGCTTGACGGATAACGTTCTGAAAGTCACACTAATTCTCCTTATAATATCGTATAAATAAATAATCCACTTTTCTGTAACATTGATCTAATGGGCATTGTAAGGCATTTATGCCATTTCTATCATAGTCCTTGTCCAACCATTGGGATCAAGATGTTACATCCTTCGTACGTTTTATCAAACAATTTATCTCATACTGAATAATGATAACAAATCATGAGTGATTTGTACGTAACTACATCAAAAGTGATAACAATAGTCCATAATGTCAGGATTGAGCCGGCGTCGGTAGACACAGTTGGTACTCTGTTTAAAAATAGAATTTGACGTGTCCCTACCAAAATACTTTTAATAGCAATAGTCGCTTCCGGTTCTTAGTGCTGGAAACAATTGAATACGTTCATTATCTTTCGTCATAGCTCATTGAAATTTTATTGGTTAATAATGCGCGCCAGTTCACGATATTCATTTACTTGGGAAATGTTTCAAAATAATATCAACTCGGCGCAGCATGTCTTCTTCTTCCGTACTTCTCTGTCGGATGTCATCTCACAAGTAACATTCTTTCTAGGCATATTGTCTTTCACACGATTCATCCATCGTTTCTTTGGTCCTCCCGTACATCTATATCCACCAAAATATCGTTCGGAAAAGTGTTACATATATAAGAACTGATCTTATAAAATGCCATGTTTTAAATTATTGTTTTAATCATTTTTACAGATAATGCCCTAGGGACATCTTGCGCACCATCTGTATTGATAATATTCATTAACATGATGCTGCTAAAGGAGTCAACGGCTAAGGGATCTTGTAAACCCTTCATGTACGACGGTCAGGAAATAATTCAGAACATCTTCCTAGCTATTGCGTTCTTGTGCATCCCCATCATGCTGTTCGGAAAACCAGTGTATCAGATAATGGCGGCGAAGAAGCAAAAGGTACGATAATTATAATAAGTTTAATATGATTGACTCTATCCTCATCTCTTTCTATTCTTATATAGAGACAGAGAGAAAGATAGCCTGGTGGGAGCATTGCTCTTTTTCCCTACGTGACGATTTTTGCCTGTTCATTCTTTTGTAAGCCGCGAAAAAGAACTTTCTTCCAAAAATAGAATAGAATAATAAATAATGATTGCTATATAGCATATATTATGACGCAGCTGTAAGTGTACCTACTTTGATAAATACATTCTGAACATCTCAATTTTTAACATTATAAATAGATCGGATTACAGACTATACATAACTTCTCTGACGGCGCCTAAATTCAACTGATGTTTCAATTTAATAAACAGTGGCGTATCTGTTACATTAAGATCACTACTGTTTAAACATTATAAGTACAGTAAAAACTACACATTAGTTTTTTTTTTTATTCGATACTAGATTATTTGCTGTGAAACAATCATTCGTCAGTGATCATCATAATTCATTTTTATTTCCCTAAATTGTAGATTATTTATGATTTATGAAACAATGAGATCGAGAACTTTAACTTTAGCATATTTTAGCAAGTAAAAGGTACACGTGTCCTACACGATGCTTCAGACAGTTCATAACATGCCAGTAGCAGACAGTTTTTTTTTCATAAAGACTGCAACTTTCGTATCAGTCGACGAAAGATAGTTAGGTACGTCACTAGTTAATAGCGAACGCCGACCGCACCCGCAGCGCGGCGGCGTGGAGGGCGGCGCGGGCGGCGCGGGCGCGGGGGGCGCGGGCGGCGCGGCGGGCGAGGCGCTGGGCGAGGCGCTCATCACGCAGGCCATCCACACCATCGAGTACGTGCTGGGCGCCGTGTCGCACACGGCCTCCTACCTGCGCCTGTGGGCGCTGTCGCTGGCGCACGCGCGTGAGTCCCCCGACTGAATGCTCAGGGTGGTCGCGCCCTACGAATATGTAATTGGCAAAACTGTAATTCTAACAATAAAACTAACCATACATGTCACGATATAATTATGGTTAATTTTATTGCTAGAATTACATATGTTGTTCAAAAGCTATATACTCATATTACTCATTGTATCCGTCAGAACTATCGGCAGTTTTGTGGCAGAGGCTGCTCAAAATAGGCCTCGGCGGAGGGTCTCCGGTAAACGCAATCTTGCTGTACATACTATTCGCCGCATGGGCTTTCTTCACACTTGCGATCTTGGTGCTTATGGAAGGATTGTCGGCATTTCTACACACGCTGCGATTGCATTGGTGGGTTAATTTATTGATACTCTTCACTCAATCAAATAACACTGTTAAACAAAAGAGCATTTTTTGGTATTTTAAGCCATTTCCTCACATTTATCGTTTTTATGAAAAAAGATCTCCAACCATCGCCCAACAAATATTGTCTAATTTTATTTCTAATTCAATTTTTACGAATAAAATATGTATATAGACAATTTTTAGAAAATATTTGCAAATTTAAATCTCAAATTACAGGGTTGAATTTATGAGTAAATTCTACGAAGGGCAAGGTTATGCCTTCCTACCATTTTCATTCTCCGTGATCCTGGAAGCAGACGAGGTTGATATCAAGGAGAAGCCCAACGGTGGACCACCCGAGTGACATTTCCCGAAACGGAAATTTCAACTTTACGACTACGAAAACTGTTTGGAAGTGAGACGAATTTGGCATACAGAAGCGATCTCTTGATAAAACATATTGATAAATGAAACTGCCTTACAAAATTATATATGTATTTTTCTAATTGGTAGATTTACTATCAAAGCATATTTAAAATGCATGTGCCTTTTATATTATTTAAAGGTTTAACTAATATTATAGATGAATGAAAAATCAAATGACACCATTGAGCGAATTAATTTACTTAGTGTATGAATTGATTGCTGTGGACATTTGTTATATTTTCTTAATATGTTTAAACGATTAAGTTTTAAATAGTTGGTAGTTGTAGGACTATCATAGATGTGTTGCCATCGCGTATTTTAATGTTAAGTAAAGAATTGCCCGTTTTAAATATTATAAATGCGTTATTACAAGTTTTGTTAAAAGTTATTTAGTTTCTTACAAATTTTATATACACATTTTTAGATAGATATAATGAGGTTTATTTTTTAAATATTTTTTGTCAGTTTCGGCTGACTCAAAATGTTATTACCTTGTTGTTTTCATTTGAATGATCTGTAAGATCGAATTTTAATATCAAATTAAATAAATAAATTCCCTATTTTGTGCAATCATTATTTTTAAGCTATGGTACAAGTTGTTTTGATTTTTTTTTAATTTAAAAAGATCAAGGTTAAGGTCTTACGATTAATTTTGAAAATAATATAATATCATTTTAAAAACAATTCGTTATATTTCCGATCTAAGCCTAATTGTAAGTTGTTGTATTAACATAGTTTACATTTATCAATCGCTTGAAGCCAAAGTTTTATTGTACGTTCTTATTGATTGCATGTTTTTAATTGTTTATTTTAAAAATAGACTTTCTCGTGCCTTTTAGGATTTAGTGAAATTTTGAACTATTTTTATAATTATAAGTACTAATTAATATTGTAAAGACACTTTAATAAACTATAGTCTTTTTTAAGTTCATCTTTGAATATATTTAATATTGTATGTGTTATTATTGTTCAATTTAATATATTTTTTTTTTACATTTAATTTTTCAATATTTTACGTTGTATAATTGATATGTTTAATTTTTTACACATAAAAGTTCTTTGAACCAATAAACATATAAAAATCAAATTCAATTTTACAAATTTGAAATTATTGTTCAAAGAGCGGTTCTCACTAGCTCGTTATAATCGATTACCGTTGACAGCTGTCAAAATTATATTTTCTTTCGAATTTTGCAATATTAATGTTCATATTCTACTTATTAAAATAGGATATACTTGAGAAATAAAATAGGAGACAATTTGCACTCTTTAATTTAGTAGTATTAGATTCTAAAACTTTATTAAATTATATTGTGTCAACGCTAACTAGTGAGAATCCTTAGTCCGTAACCGATGACATACACGATGCCTTACTATGATAAATTTACTAGACAATACTTTGTTATATATAACCTCAAAAAAGGTTATATTTGTAAAGCAATAACGTATCTGGACCAAATGTCATGGCCTTGAATTTTACATATCGCTTTATTCAAACAATAATATCAGCAAAAGTTTTATTAATCACAATTTTACAGCACATTACACTATCAATTAATTTACATTACAGACAGAAATTGTTAAAAAACCACAACACCATTCCTTAATAAAGCTATTTTAATCGAAAACGTTTCTTATTTTCAATTTAGAACACAATTAAAACTTTCATTATTTATATATTTAGATAAGACTGACAAAGTTACGAACGCTTCGAAATAAATTGTGCCCTCACGCACACTAGTGAAGGAGTATGACGTTTGGCGAGTGTCAAGCGTAACTGTCACGCACACCGAGATAAGTTGACTAGTATGTTCTAGTTCTTTTTTAATTCGACAGTCTCTCTAGACATATAAATAATCTAAGAATTAGACATCAATATCTTAGAACAAACGATATATATACTTTTTATAAAGCCTATTGTTAATGTTTTGTCTCATTCCAAGGACACATTCAATTTGTGTAAAAGGGATAGAATACTATTGAGAGGACCCGATTTTAGTATATATTGGTTGAAGTTGAATTGTAATATCAAATAATAGCCTACAATTTACAAACTTCGATAACATATTAGAAAGTTGGCATCTTTTATGTGAATGGTGACAAGTTCCTTTACTTTTTTTATAATATGATAGTAATCACCACCGCCCATAGACATTAGCTCTTTAAGAAATATAATAACATTTTCTTACATCGCCAATACGCCACCAACCTTGGCCTGTAGTTACACTGACATATTGTCAATAAAAATTGATACATGGTGTAATTTTTGGTGATTTTTGAATTACCAACTTAAGTGGAAACAGTATATTCAATATAAATAAAATACACCATTGCAACTCTTAAATCTAGCGAAACCGCTTCAATATCCTCGAAACACTCCATAAAACATAAACAACAAATTTATTTAATAAAACGTTAGTAAAGGCTTATAAAGTTAATAATAGTATTTATATATTTTTAAGTGTTAAATAGTCAATTCACTGTTATAAAATTTTATCACTTCGCACCTACTAATTCTTTAGGCACCGAAGCAGCGCTTTAAGCGCTTTAGCCCTACGCTAGGAGCAGCCGTGCTTTTGTATCCAGGTGGTGTAACGCGCTACATCAGCTTGCGTGACGGTGCGACGCGTCTTCTCTATGGCAGCACTAATATCCTCTTTGGAGACTGGAGCATCCAATTCGGAACGCTTCAAACGACGTATCTGGTCAGGACTTTTGCCAGCTATTTTACGACGCATTGTCATCATCGCCGCGTCCCTAATTAATGATTTATTAGATTCCGATAAAATAAAAAAATATACATTTAAGGTAAAAATATATATATTTTTATAAACGGTGGATAAGTCATATATAATTACTTACCTGCAAAGATTATTTATATCCGAGCCACTGTAACCCTCCAACTTTGTCGCTAATTCTACAAAATCGACGTCGTCTCCCAACACCACTTCTCGTAAGCATAGCCTTAGTAGTTTCACCCTCGTTGTCTCTGAAATATAAATAAAACGATTAAGCTTATATTCTATCTGAGTGAAATAAATGTGTCACACACACATACCCTTAAAACTGGAATACACTACACACAATTATAATTATTTATTTATTCATTTCAAATACTTTATTGCACAACACAGGAATACATAAGGAAAACACAAAACATTCAATAAATGGCGCGCAAAGGCGGTCTTATCGCTTACAGCGATCTCTCACAGACAACCTTTGGTGATCGAAGCTTAGAACGAAAACAGGTAAGTGCCGAAATAGACAGAGAGAGGAGATAACAACTATAATATAAAAATATTTATACTAAAGTATAATAATAAACTACACAGCTACATCCCAATAATACACACATAATAATACAGTATATATTATATAATTATAGACTATCAATATATATATATATATACATAATTATAAACTACATATTATTATATACATACATACTTGCATACATTATTTAGGTATGGATAGATAATAGTTTTTCAAACGATACTTAAAGATGGACAAGGATTTAGACTGTCGTATAACAGTGGGGAGTGCATTCCAAAGTTTGACGGTTTTCACAGTGAAAGAGTATTGTGGTTTTTTCCTGCAATCTGTGGGAGTAGTTTCATGAAAAGGGACGGAACTGTGAAACAGGAAGCCGTTGAAGCGCGTGACATTTGATTTGACCAATAAACGCGCGATTTGCTTGAGTTGGCGTAAGATGTCGCCAACCTGTTTTCCGAGATTATAAAATGTTAATATTGTTTATTATCCAGGTGAGATGTCATACATTACAAGTAAAATGCGAGTATCTTGTTGAAGTTTTAAAGTCGTGAATATCTTACTTAGCATAAAATCGAATTTGAATGCCCGATGGTCTGAATCCGCCTTCTGTACTATTCAATATGCTTATTGTAAATAAAGATAAAATTAATAATACGGTACCCACCCATGTCCATATCATACCACCTTTAGCGTATCTCTTGTTTATATATTTTGATTATTTTATAAGATCATGGTAATTTAGTTACCGTCGGGCAATCCCACGTAAATTCGTTTTTCAAATCGTCTCCTGAACGCCTCATCGATATCCCACGGGTGGTTGGTTGCAGCCAGCACCATAATGACCTTATCTTGATTGCTAGATGTGTTATTTAATAGTAAATATTATTATCCGAATATGTTAAAGGCACGAAACATTTTTTATTACATACATTAACATTACATTAACAGCCTGTAAATTTCCCACTGCTGGGCTATGGCCTCCTCTCCCTTTGAGGAGAAGGTTTGGAGCATATTCCACCACGCTGCTCCAATGCGGGTTGGTGGAATACACATGTGGCAGAATTTCGTTGAAATTAGGCACATGCAAGTTTCGTCACGATGTTTTACTTCACCGCCGAACACGAGATGAATTATAAACATAATTTGCTTAATGCAAATGTAAATTCAGTGGTGCTTTCCTGGGTTTGAACCCGAAATCATCGGTTAAGATGCACGCGTTCTAACCACTTGGCCATCTCGGCTTTTTTATAGTTTTTTTCCAACAAAAACGATTTTTAAAGCATTTCCAAAATATAAATGCAGAAATAGCGTTATGAACTGTATCTATCAATAACATTTTGAGTGTCAGTCAATCACATAAAAAAGTTACATAATTACTAACAATGCTGCAGCCAGACCATCCATTTGAATGAGCAATTCCGCTTTGAAACGCCTCGAGGCTTCGTGTTCCGAATCAGCACCTCGGACCGCGCATAATGAATCGACCTCGTCCAGGAATATTGTACTCGGTGCGTAGAAGGCCGCCTGCGAATAACAAATGTGACACGAGGTCACTGTTTATGTTTTTCATTGAATTCACCTACATATGTACTAACTGCATGCAGTAGTAAGTGCACTGTGTCGTATATGTGCGTAATGAATATCGGTAATGTGTACTTGGAAGTAAAAAGTAGTAAAATTATCCGTCCAAATCGTATTTTTTTTTTATTTAATTGTACATTTAATATTTGATAGTACGCCAGAAAGCTATGTTAGATTGAGATTTATGCCGGGGGACTTCGCATTACTAATCAGTATATATAGTAAAAATGTTACCGAATAAGACTAAGAAATCAATAGTGATTATACAAAAGTGAATTGGTGGACTGATTTCTTTATAAATTATGACTCTGTACCATATCGAACAGAAGTCTGACAAGTTTCTCTGAATCCCCGCGGTACTTCGATGTTAGAGTCGCTGACGAGACGTTGAAGAATGTGGTCCGACATTCGGTCGCTACTGCCCTTGCAAGAAGCGTTTTTCCCGTACCCGGAGGACCAGTCAATAACACCCCTTTCCATGGACGACGAATGCCCTGAGATATAGAGAAATAGTAGTAGTAAACTTAGTTATTATATTAATATTAGTATATCATCAATAATAACGGATGGATGGAATTGTAAAACGCTTGAAAGTAGATCTGAAATCCTATAAATTACAAGATTTTTTATAAATAAAATACAAGTAACAAAAAAATGCAATCAAATTACAAAAACTAAAATGAACTTCGATGATTTTTTTAATAGCCTTTCCGCCATTTCATTTCTTAGACGTTCGCTTTTTAGAAATAACTAAGCGTGCAGCATGAATACTTAGATCCATGTAATCGCTCACGCGAATCGCCACTTGAAACTAGGCTAGACCAACGATTTTGGTCAGTCAATTGTTCTTTTCACTTTTGTTACGTATGCAGGCGAAACTTAATCATTAACCTTTTCTAAGATTTATTTATAAATTTGTTAATTAAAACTTAAAAACTTGAACTGGCAAAGTAATACATAATGTAGCCAAATATTAATGTACCTATTGCAAATTGAGAACATTAATACCTCTCCAAGAAACACAGGTAACCTCTTCAAGGTAACACATAGAAATTTACATAAAACCACACGTGAACAGAAAAAAATTATATTAACTACCGAGAGCCAATTTTTTCGTCTGGAAATTTCAATCAGAAAATACCTTTGACAAATGTCCAAAGACTGTTTAAAAATAATACAAAAAAATTCAAAATTGATAGCTGCTCTTCGTGAATTCTTCAAGTCAAAGCATCATGAAAAATATCTTTCACCGTACTAAGTATTTTATTTTTGAAATAAACCCGTTTCATTAAAATAAATAAAAATGTTTAATTTTTAATAAAAAAATGTTTATAACCCCTTATAATAAACCTATTCTTAATCCAATAACTTCTTTCACCTTGAAATAATCAGGCATTACGAGCGGCAGTACCATGGCTTCTTGCAATACAGACTTCGCGTCGTCCAAACCAATCACGTCTCTCCAGCGAACGTCAGGATTTTTCTGCAATATATCTCTCTCCAAAGTTTCCACTAAATGTACTTCATAACCAGCAGTGTTGAATATTTTTTCATCTTTTTCTAGCATGGTTACATCTCCCTCTGAAGGTATATCAGTTTTTCGGACTACTGGTTTTATAGGAGCTAGCTGTCGGCGAGTTCTAGGAATCCGATCGACTGAGCGCGTCTTCCTTCCACTGCTTACTGAAGAGTTTGTAGAAGAAGATTTACGGGATACAATAGATGGTAAAGTTGGTTGGATATCTGGATCTCTTTTCCTTAAAGTGCCTGCCCATTTTTCCGTCGTTGGATCTGTCGGTTTAGGTGGTTCAGTCGATTGTTCTTGGAATGAATTTATTGGCGTCGGTCGAACAACTAAAACAAAACGACAATCCGTTAACGAAAAATATTTTCAAATGAACTAAATAAGGCTAAACGAGTTGTGTAGAATAGAAAGTTTTATGTGCTTCTTTCAGTAATCACAAATTACCTGTAATTACAGCAATTTTGGTTGTAGTAATTTACTCTATTGATATAAAGTATAAAATATCATTTTACCTTGTGTAGGAGGATGTCTTGTGCCATTACCGAGATGGGTGTTGGGATTTTTCGCTCTCTCCCTCCTACTATCACTTTTATCAGTTCTGAGACCATCTCTCGGTGGACCCTCACCTTTCTTGTCACCCTCGCGTCGTGCAGTCATTTTTGCGAAACCAAACGGCTGAAGACTCTCTGACATCATGCGATCCATCATCCTGGCCATTTGATGGAAACCAGAAGATGGACTGTCAAAGAAAAACATTTTAATTTAATAAATAATAATATGTAAAACTTTTTATGAGTATGATTGTGTTTCTATAACTCTTAATACAACAAAGAGCAAAATATGCTTGGAGTTAGGAGTGGGCTAGATGAGACCAAGATGTGCTTGTAACTAAGTAGATGACACTACGATATTTGTGTTTGTAAGACACGATTATGTGTTTTATTACAATTTATCCGTTATATTTACTCATCAGTTATTCTACCGACAAACCTTATACAATATCTTGTATAACTATATTGTGTTTCGAAAGGCAATGTTAACAGAGAATGTTTAAAATCCTATAGTTGAAGTAGGTATGATCAATATTTTTGGGTGATGGTAAAACATGTGCTATCAAGACTATTTGCCTTAGAGTTTTTCTATTACAAATCTCAAAACAAATCATCTGTCATGTTCCATTATCAACCAAACTTCAGGAATATAAAAAAATATCTTAAATAATAATATGTAGATGTATCATCTGAAAAAGTACTAAAAAAACCTCACGCTATAAATAGCCAAGTAAATATCTCCGTTATATTCAACTATAACGTAAATTGATCCCTCGCAATACTTCAACAAATGCATACATACCCAAAAAATGGATCATGTTCAAAAAATTGTCGTAATCCGCCGACATTGGGAATCAGCGAATCGCCAAAACCAAAATTCATGGTTCGTTTGAAAAATTTCAGCCCTTTTGAAATGTACATAGGTATGCTTTTATAAAATGTCACGAAAACATAATTTGTCTGTAATTATGTCATTTTCTGTTGGCCGGTCATATAGTAAAAATCTTTTGGCAAGTCTGTTTTGTTCACGTTGTCATGGTAACAGCGGAAACTCCTGCCGGCCATACTTGTGCGTGTAATAAGGTCACACTTCTTGCAAGGTGTCAAACGAAATTGAACTTTATGAAAACGACTTTTGGTGAGTTATGAATATTTTTGTCAATTAATATATATTTTTATACAGAAGGTCATTTCACATCCACAGATTTTTATCGTTATTCATATTACTGACCTAGTTTTTTGAATGTTAATACTTCAAGGGGCACTTAACGTTTTAACCTTCATTTCAATCGAGGAATATTTTCTATTTACCAGGATTATAATCTAAGTGTTTTTATTTATTTAAAAAATGGATATGAGTATGATTTTCTTTGCTTATGTAATTCAACAAATATCAATTTTAAAATTGCTAAGCGCATAAAACGACCCATAGACCTAAATTATTAGTAACAATCAGTGTTAAATTTTTTCATAAATATCTACTTTTTATTTCTAATTAAAACATACGAAAAACTCAAATCACTAATAACGCTTTACGATGTAGTGCAGTACGACGATGAAGATTCAATGAAAAGTCTACACTACAACACGATTTTCCAGAGGTCATTCAACTTTATGTTTGTCCATTGACGGATGTGGGGTAAACTTACAAGCTACAAGGATGTGTGTCAAAGGCCATCGACTACCACGGGGTTAATGAACTGAAGATCCATCGATGATATCGAAGGCATTTGATGCCTTTTTAAAATAATTATACACTACATCGCCCTTAAACAAGGTTATGAGGATATTAGGGTCTGACCCGATAGATCATTAACGTTGATGTTCTAGTTCCTTAATAATTATAACGTGTTAGTTGTTTAGAAATATCAATTTGTAGGACCGACCTATTCTAGAACATGCTAAGGTTAAGGTATTGTGGTGTGTGTGTGTGTGAGTGAGCTATTATTACAGGTACAAAGGACATCATATCTGGGATCCCATTGATGATGGTTTTTGGGCAATGGTATACGCATATATAATAAGATACTGGCAAATATAATCAATTTACCAATTACTAAATTTAAAAAGTTTATTAAGACTAAATTAATAAATGAATCTTATTATTCATTAAAAGAATACTACGACATCGTCCTTAATGTCCCATATATGCATACAAGCATTCTTATCATTTATACCATACATCATAAAACAGATATTTAATTAATTTATAATTTTGAAATGACCAATGAAATCATTTGTTTCAAAAAATTATTTATTTTTTACCAATAATGTAACTTGTTTCGCCCGACGCGGGTCGATTATCTCGACTGTTATGCAAATTGTATGCTTTATGTTATTTTTCACGGACTATTAATTTACGCGTCTAGTTACTTCCTGATTCCAATAACTATAATTAAAAGTTACCGAGGACTTCTATGCTACAAAACTTACTAGGGTGTCTATGATATCGTTACTTCTCTTGGCGTATCATCAAATCTGTAAAATAGGGACAATATGCAGGGGCTGGATTAACACTAGGGGCACTCGGGGCTAATACCCAAGGTGGCAAACGAAGGAGGTTTTGATAAACAAATCTTCGCGTAATCAAAAATGCTTTTCTATTTTCCAATCTATAATAATTATACTTTCGATATTATGTTAAATTTCGATAATGAAGCGGATTTTTTTACAGTGCCAATGTGTTAACCGTCAGCTTAGTAGCAATAAAAACGCTTATGCGGCTATCGCTTTGTGAATGAGCGAATTATCATAGTATATTTGAGTTATTGCGAATTAAACTCGTGCATGGGTGACGAGTATATAAACAAAGCGATATTGCTACACGAATAAGCTAAGCCCAACAAAGTAACTCGTCGTTAACCAATGTTCAAACCCACTCCATCCTCCCTTTACAACTGCGGATTATACAATATGTGGCAGAATTTCATTCAACTCGTGCAGATATTATCTTCATCGTCGCACGATTATGAATTCCAAATACAAAATAGGCACATGAAAGACCAGTGTTGATTGGCTGAATATATTCTTGCTTGGCAGACCAGCTAAGAGGTCACCAGATGGGAAGTGGTCACCATCCCCCATAGACATTGGTAACTACCCAGAAACATAAATACCGTAAAAGAAATCATTCCTTACATCGCCAATGCGCAACAAACTTTGAGAACTAAGATATTGTGTCCCAAAATGAGTGCAGCCTATCCTTAGGTCCATCTGATAGGTTTAACCCCGCTTGTAGGTCAAAACAAGCCAATTTAAATAAGCCAAAATAACTACAGACAATAATGATATAAAATCCTAGATCCCATTGGTACCAGCGCATTAACTATAGAAATAATCTATGGATGACCAATCCATCTTCAGAGATCAGTTTGTCCTTTCCTTATCTGTATTCCTACGAAAAATGTTGAAAAAGAATACTGATTTTCTTGTCGGTTCTTCTCGGTAGAATTAACACTCCGAACCGGTTGTAGCTTCACTTAATATAGTTTGTAAAACGTCGATCAAAAGTGCTTGTAAAAGTCTACTCGAATAAAGATAAATAAACATTGACAGATGCAAGTAAAGCAAGGAGTGTACAAAGTCGCTCCTCACGAGTGCAGGGAAACCCACGCAATCATTGAAACAATAATATCACTTGAATATATCCTTGCATGTCGTTTTATCCTAAGGTCATTACTAATTTATTTTTAGTGTTCGTGCCCTCAATCATCCTATTAGAGGCTGTTATAATTTATACCATTGCGAATTGCTTGATATGGTTAAATTTGAAACGATTGCGAACTCAATTCGTACGATAAAAACAATTTAGCAATGTTACTGCGGAGATTCTGAGAGCATTAACCGAATAACAAAACTAAATTTGAAAATCTTGGTACTTAACATAATAATTTTGAAAAAGAGTTTTTGTTTGTCTGAAGTGGGTATTGTATAAGTTTTCATTAAATTGAGACTATTATTTATAGTTTGTTGTTTATCATTACTAAATAATTAAAACAAAAATAAATAAATTGACTTGGTGGTATCGGCTATGTGCAAGCCCACCTGCTTTGGTAGCCGGAATCAGACATTCTTCCGGAAAACATCAAAATTTAGTATTGTGGTGGGCCAGTTTGAAGACGCATTGGCGATGTTAAAAATGATTAATATTTCTTCCAGGGTCAATGTCAATGGGCGGCAACATGGAATAAATCCAGGGGACTTTGAACCATAATTTAAATCCTGAAATTGAAGACCCTAACCGCAATTTATTTTTATATTTGCTGTAATACATTTGTTAATTTTCTGTTTTAGTTATGAAAAGTTCTGGCTCTGTGAGTACCAGGTTTTAGCATGAACTAAGATGGACTTGCGACACATGCTATGAAAAATTCGTATCAAAATAGAAAATCGTAAAAGCTGAAAACAATACCTACTACTACTTTACAATACCTACCGCAAATCTAGTTATTGAAAGTTATTGAAAATATATATATCTAGGACGTAAGTTTACGCAACTGCATCGAGACCATCGACGACGAAAACCAAATCATATTGAGATTTTTTAATATTTTTACAGCGATTTTTTATATTTTTCTGTCGTCACAGCGCAGTTCCAAAAAGGCATGATTGCTTAATAAAAACTGTGCAATAAATTCCTTTTAGAATTCGACAGCGGTTTGCTGACATCCCGCAGCATGCGTCTCTTAATTTTTAGACAACCGCCAACGAAATATCAACACACCTACACCACATACTGCCTTTCATACCGGCATTGAATCGTTATTTTATAACAATATTTAAGATAAACATGATATATTCACTCTGAATTAAAGAGTATTTAATGTTAATCTGTCACATTCTTTTATATTATTTTAAATCACTTGAAAACGTACGATTTGTCCCTTACAAAACAAATAATAACTAACTGTTAAGGTCAATAAAAAAGGTAATAATATTGTGCAATATCTTGTAATATTCTTTACTAATTGTGTTCTCAACGGCATGTTTTTTGATCACATACTAAGGAAGATTATTTTAATTATAAAGTCGGACCCCAATAACTGTATCTACCTCTATATCTACTACCAACATCGATAAAAGTTAACTTTGACGTCTGGAAGAAGTCAAAACAGGCTTAAGAGATATTTTGTGACTTACTTGGGGCATTTGATTGCGTGCAACGTGAAACACTGGTCAAGAAGCTACGTCACTACCGCATCGAATTCAGAGTGTCGTTTATGTATTACTAAATCTCAAGTTTTGTATATCTCTTAAAAGTCTATGTACTTTTATTTGTGAGGGCTCAATACCATACAATTAGTACATTTATTACTGTATTAGTCACATTCCTAACAGAAAATATAAACGATCAATTGTCTTATTACCATCAGAATCTCAAAATTAATATTACATCAAGTTTAAAATATAATCCAAAACCAAATATCAACTAAGCCATTGCATTGTGTTCATTGTATCAAAACAATGTTACACGTCACATTGAATATCACAAGTTTCCTTGACAATCAAACTGTGTGATCACATACGCGGTCGGTTTAAAAAAAAAATCAATAGTTTTATTCACGCCAGTAACACGCTTTGTCATGACCAATGTACTCGTCCGTCTAGACTGATCATTAGTGAATTAAATGCATGCAACACGTTTTATTAATACCAGACAATTTTAATCATTCTCCAGGGAACAGTAGAGTTATTCTGTAAGAAGAAACTCGAAACTCACCGCAGAACACGAACGTGAAATGTCAGGATGCGATAGGCGACATTGACTATATTTATTAAACTTATATATACGTATCGAAATGGCATGTCACCGTAATTCGGTTGTCAACATTTCACGAGCGAGATGCGAAGTGAATTCTTATACAATCGCACTGCTGTCATGTAAATTGTTTTGACTTGTATTATTATATATTTTCCTTTGTTATCAATCTGCAAACCTTGAGATACGGATGAATCAGAAGCGAAAAGTCTAATTAAATCGTTAAGAATACGATTTTTTTTAAATCAATTAATTCAGTAAACAATTGCAATAAATTTTTAATTTCGTAGTTGAAATAAGTGTCTTGGTGATGTGGTTTTAATTAATAAATCGAACCGTGTAGCGTCTCATTTATGTATCACATACGAAAAAAAAGTTTTAAAATCGGTCCAGACGTCTTTAAGTAATAATGGAACATACATCAAAAAAATCCGACGAATTGAGAAACTCCTAAGTTTTTTTTAAGTCGGTTATAAAAACGTGGACTTGTCATTTGTTGATTTTAAGCAGGATTTAATACATATATAAAAATAATTGTACTGTATTGACATACTCTGCGATTAAAATCGTGGTAAACAGTAACTACTGAATTTCTTGTCGGTTTTTCTCAATAGAATCTACTTTCCGAACCGGTGGTAGATTTAATTCAACACTGCAACATAACGATTCAAAAGTACTTTTACGAGCATTAAAAATATTTTGATGTTAATTATGATTTTTTTAAAAATAATATTTATATAGCTGTTAATTTGATTAAACCATGGCACTCTAAACTCCAAGATATCAATGCTAGAGAATTCTATTGTTTTTAGACAAAGAAACTTAAAAATTCTTTCAACACCAATTAACGTACGTTCCACACAAACACTAATTTAAAAAACCCTCATAAAACACAGTGAGGTAACTCCTTTCTAATAATCACACCATAGAATTAGTTCCCATATCTTGAATATCGCGTGAGTAAACGAAAACAGGTCAAATATGTACAAATATCAAGGAATAAGTACTCAGTCCTAATGATACACCCATGGACCTAATCAAAGACCCAGTAAAGACTATAGAGTTTCCACCTTTTTAATTTTTGTTTATAATAATTAATATTATAAAGAACAAACGAGGCATCTGCTTGGAGGCACTTTGTTTGTTTGTTTGTTTGTTTGCTTGTAGTAATAACAATGTTATCTATAAACTTAATCAAACCGAGAAAAATAAAAATATCGGATATTAAATAATATTTTTAAGGGCTTTTTTCAACGATATTAGTTAAGTATTTTGAATTATTTCAATCCAAATAATTGTTTATGCATAGTTGCTTATAATATTTTTTAATCCTTATTCAGGATACAGTACATCACAAGAAAAATAAAACGACATCGACGACAACAAAATATTTACTCGCTACGAACTGTAATATTGTAATTTTCGGACATATTTTGGTAGGCAGTAATCGGCTTGTATACCCATTGTATTAAACGATTAAGTGCTTCTGGCCGAATTTAAACCCCGCCATAACTACCATCGACTAAGCATTTGTGCATACGATGTTAAAGCACTCAAGTGCGTATGCAAACACAGAAACACTATGATCTTTCACATAATCCACTAACAATCCTAAATTACACCAGCATGACGGGACTTGACGGAAGTAAAACCTGTCTGACTAACCCTCCGAGATACCAGGACCTCGTAATTTACATCCTTATAAACTAACCTATAGTAAGTATGCTTGGTTTGTATGTATAAGTTGTTTGTATAAGTTTGGTTTTACCACTTACCAACCGATATCCCAAGCAGAGTGGAACACTGGATGAGCGGACATCGCTCCCAGCGGTACCCCGAATCCAAATTCGATTTTCACATCATTGTCTCTTCTACACCACGATCGAGACCCGTTCAGATCCATTGATGCTGACTTCATATCATTCGACATATTATCTATTTAAACTTTTAAATAGATAAATGTAGCTGTTACAATATATTTTTATTTAAACTGAATAGGTTAAATTGTGTATAGAAGATATTTTCTAATTAGTTAAAAAAAACGACTGAAATGTATAAACTAATCATTAAATATATGTGATTTAATTGTATATCACGTCTGATAGATATATATGTATATCTATATATAGATTTATATTTTAATGAACTTAAAAAACACGAAAACAACTCATTTAACTATAATATGTTAATGTACATAAGTTCTTTAATAATATCTAGATTAACAAAACAGCCAAAAGTTCTATCAATAAAATGTCACAATGAGTCACGATAGTATTTAGAAGAAAATACTATTTCTACTTTTATATATATAATAACTTCTAACCCGAACAATACATCCGCCTAATAGTATGTATGTTCGTAGAGGTCTACGGAGCTACGCGCTGCCCGCACGAGCACGCGAGCACGACTGCGGCCGATGACCGCGACTCGCCAACCCGTCACTTCTCACTGGCCTAATTGCACTAGCCTCTGTAGACTCGTAAACTTGCAGCTTTGCGTTGAATAAATTTAAAAATGTATTCTATAATTTATTTATAATAATATTTAAGAATAATTTAAAAGGGAACTATCTATAACTAAAGCAACGGATTATCGTAGCAACTAATTTCTTAAATCGATATAAAAAAAAATAAACGATGAGAAAAACTTAAATAACAATAAGATAGATTAAGTACGTTTTTTTTTATAAATAAAACCACATAATAAAACAAATTTATATACATTATAATGTTTTTAAAAACAAACCAAGATTCAACGACAAAATTTTTAACATAAAGAACTTAGGAATTGAACATCAAAAAGATAGCAAAGTACCAAATAGTATACTAGATAAAGCAAGAAACTGACTAGACTCTTTGCCACTAGAGCTCGAATCGCCTAAAATGCTTTTCTCGTATTGTTTTAAGTATGGCATATATTTCATCACCATGTTTAACATTGGTCCTCTCTCTAATGATTTATTCCTTTCTGTTTCAGCTGATAGTATTTCTTGATTCTTCTTTAGGATTTGTTTGTCTTGTTCAAAATTTCTCAATTCCCGTCGAGCCTGAAAAGAGACATAATTTTTTTAAATAATTATGTATATTTCTGGTATAGGAGAATTCCAGAAGCATCTTATAATAAGTATGATGTCATCCTAGTTGCCGGTCAGCTCAATGAAGAATATCGAACTACGCCGGATATATTATACTGCAAAAGTGTGCGTTGAAACACAATCATTTCAAACACACTTAAGAATAGTGACAGAAAATCTATGCCCAATAGCTTTACGTTCTTTCTGAGGCAAGCGAGTGTAGACACTTTTAAAGTCCAGACTCCGGGCCTCTCCTGAGAACTTGACGACAGAATAACGAACCAGTTTTTTAGTTAGCTTGACCCGGAGTAAGAACCGAAACCTCGAAAGCGTCCTTATAAGCTAGCCACTATTATCTAAGGAATCATCGTATAATCATTAGTTAATTATATGTGTATATTTAGTTCATGAAATTACTAGAGGCGATCGTTTGAATTTCAACCTCTGCTAAAATCTCTATTTGCTACTTTATGACATTTTCTTAGGTATCTTTTATATTTAAGTCTACTTTGTGGTATTAGTGCGTTCAAACTTTCACAGATGTGCTCATAAGCACACCAAAGTTTCATTTATAACAATACAAAAATCACCTTTCCTGAAACCGTCACTGGAACTGCTAACTTCTGCTCCATACGATTAAGACTTGCTTGTATTTGACGAACCGTTTCAGCTGTACATGCAAATATAAAGGTAAATTGTTAAGTGTCCAAATGCTAAAGAATATTTACCCCTGGAAATTAGGAAACAATAATGTGTGAGTGTGTTTGACTGTGATTTATAGTTTACTGTTCCACTTTTATCTTATATGCTTCATTTCGGCTTATATATTTACAGAATTAAGTGCCGACAAGGCGGACATAGTGATTTTCTGAAATTTCTGAAACACTTCCTTATCATAATTGCGAATCTTTTTCTTTTTTATTTCTTTTATTTACTTACGATCAGAAAGATATTCTTCTATGACATTTTCGTCTATTGCTGTTTCGTTTATAGCTCTTGAAATATTTAGGTTGGCGATTATATCATCGATGTAAATGTCCAACATTTTTGTTATCGTAATTGTAGATGTTTCAATAATTAGTACTGTAGTGTTAGCTTTATCTATTTCCATAGGTTTCACAGAAGTGTCTGAAAAGGCAGGTGTATTTTTACAATAGAGAAACACGCAGCATAAATATTATGATTTTCATAAATAATGACAGTTTCTTGGTATGGCTGATTCTTCTGTGGTATGAGTTAGATGCGTTGTATCCTCTCGGATGTATGTCAATTCGTAATCTTCAACATTTCTCACATCGATTGTCGTTTCTTGTACTTTATAATCTGCAACATTTGACAATACACTTTATATCTACAGCAATATATAATCAAAAATTTCAGTTTCATAATGACTTACTATTCTCTTCGTTTTTATGCTGATCGTTTAAATCGTCTATGTTGTAGGCCTTTGGACGGCCGACAAAAGTTCCTTTTTGTTTAAGTACTTTTTTATTTATACTATGAGTTGATTTACTGTTTTCGTTACTTTCAATACTGATTGGCTCAGGATCTATTGTTATGTTCGATTCAGCATTACCGATTATTATTTCATCTGTATCCACTATATCACGTTTTTGTATTGAAATATAAGGTGTTTGTGTTAAAACTGGATTTTCAATAGTAGCCACAGCTAGTTTCGTTAAGTAAATTTCATCCAAAGTTCCGATGCTATCTAATTCTAAATTTTTTTCGATCAACATAATTGTATTTAAAAGCAAATGTTCTTCAACTGTCATAATATTATCTTCATCGTATGTCTCATCCAAATCATACTCTGAAATTAAAACGTGATCTCTGTTTTTATTGGTTTTTATTTTATCCGCTTTTTCTGCCATATTCTTATTTTATTGCAATGAAAAGTAAAGTCCGCCTTTTTATGAGTAATTCGAAGATGACTACGTTTAAATAGTTACAAAAAAAACTATCGTAATTTTCCATAAAAATAAATTAGCAAACACATATTGAAAATATAAGGACCAGCATTTTCGAGACAAATACCGTGCACATTCATATTTTACAGATCACGACTTTTTTCCGTTTCAAGTAGTTCACTAAAGTACTAGTCACTTAAGTACTTACGAAACGTGCACAGTCCGGGTAAGTCAATATCGGGACGGGAGCGAGGAGGACAGTTGGAAGCGGGCGCGGCGGGCGACCACAGCGCTCGCCACGCCACGGGCCCGCGGGGCGCAAAGTTGCACACTAACCGTTCTACGGTGCGCTGACGACCACGCCATGGTATCTAACGATTACTATAGTCAGATTAATTCTTGTTATTTATCAGATTCATTTTTGTTTCTAGATTTATAAAATATTATCTTTTTGTGTGAAACTATATTTTCGAACATGTATTGAATAAATAAACAGTCTGGTTTATAGTTTGAATAGTTTTATTTTTAATGACAATGCTATGCTATGCTGTTAAGAGTGGCACGGATGCCCAAAAGACAACTATCAAATCGCCACTTATGCACCGAACTTGATATTCTTTTTTATCGTATATAATATATTTTACGAATTATAATTGAAGTCAAATTACTGTAGTTTCTTCTGACATTCGATACTTCAAATGCTACTAGTCTTCAACTGTAAACATTATTATTGCAAGTAACTTATATGACACAAATTGACTTATGGGATTATATTTTAGGGCTGAAAAACAAGACATTAGTACTCCTAAAGATGATTTACAGAATCATATTTTTTCAATATTAATACATTTTATTAGTACCATAAATTTGCTCCTTCCACACCCCACCATATAAGTTCGCGACCAGACCATTTGCGCAAAGTCATCGTAGTAACTCTTGTGTGAACTGAAAGTTAAGAAATGAGGTGAATTTTATATCGAAAATATTTTAAGTTAGCTAATTTAACGTGTGAGGATAAACCAGCTATCGCTAATATCTCACATATTGTAAAGGTTAATAGAACCACCAACCCGCATTCGAGCAGCGTGGTGGAATATGCTCCAAACTTTCTCTTCAAAGGGAGAGGAGGCCTTAGCCCAGCAGTTTGAAATTTAATGTAATGTAATGTAACTATATAGATGATAAAAATACATTGATTTGGTAGTCTTTGATTATCGTGTGGGATAAAAAAATATTAAATAGCGTTTATTTATATTTTGTAATTTTTTAACTCATTTAACACTTTATATTTATTTATATATGTTCGTGTATTTGTATTACGTTTCACTGGTACTTATTTTGCGATTGTTTACATGTAATTTTAGGTATACATAATACTACTCAATTCGCCACTGATGTTTTTCCCTGTTAAGGGTTGCCAAATCTAAAAATTTTATATGTATTTCACTTTTATTTTATATATTCTATTTAAAATAAAGACGTTTTTTTTTCTTTTCTTAATTACTTTTTCTTTTCTTAATTATATTTATAATATTCATAAATAATTGTATAACAACCAATTTACGAATTTATTGCCGGTTCTTCTCAGAAAATTCTTCACTAAAATGCGGTGGTAGTTTTTCATTTAATTTAATACAGTACCATAAAAAAATAACAATATTAACAGTAATCTACTTGAGTAAATATCCTGACACTATCAAATTTTAACTCAATCAAATGGCATAGGAACGTTTACGGAACAGACAGAGTCGTTGATATATTTTTATTTGGTGGATGTGCTTCGTGTAAGCCTCTCGTTTACCCACCACCCACTTATCATTAATTTCTAACAGCAAACAGCAATAAACAGTACTCTTGTATTTCGGTTTGAATAGTGAGGTAGTATAACTACAGACACAAAGGATATAACATATTAGTTCCCAAGGTTCGTGATGCATTGGTGATGTAAGGGATGAAAAATGTTGTGTGTGTGAGTGTGTGTGTGATGGTAAAGTCCACTTACAATGAACTTGCCCATTTGCCAGATACTGACGAGACTTACGGTATATACGAAGTTTCATTTCCTTTATAGATCATGCTTTGCGTGTACCACAAGTCAACCATTGTTTCTGGGCGAAGGCCTGGCGCTTCGCCCACAACTGACGCTACGCACTGTCCCACTGATATCGAATCTGAATGAATTGATCATCATAATTAAAGTATGACAAATATATAGTAAGATCTGATGAATAAAATAGCCGTCCGTAAGAGCATTATTTTTCTAAAGATAATATTTGTATAATATTGCACCGTACTGCGTCACCCTCCAGTACACAAAAGACATGAGATTGAATTTCATCGGACGCATACAGTTTTCCTTAAGACCTTCACGCAGAGGACATGTATACACACTGATCAAGCATATGGCCCATTGGTGTTTAACTGAACTTAACCTGTGATTTAGCATCAAGCGTTAAAATTGAAATATGGCAATGACATACACAAATCACGACAAGCGTCATGTAGCTCCGGAGTGCTTGGCGGTTGACATTGATCAGCCCAGCGTTGGGCTTCCCGCGCCAATTCTTCCACCCATCGCTATGAAAAATATATTTTTTAATTAGTTTTCGTAAATTTCATACAAGGGTGACATACTACACTCCGCCTCCAATGCAATGCTCCTAATGTAAGGTGTTACTCACGAAAGATAAGCAACCTTGGGGGATAATTTACGAGGGCACAAAATGCTTAATAATATGTTTTAACAAAATCTTCCTTCAATAACCAGGCAAACTCCAGAAATTGCTGTGCACAAATATTATAAATACTTATGTGTATCAGACATCTGATAATAGACTTGTTTATATAATTAAATGTATATATTCAAACTTCCTCTTATTCATATCTGTACAGTCAATGCGAAATAAAAAAAATATAATGATGATTATGGTCTTTCGAACATTAACTTACCAATTTTAACATATCCCCAGCCGTGGGAAGGCCGCGTATGCCGCGCGCCGCATCGCTGCGTCTACGATTCAAACGCGCTAAAACACGAGCTTTTTCATTCGGCGACAGCTCTGACTCGATGTAGCCCATACATGAAGGACTTGGACCAGGCTAAATAAATTTGGACATTTTATATACTTTTTACGCCTACTACTCTTACCTTCTCTGTTAAATACTCAGCTCCAATGAACTTTGTATCGAGGGTGAATAGTTAGATATAACTTTATCTCTTTCTGTCACCAATAATTTGACATTCGAATGAAGGAGACAGTACATTTTGTAACTAAACAACTGATTATGTTTTAAACACTTGGCACTTAGGGCACAAGCACTTTTTCAAATTCACTTGAAGTTACCGATTCAACCAAAATCTCTGTTCGTTATTGGACTAAAGTTGTTAAGTCTCGTTCGTCTATAACTACACTGCCTTTCCACAAACACATAATGGAAAAAATAGCTACACTTCAATAAGTAGATACACAGTAAAAGTAACATCCAGTAAATGTCCCACTACTGGGCTAAGACCTCCTCTTCTTTATGTGGATAAAGTTTGGAACTTACTCGACGAGTATACACGAGGATACACGTAGCAGACTCTCAGCCGCCACATGGGGGTTTCCTCGCGATGAATTCCTTCACCGCCGAGCATGAGATGAATTATAAACACAAATTAAGAATATGAAAATTCAGTGATGCCTGCCCGGGTTTGAGCTTGATCATTGGTTAAAACTCACGCCTTCTAAACTGGACCATCATATTTTTTACCATTACATTAATAAATTAACTAAACTCTTAACGTAGCATTAGGTTTATAATTTTGCAATACGTACAGGATAACGACAAAATGTATGGGAATCAGTGTGCCCACACATTTTAGCTCCACAGTAATTAATATATCCGTCCGCGACTAGTATGTCTAAAAATATTAATATTAAGAAGATTTGCATTTTGTTACCCTTGAATTTTGACACAATTTTTTTTCGACTTGTTTATATAAATATATATGACATTTCAACATTGATTATAAAGAACAGAATTAAAGCCGAGCGTACACACGTGTGAAAACTTATGCAACGGTTGTCGATATTGTGAATTTGATTGTTTTTTTTTAATATAAAACTATAAAAAATATCTAAAACATAATTAGAACAAAATAATAATTACCCTATTATTCCCTATCTTCAATTGCGTGTACAATCGTACTCGGCATTGAAGAAAAAACAAGAAGTATTCTGGGACACCCGGTTAAATCAGTGACTTAAAACGATAACAAAAAAAATAGTTTAAGTAATATTATATAAAACCATATAAAATAGAAAGAAAAATGGAAAGATCGCCTGGAGTGGGCCTAACACTTTTTCCTTGCGTGACGGTATCTGCCAGTTCAATCTACTGTAAGCCGCGTAAAAGAACTTCTCCAAAAAACATCATGTGAAAACCTGGACGTGTCTGATAGTCTTGACACATTAACGTGTCCACCGACCGCTGTAAAGTACAGTGATAGGATAAGCTGGCAACCTTCTTCTACAGACGAGTGGATACCTATATCAGCTGTAGGATATTAGTTTACTTATTAAATATATGTTGGGTGGGTGGTCCCTCGACGGACATACTCAAAGCCTAACATGCGATAAAATGTCCCTCACGTGACAGCGGCAATTGATTTGCTGCTTACTCTGTGGTGCTATTACGGTTAGAGCAGCAACTGTTGCTATCAAATATTTAGCACCACTAATGACACTGGTGATTAAAATTATAAGCAACATAAAAAAGAACACAAACGAAATTTAATTAATCTTCTTTATTTTAAATATTACACATGTAAACATACATTAAAAGCTTATCAATAATAAACATTATTACACTTATCATAAAAAAAAAATATACAAAATTTGTTAGTTTCATTAAAGTACAAAATATTATATAGATGATATAAAAAAAAAAGTGTAAATTTCTTCCAACGTAAATAAATATGACGACCATTCGTGGTAACTGTTGTACTCAATATGTTTTTTCTAAAATTGTTGTTATATAATTGTATATATAATGTTAATATACAAGTAACTTCATATAATAAAAAAATGTATAGTTTTTCAATATTATAGATTATCGTACACAATTCGAATATGCGAAAGTAACTTCTTCTTTGACTTTTCTTTACCATAATAAAAAAAAAAGTATATACATTATATGGCAACTTTAAATTTCTGCAACCATTTGTAAGATTAAATGCAAAATATATAATTATTTACTTCTTGAAATCACATCGTTTTATTAAATAACTCGTAATCGGAATGTTTGATAATTATTTGATAATTATAAATATAATTGTTTGATATATAATTAAAAATTTAAATCAACATCACATTAGTCTTAGTAATTTAAATAGTTAATTAACCATCCCTAACGACCGTTAATGTCTGTAAGTAAAGAAATAATTCAATCGCTTAGCTAACTACTGCCATTCAAGACTTATTTATAATCGAATAGCAGGAGCAAAGATATTTCAACAATTTTGACCTTGAATTGAAATGACATAATTGGTCGATATTAATAATCTGTGGTATTTACAAAAATAAATTTAGGATATCGGCGTAATAAAATTGTTATCAGTACTTTGGAAGTAAAAGGATACAAATAGTTAAGTCGAAGAGTGTTTATACTAATACAACAAATGCGAAAGGAAACTCTGTCTGTTACCTCTTCACGATTAAGCTGCTGAACCGATTTAGATGGAATTTGATATGAAGGTAGTTTGAGTCCCGGGTAAAGATTTTTCTAAATTCACTCCTCGAGAGTGCCACATGGGTGGACGGTTTGTGTGTTATGGGTTCAGCTAGTTGTAAGTAAAGATATATTGATAAAGAACTGTTTGTAGTACATAATAAAGTATAAATCTCATGGAATATGTAAACTTATGTAAACTTATGTAAATTATTTTGTTTATTTTACTGCTCCTGCCATTGAAACACACCAACTAATAATTTTCACTTTTTAAAGTTGGTAGAACGTCTGGTTGAGCTATCATCTCATCCACACTGTTAGACTAAAGTTTTAAAATTGACTAACAATCACAATCACGACTACAATGAACCAACTACATACTTCTACTTCATCATTTAGTAGTATTCGATCTTGAAAAACTACTGGATGTCTTTTAACGGGTACCTTGGTTTGATACATAATACAATATACCATAATATATACAGATTAAATAATTTATTATACTTAGTATTATTGTTAACGAAGATCGCGAGCTACAAAATGGGCAAATTTTTGAGTTGCCGTACGCTTACTTTTTTTATAATTCATAGTTAAGTCGTGAAGTAACTCTTGCTTGTTTCACGAACTAAACTACAATGGCGTGTTTGAGCGAACCCTTCTTTTTAAGAGGGGATGCATAAGCCCGCTAATGGGAAATAATCGGGCTTATTTACTTTTAAGTTATTATAAAGTTAAGTTCCAGTCTGTAAATCTTCCACTGCTGGCCTAAGGCCTCCCCATCCTTTTGAAGAGAAGGATTGGAACTTATTCCACCACGCTGCTCCAATGAAACACCATAATCTACCAATCCGTAGTGGATTATGGTGTTAATATGGTCAATTGAAATTAGACACATGCACGTTTTCTAACAACGCCGAGCCGGCGAGCAAGAGATGATTTACAAACAAAAATTAAGCACATGAAAATTCAGTGGCGCCGGAGCGGTTACTCCCTGTTGACCCCTATGCCATCCCTGTTTCAATCACTATATATCTCGTAATTGTAATTGAACTTAAATGTTTAGTAGATTTGACACGTGTTAAAAGGGCATGAATCATTTCGCCATTGTTATGAATACCTTATATATCTTTCTCTTTTTGACAACAAGGTTTTTGTGAAAAGAAATTCCCTCTACATATCATGTAGATAGAAACCAGCTTAGACGTTAAATTAAATGTTTTTTATCAAATTACAACATTGCAATTCCCCCACTAAATATTCCTTTAATATATTCTAGGCATTACGAATGTTATTATAATTATATCGTTGACATTATATTAGAAAACCGGTTTAAATCGCTTACAAGCCTTTGAAAAATAACAGTCATTGTATTTTAATCGTTTAATTCTCTTCCACGTAGTCTTCTGGCTTCGGCAGATAATACATTGAGTCGATGAAGTACTTGGTGATGTCTGACACGAGACTTCGGTCGGGAATGCCTTGAGCGACGCCGTATATGGCCATCTGGAAAAATAAGGATGCCAATCAGTTTTGGACTTTATATTGTGTGGCATAAAGTTCAAACTCGTTAGGGAGATCTAATACTGAAAATTGCTAAACATTACTTTTCACAGAATTATAGTTAAAGAGTTTTAAATCAGAAAATAAAATTTCACAGTTGGAATCCGTTCTTCCTTTCCGTCTGAAAAAAATTACACCATCAATGTTCAGTCAATCAGGAGAACTAAGATGTTGACTTGTATGTCTTATTACACTGGCTCACTCACCCTTCCAATCGAAATATTAATACTTCGAAGCCCAAATGAGATACTGCTTTTAAAACATAATATTTATTTAAAAAAAAGTAAATAAACTATTTTAGATGCACGTTAAGACCGACCTTCCCGTCCACCGGCTCCCCGCCCTCCTTGAGGCAGGCGCTCGTAGCGGCGCGCACGTCGGCTACGAACCGCTCCGCTACGCCCGCCTGCGTGTGCGCGTGCGTCACGGCGATGTGGATGCTGGATAATAAGATGCATTTTACATAAATAAAACCTTCTCACGCAGACCCGGCACGGATACCCCTACCGTGTACTTTCGGCATACGTAAAGGGGGGGAAATATTGGTTACAATAGGTTCAAGTTTATGCAGCAACTCACCCTGAGGGGAACTGTAGGGCGTTCAAGCTCCATCCCTTCTTATGCAACTTCTCCGCCAACTTGAACACGTCGAACTTTTTAGAGCCGAACGCGATCACCGTCGTGGCCGGCTTGCCGAATATAAATATCCCTTCGATTTTTCGTAGCCTATAAAAATATAAAGTTAACATAATTATTGATCGATGGCCTGTTTCACTAACTTAAATAACCTTTTATAGTCTATGATTTTTATATGAAAAGTGATTCGTTTTACGCGGTCAATTTAGTTTAATGGCGAGACTTTGATTTAAGTTAAGAGATTACAATTTCCGTTAAGTTGAACTTTCAATTAATCAGCGCATAGCAAAAGTGGACTCGCTAACACTAGAGATCAGACATTATTGTGTAATAAGAAATGAAAACTCACTCGGCTTCGATGAATCTCGCGACGGAGACGATCTCCTTCGTCATCTGCACGTAGCGCTCCACCCCCACGAACATCATGGTGGCCCAGCACGCCGCGATCAGCCCGCCCGCGCGGCTGCCTGCGCACACGAGAGGCTCCAGTTACGGCAAAAGCACATTATTGTATTTACTTGTACAATTATATTCTTATATGTGGTCATTTCAAAGTTTATCTACCGAGAAGTATTTATCTTAATCGGGCATCAGGGATAGGTTCAATATTATTGATTAGATGTTTGATGGTAAAGGAAGACATTTTATAATATTTTTTTCAGAATTATAGTAAACGCAAAGTTACCACCGGTTCAGAATGTCCATTCTACCGAGAAGAACCGGCAAGAAACTCACTAGTTGCAATGTTTGTATTACAATTTTTTCTCACAGTTCATATAATTATTATCACTGAATCAATTAAAGTGATAAATATTATTGTGAACATATAACTGTAAGTATCTCTACTGTGTCAAAAACATCCCAAAGGGAGTCTCTCGCCTGTACACATCAGGTGATAGTCTTAGTTCTGACACTGTGCAAACCTTATTAAGAGAGGACGCCTTCGCCTAGAAACAGAGGCAATATTTGAAATATCTACGAGTGATTAATCAGTACAGCGTTATAGTTACCGTTGACCGTAGGCGACCCGTACACTCCTCCTGGCCAGTCAGTAGTGACGGTGTACTGGTGATGCCGCAGGCTCAGGCGGCGGTACACCACCACCGACGTGCCCTTGGGGGCGTAGCCGTACTGCGGACGACGAATCAATACAACGTGAAAATTACGAATCTACAAAAATTTTTTTTGCGGCGAAAGAAAACATCGTAAAAAATTTTGAAGCAATTCTAATATGTGTCGAAGAGTTTTTGATGTTTACATGCTTATAGGGCAATATGACAATGGATAGAACGCGGCTTGAAAATGCGTAATAAAAGTATTAAACTACATAGGGGCTGAGCTCAACGGTTATAGAGCTACAAATATTTTAATCATTTATAAGAGCTCGGAGCTGAATAGTTATAAAGATATATTTTATGAATATTTACAATTACTAAATTAAATTTGACACAGAAATCTGTGACACAAAATCGGAATGCGAGTACTTTTATATCGAATAAAATAAAATTTCACTGAACACCCAACAAAATGGCTCGAACCGAGGGAGAGTACCTTGTGCGTGTCGGCGGAGATGCTGGCGACGCCGGGCAGGCGGAAGTCGAAGGGCGGCAGCGCGAAGCCGGCGCGCGCCATGAAGGCGGCCGCGAAGCCGCCCAGGCACGCGTCCACGTGCAGCGGCACGCCCGCCGCGCGCGCCAGCGCCGCCAGCGCCGCGATGTCGTCCATCGTGCCGTACGGGAAGTTCGGCGCCGAGCCCACTATCTGAGGGAACCGCCTCGTTCGCGTTCAGACCTCGCCTGTCGTCCTCGGCCACAGACTTGTAGGGTGCGAGGAGCGCACTCGGGAAAGAGCCATCGCAAGTTCCGAGTGCGTCACCCAATATTCGGTTTCCCTATGATCCGTATACCGAAAGTCGTGTGGGACTGTGGACTGGAGATTTATCGTCTTTGACCACTAAATATCCGCTTTTTAGACATGTTTGGAATACTATAAGATACTCGACACGTTCCACATCTGCACAAAGTGTCTTCTCCTCTTAAGGAGACGGTTTGAAGATATCGATTGATTGATTTCGCGATTTTGCTCTAATATGACCTTGTAGAACTTGAAGAGAAAAATAACACTTTTTTTTTTAATTACTACAAAACTGAAAGTTTAATAATCTCATACTCTCCTACTCACCATACAAGTTCTCCTGCCAATAGCCCGTCGTACGGCGTCCACGTCGACAGTGTAAGTTTCACTCGACACTGGCACCGTCACCACAGATATGCCCAAATACTGCGCCGCTTTATCGAAAGCTGAGTGCGCAGTTACTGGCAACACCATTTGAGGGTTGCTAATGCCATTGCTGTAAGCCAAATCTCGGAACGCTTTGCAAGCCATCATAATCGACTCAGTCCCGCCTGTTGTCACCTAAAATTAATTTTAAAATGTAAATTTTACAGCCTAATGTCCTACAATTTTGCTAAAGCAGATTTTCATTTGATACATGTACGAGAATATTTCTTAAGTACGTGAAAATTCAGTGGTGCTGTGCAATCTTCGGACAGGATTCACGCAGCATTATCAGCGTGACAGGGAGAAAACTAATCTAATAAATATCTTAAAAATATGGTTAGTTTAAAAAAAACCGAAATCTCTATATTTCCTTGAACATACATATACTAGAATGTGTAATTAATCATATTCATTTATAATATTACAAACGAGATACAAACTTTAGACTAAAATAAAAAGACGCAACTGAAGAAAATCTGAGGTGCCTATGTAAAAATACAATAAACCTATTTTGATATTAGTATGTGACAACACAAAAAGTATCTAATTATGATACATGAACGTCCGCCATTTTACAATGACAGTCTAGTGATACGGCATATTCGGGTTTAGTGTTTTATTAAATCTTAATAAAACATAAACAAAGCTTTATTACCAAATACCGTAATAAGATAATTGTAGTTTAAGTAATGCCTATCACGTGCCATGTTAATCTAATGCCTAGGACACATACTTCGCGATAACGCGAACATTCACGTTAGGTGTCGCGCATCAGATGATTTTACGGCCACAATTCAATCGGACACCGAACGCAATAAGTAAGAAGTATACATAATTTCAATATTTGATAACAAAACGTAACGACAACTATTTAAAGCAAATGCACATTCGCCTAAGGCAGAAGGCGAATTTTCTGGCAAGAATATTTTAAGTTTTTTTTTTTAAATGTTATAGGTGGCAAACGAGCAGGAGGGTAATCTGATGGAAAGTGACTACCACCGCCCATGGACATCTGCAACACCAGAGTGCTTGCAGATGCGTTGGCGGCCTTTAAGAACGGATGACGAAGGTGCCCAAGTCGTATCGGTTCGGAAAAATCGGCGGCGAAAGCTGGTTCCACAGAGTGGTTGTGCGAGGCAGAAGATGTTAAAAATCGCGCTGTTGTGAATTTTCGGACATCTAGGTGGTTCGGGTGAAAAGTAGCTCAGATGTTAAGGAAAAACATTAATTTACACGATCTTATCAATATAATCTTATAAATTCTGCTACAGTTCCGTGATTGGTGCACACAGCATGACAATGCAATGAATTTCGCGAATAATACTTGAGCGAATAAAATTTAAACACAGTACGTATCTTAAGATCATCGAGGGCGAGATCGACGACGTATGCGTTTACCGACGTTTACTTTGCTATATTTCTATGACTTACTATTTTTTACTATTTACTATATGATGTAGATAAACGCATATTGTTAAAATAGTTCTGGTATCGAATACCGGGAAAAGAGGGATTAATATAGCACAAATTTCCACGACTTAACTCGTCCAGCAATTAATCATTTAAGCGTTACCGTCATCACCAGCGTGTTTTAACTTTAAGGAAACTTTGCTTTAAATATATTTTAACGAAACATTTCCTCAACGATTCAGCTTCTGCGATATTAATAATCTTGACAAAGTACAAAAATATTTTTGTTCTGAACATCAATCTCAATTTTTTGTTTGCAATTGTTGCTTTACAGAATTTCAGTTGACCGTAAATTGAGAACTAATTCACTAAGCTAGATTATAGGCTACAGACTAAAATAGTTACTCTTTTGATTCATATGTTACGGAAAGATCAGGCACAGGACAAACGGATTCCACCATGCTGATGGATGCATTTTAATTTACTTCCGACGCGTGCAGATTTTCTCACAATGTTTTAAACAACAAACAAGCATACAATACTGACGGCTATGATCTTCGGTAATGCTGAGCAAATTTCATATTGTGAAAAAAATACATTGAACAAAAAAGCTGATAAATACGAATTGTATCAAGATACATACCGTCCCACAACAATCGTCGTCGCCGTGGAACAGGTTGATTGTCATTCGTACTATTTCGGCTTCCATCTTATTGATGCCCGGGAACACGTCCGCGTGAAGCGGATTCGTGTACGCGGTCAGGGAGTAAGCGGAACACGCCACTTCGCTGATGTCCTCGTTCACGTGGTACACGGCTCCAGAAACGTTACCAATTTTCCAATCATATGAACCTAAAAATAATATTTTGTTAAATAAATACATTGACAAATATAAAATGGCATTCATTTAATATTAAGCCGTTATTATTACTCGTTGACAGTAAAATTTGTTATTAAGAACCATCGCTTCGGTAATGAAAACTCTCTGACTTCTGGAAAACTGGCACGAAAAACTCGGCGATGTTTTCGTTTGTAAAATTTCATAATCATTTACAATTTTAAATGGTACGAAAGTGTTCCAAGTGCAAGTTTAAAGTTACTAATCGTATGAGAACTTTTTGAATAACAATGTCCCTCTACATCATTGTCTTTTTTTTTTATTCAAGAACATAATATATATCGTGAAAGTTTTCTAGGATTCTATTGTAAAATCGTATACATTGACAACAGCCCACAACAGACTCTCACTGTAAATATCGAGCAACAGGGTGATTAACATTGCTAGTATCAGTTTAAGAATTTCTTATATTCTGTTGTCCTGAACTGGTGACGCCAAAATTAGAATTGATTCACCACAAATAAATTTTCAAATAGAACATACAAATTATTTTCTTGACTCCATTGACGAGTAAAATCATCTAAATCTAACGTAATCATCAATTTAAATCATGACATCTACTAAACCCAAGACACTAATTTCGAGGTAAAACATTGCGAAACTTTATGCTTCCACACCCATAGGTTTTGTCTGTGAGTTAATCAGTTATTGTAAGAGTTTTATTAAGTATAACCCGTTTCAATCACAAGACTAGAGACAAATAAACAACTATTACATTGAATTGACAAGCCATACCGCCAAGTAAATATTGAAAAATCTGCGGCAGTTATGTATGCATTCGTTCATTGATACGTTCAAAAAAAGCGTGTAGAAGCGTGCGAAGTAGTTATCAGAACATAAAATCTAAGTGGATATGCTGTATTACAAATAGATTACATACATATATCAATTAAGAAATATTAGTAGGGAATAAAGTAGACCTAAGTTTCGTTTCGTACCTAGTGTCAGATGCTTTTTGACTTCTTCAGCAACCTCCTCAGCAGTGAGACCACGTTCAGGCAGTTCCCGGTGTATGGTCATACCGGCTAGTCTCTTTCCTACATCTTTCTTGAAACCTTTCTTGATAGCATTCATTCTCTCTTCTATCTTTCGACGAACTATCGGAACTCGACGAAGCCATCTGAAGAACTCTCTTCGTAGTCTCACCGTGACACCTAAGTTTTGATAAAAAATATGTTTTTAATATAATTGTGTATTCAATTAAATCAAGTGTTATTTATTTTTATATAATATAAATAAATATAGTACTCTTGAATTAAAGTGTTTAGTATTAAAGTCTTAGTTTGTGTTAACTCTAGTGTTCGCCGGCGGCTTCGTCCGCGTGTTAGGTGGGAGCGGTCGTAGGTCTTAGTTATAAAGGTTTTAGTTCTTAGGTAGCAAGCTTGCTTTATACCAAAATTTATCAAATTCGGTTCAGTGATTTAGACGTGAAAGGATAACAAACATACAGAGTTACTTTCAGCATTTATAATTTTAGTATAGGTTTAGTTTAAAAATTCTGACACCCAAAAGAGTTGCACGCGCGGTAATTTCCTATTTTAGTCATTTAAGTGCTGTGGTTTTTCCAAATTTTTTAGTCACCAGATTAAATAGAAGACTACCAGTGTTAGAACTTTGTGCTGCTGGCTTGGGTGGATGGAAAGAGCAATACATCAGAGTATCAGTGATTTTAGGAGAAGATAACTTGCCATCAGCTAGACTATTCGCTAGCCTACCTTCCGAAAACAAATTGTCAATTTTTTTTGTGCCAAAGACGATAAACAATAAAATACGAGCGACGTAAACTGTATTTAATATTTTAATCAAACGGAAATATGTTTTAATTGTTTCGCTTACAAACGCTCATAATATTACAAATGCGAACATCAGTACAACGACGCGACTGCAATATTTAAACCATATATGTGACATACAACATAGGCAACGATTTTACTCATTTTCACGTAATTGTGTTGCTTATTAAAGAATTTACACGATGTCTAAACTATGTAGAGGTAATTTGTAGTCATCAGATTAATTACTACTTTGTCTTACTTTGCTTCTTACTAAATGTATGTAATATATATACATGGTACATATACGAAATTAACATTTTATACATTTTTTTCTGTCTGTCTGTTTGTTCCGGCTAATCACTGGAACGGCTGGATCGATTTTGACGGGACTTTAACTGGCTGATAGCGTACCACGCGCAACCCTCGCGCATGTCACCACTCCGCCGTCACGTCGGGTGCCTTATCATCACAAATGTCGCCTAATACAGAATTAATAAGTTACAGTAAAAACCGCGAACTGAACAATTACATTTTTGTTAAATTCAAACGCGCACGAAGTCGCGGGCACAGCTAGTAAGGGATCTATTATCGGAAATAGTACCAGTGCATTTTTAAAATATTTTTACAATTTTTAAAACCATTAAATTAAGAAAATAATATGTTCGTCATTGCAAAGTTATGTAGATCAGAAAAATTTACATCTGTCAAAAAGATCAAGCTATCTTGTACAGGGTATAATTTAACATTAATCTTTATTTATTTTTCTTAACTAAGGAGGTCAAGGATTTTTGATAATTAGAACATCAATTAAAATATAATCGGATACGTTAGGAACTGTCCTAGTTCTAGGTTTGAAGCGCAGTTAACTAATAGCAAAACGTCACCACAATGCCTTAGCAAGATGGTGTATATTTGGTAGAATTTCATCAGCCAATCTCGAGTTATAGATCGCGACTGTCGGATGAAAGTCACGTATTCTTTCCACTTCATTCTAGAACAGATCTATTCTTTTTTTTGTAATACCAGCTACCAAAAACGCTCGCAAATTTGTCTTCGTGACTACACGACAAATCTGTTATCTCTTATTATATATTTAGATGTTATCCTGTGATTACATTTTTATTAAATATAGCTTAACATAAATTAAAAAATATATATAAATGTATTTAAAAAAATAATAGAATTTAATTTTAATTATACCTAAAAAAACTTCCCTACTAATGCGGAATGTTGGTATGTAATAAATCGTAACACCAGGTTCCGTCTCCGCAAAGTCAATTAATCTTCCCTTGGGCTAGTTTTTCGCTTGTATAATAAAAATCCTCAAAAATTTTTAGCCTTCTTCAATTAAATTTAAATCCCATGTTAAGAAAACTTTGATTAATAAGGCGTAATATTACATAAAAGATTATATAGTTGATAAAAAAAACGTGGAGTTGTATTCGTTCATTTCCATGCGAGATATAAGATATTAAATCCTTGTTTTTAATAATCTACGTAACCGGTTATCGGAAAAAAGTAACTACTGAATTACGTGCCGGTTCTCCTCGGTAGATCCTACACTCCGAACCGGTTGTAGGTTAAAATTGAAAGAGAGAGAAGAGCCTATTTGAATAAACAATACGACCTCTGCTTCGAGAGACATAACGATGCATGTAACCTTTATTTACATCTCACAATAGAACGCTAAATAAACGATATGACTAATGGAATAAAATTACGAGCTCAAATAACAACAATAAAGTTACAAGTCATCCTCATATGACAAATGTGTTAGAATTGCACCATGATACATAAAAAAACGTATTTTTCTTTTTTTTTTTATTATTGAATCTATATACTGGATATACATTGGATAAACCGAAAGAAGCAAAGAATAATAAAAAGAAAACTGTGTCCAACATAATACATATTTCGGTAAATAAATAATTAGTATATTTAGATAAACCATATAAATGAGCTAATCTAAGGAATTTATGATGTTTGAAGAAAAAGAGCATCAAATAGCCCAGATATATATGTACATATGTGTATATATGTAAACTTCCAATAATACATGAGACATCAGTCTAGGAAAACTTCTTATACATAGTTTGTCTTTGGATGAAATGTAAAAAGAAAATATTTAAGAAAAAGACATATATTTTTTTAATCAGATTACGTAATCTACATGCATGTAATAAGAAATAATCGGGACTGTTTTGTTTTTTTATCACCCAGAATGGCAACATTATGTAATGCAAAGCCAATGAGGTGAATTGTAAAGAAACTTCACTTCAAAAAGGATGTGATATCCATCATAGAACAACTTACTAAAAATATATAATGTATACTAATATTATAAATGCAAAAGTAAGTCTGTCTGTCTGTTTGTTACTCTTTCAAAACCTAATTTGAAGAAATTTATTATGAATCAAATTTGAACCTTAAGGAGTGATGAAGGATATTTATGGCTAACACCTAACAACCAACCCCTCAAATAAGATCAAAGCTGTGGGTATCAATTAGTTTGAAATATAAATCACAGCGAGACCAAATATTGTCCTCCCATGAATAATATACACGGTAGATTTTTTTTCTCTTCTAAATATAATCAGGTAAGACACAGTGTAATTTAAAAAAAAATCTTAGCTGTAAGAACACATGAATTGCAAATTCAAACCACAGCAAGCATTGATTTTCATGTGTTTAATTTGTGTAAAACATAATAAGGATACATGCACATCAAAGGAAATTCTGTGACATTTGTATTAATCTAAATGTTGAATCTTCAACAGAAATAGAAGGGCCTTCGCGTGGCAGTGAGACATTTAGACGCTTTAACTTTTTTAATAAATAGAGGAAAACTGACTTACTGTCTTTGGCATTGTAGAGACTGTGTGCCCATACTATTGCTAGCACTGATGAAGCAGTCATTGTAACTATCTGCCATGGTTCTTTGCCTTCAAAAAACCGATTAACAGCTTTCAGTGGCTGCGGACGCTCACTCATCTCTAAAGAACAAAGAATGACTGTAATTATATTTTAAATCTTTGCACTAAGATAGCTAATATATTTTTTTATTTATTATCGAAAACTAAATAGATATATATGGATTTTGAAAATGAGAGCAAAATAGTTTCATTCAATATTTCAGATACATAAGCTAATGTTAGTTAATAATCATAATTTGTTAATAAAAACATTGTTCGTGAAATAAGAATGTATTTAATATTCTATACAATAAACTTATTTAAAATCTGAATCATGAGATTTGCTTTAGTATAGAAAACACTTCACCTACCTGTGCCTTCTAGTAAATGGAATGGAAGCTAATCAAGTACGATATCGTAAATCTTAATTTTCTTACTAGCAAATCAATTAAATTGTTAACATAATTCTTATCAAAATAATTCCAATGATAATAATAGTTGTAGATACACTGAATTTACGCCACAAGTTTGGTAATTAAAAGAGCACAGGGATCAACGAATTAATTCTGACTGTTAATAGATAACAAGAACACCAAGTACAAATTTACATTCAACAATAAAACGAAAAGAAAACAGCTGTATAGACTGCCGTAGGCTCGTTTAGTTGAACCTTGTACCTTGAAATAACTGTCAGGTGTCAAATTCATAAAAGTCGATTCAATAATAATATTAGCTTTTTAAATAATGTACCCGCTCTGGATAAATGGTTTTTACTAAATTACTAGGCTTTTAAAGACTTGGCAAAAAATCGAATCTCTAATATTCTAAATGATTCAAACACTATCCCTATATCAATTAATAATTTTAAAAGGTATTCTGTTAGTATAACAGATATTATGTCTTGAAAAAAAGCAACTTAAGAAGTTATATTTAGTTATCTGTACACTTTAACATATATATTATCTGCGTAGATCAATTTGTTTTATTTGTATTTTGTCCAACCAAAGCAAAGTAAATAAAAAACAACCACCTCTTATTGGCTAAAATGTTTGATGTATTGTTGTCGCTCTGAAACGCATAACGTACCTGCAACAATGAGTCATCCTCCGCCTGTTTCCTGTATTCCAAACACTGCCAAAATGTCGAAAGCTAAAAAAGTAATTGAAGAAGCGAAAGAAATAAATAATCCAGAAATTGATTTGGTGGATAAAGGGATTTCTAGCTTAGACGAAATACCTGGACTATGTGAGTTGGACTTTCTAAAACTAGTTTTCCCTTATATAGCGCAGAACAAGTTTTCGTACTTAGTTTCGCGAGTGTTTTGATTTTTTTTATACATAAATATATATTTGTGCACACAAATAAAATAAAAATAAATTCGATAAACTTGCTCAAAGGACAATATAAAATATTTTAATATTTTAAATTAATAGGTCCTTAAATGATTTCCAATTTCGTTGATGATCTAACGCATAGAAGTTACGTGGGTTTTCAGTATGTAGTATTTAAAAGTATCTAAACCACGGAAAAATATCCCATGGCTACGTAACCTCTTTATACTTTTTACATCTTGACCTAATAGTCAAACAATTATCATGTCTGGATTTCAGTTAGTCTCGAAAACATTACACGTTTAACACTGAGTCACAATAAGCTGCAAGTCGTTCCGGCTGGACTAGCGAACCTCATTAACTTGGAGATTCTTAACCTTGCTAACAACCACATCGAAGAGTTGCCAATAAGTTTGTCATCGTTGCCAAAACTTCGAATTTTAAATGTGTCGCTTAACCGACTCTACACTCTACCAAGAGGATTTGGTGCTTTCCCGGTGTTGGAAATTTTGGATTTGACCTATAATAATTTAAAAGAGCAAACTCTACCCGGAAATTTCTTCATGATGGGTGAGTTTATAAACTTATGTTTTTCGAAGTGATAAATCCCTAATCATATTTATTAATCTATTGATTTAAATAATACATAATTATTTCTTATGATATTTTTTTCTTTGTGTGTTAATCAAGTGAAATGCCGAATGTATTGGTATGAGAGTGACCAATAGATATCCATAGATGGATAGACTATAATTTTTTTAATTTGGTTGATCCTACCTCTGTATTTTTTTATAATTTTTAAATAAATTGCTGGTTAGCTCGGGCGAGTAACAGCTAGTAATTTTATAAATGTACCAGTGTGTGGTGTGCATTGACATTCTGCTGTGTCATAGTTTCATCCCTGTATAATGTATGATAGTAGTGATGTTAAAAAAAATGTTCCCAATTAACAGACATAGATAAAAAAGGTTTTATATTAATTATTATTAATACTATAATAGAGCAATTTGGGATGAAAACTGTTATTAATTTGTCATAATTGTTTCTTTCAGAAAGCCTCCGAGCATTGTATTTGGGAGATAATGATTTTGAATTCCTACCACCAGAAATTGGAAACTTAAAGAATTTACAAATTGTAGGTACCTATTAATACTTTGATATTTTCCTTATGTAAATGTTGTGGTTTAAAATTCAAGGAAAATATGATTATTAATATAATAATTAACATCAAAATGATTTACATAATATCTTTAAAAACCTTCATGAAACAAAAAATATTATTCCTTTTATATATTGCAATAGCCATGTAGTCATGAATAATATGTTTTTTTATTAATTGTAGCTTTCAATGAGGGAAAATGATCTAATAGAAGTGCCAAAGGAGCTTGGTCAGTTGGCCCGATTGAGGGAATTGCATTTACAGGGCAACCGTCTTGTTGTCTTGCCACCAGAAATAGGTAAATCCGATTATGCAACTGAGATTTCGTTTATAAATGCCAAGTAAAATTTATGAACAGAAAAATAACAAATATATTAATTAAAATTTCAGGTACATTAGACCTTGCAAGTAATAAGTCTGTGTTAAGATTGGAAGGTAACTTCTGGGTTCCACCAATCGAAGACCAGTTGAAGCTGGGACCTTCGCATGTACTTGACTACTTGCGTTCAGAAACATATAGAGTGTAAGTATTAATGTCCATCAATATTCTATTTTTAAATACACATATTTATAAAATGAATTGATTTGAATTTCACTTACTACAATGAAGTGTTATAAATTGTTATTAAAATTTGAATAGTAGATACAAACAGACAGTTGAAAGTATAATATAGTTTTCATCATTTCATTCCTTCCGTCATCTTAAAATTATCAGTAAGAACTAACCGAGTACTAGAGTACTAAATTTTTAGATTAGAATCTATGCTGATAAAATAATTGGTTATGTAAAGATATTTGTGTTTTGCTTAGTATATAAAATTCAATAGGAGCAAATAATATATGCACATTCCACATATTATACTTTAATGATAAAAGTTATGTTAAGATAGTGTATATACAAAAAGTATTTGGATGAAATGGTAATTGTGGGTACTAAAATATGTTTTGCAGACTGTACAGTCGTCACATGTCAGCTAAGCCGCCTCCGCCACCGCAGACACTGGACAAGAGCAAGAAAGCCAGCAGGGCTCGCTCCTAGTTTAATATTTGTGTTTTCACTATCATTGTAGAACCATAATTTAAGCATAACATTTACTAGTATTACAGTTTTAATCTATACTAATATCTATGCTAATATTATAAATACGAAAGTATCTAACTCTGTCTGTTGCTCTTTCACGGCCAAATCACTGAATCAAATTTGATAAAATTTTATATGAAACATTCTGGAACCTCATGGAAGGAAGTAGACTACTTTTTTATTGCTAACATCTGACGACCGATCCCTAAAACACTAGAAAAGCTGCTGGAGACAATTATTATGAATGAATTTTAATGAAATGTTGTTTTGACATTTCTCAATAAGTAGTGAGCTGTACCCTTAGTACGAGTTTGACAGTTAATTTCAAGTAATTTACTTTCGGTTTTCTTTTCATACAAATCCTATCAGCGCCCCAAGTGTAAACGCAGGGGAACTAAAATCAATAGTACGAGTTTTTATAATTAGCGTTCCTGCACACGATGCCGTCACCGCGCCGTCGCCGCGCCGACGCCGCGCAATTACACTGTAGATACGAGTCGCGCGAAGCCCGCCACCGCATCGACGCCGCGCCGCTACCGCGCGCGTTCCCCTCCCTCCTTGTTTGTTTGATTCATTCCATTACCGGCCGCGTACGAACGTTTACATTATATAAGACATGTTTGCGTCACGTGCGATCTCGCGGAGTGCACGTTCGTACGCGGCCGGTAATGGAATGAATCAAACAGCAGGGAAGGAGGCGAACGCGCGCGGTGGCGGCGCGGGAGCGGCGCGGTGGCGGGCTTCGCGCGACTCGTATCTACAGAGTAATTGCGCGGCGTCGGCGTGGCGACGGCGCGGTGACGGCATCGTGTGCAGGAACGCTTAACGTTATCGAGTTTTGAAGTCTAAATAACGGGCGGTTTTCGACATTTTGGTAGTACGAGTAACGCTTGACAGATTTACGCATGTAAATTGACGTTTTCGTTAATTTTTGTTTTGAACTCACTTGATTTATTTAGGTAAGAGTAAGTGAAACATCATTTTAAAAATTAACTATTAAGCGTGTGAGGCAATATTATGCTTGAAGACTAGCTACAACCGTTATGGTATATATTATATATAGCAACGAATTTTAATTCTGCGGTGAAATTTATCTTTAAATAGCCGTATTTTAAACGAACATATTTTCTTGAGAATTGCCTTAGAAAAAAGTTAATAAGTATTTGTGTTAACATGTGAAAAAGAAATGAATAATAAATATAAATTTATTTTTAAATGGCATCCTAACACGTTATTTAATTACATAGAAAATAAATGATAATTGTGTAAAATAATTTAATTTAACTATCATAATTACATTAAATTGCTTATTGCAGAGAACTAAATATTAAAACAAAAGATATCATTGTGATATGTATGTTTAAATGAGTACTTATTTTCAAAAACAATAAATATACTTACTACGTTTCTAATCTCTATTATAAATTTACGGTCCTTACAATTAATTCGGATCGTATTGTATATTAAGCGTAATAATAAATTTATGTCTACATACCTCTTGATGAATTTTATAATAATTTCAAACTCCGATAAATTCATCTTTAAGCCAATTTTCACCACTACTAAAACACTTACAAATTAATACATTCACAGTTTTTATTTCTTTTAATAAAATAAACATTGTAAAATAAGATTTTAATATAACCTTCAAAATTTTAGAGACAATACTTTGCGACAAATGTCAAATACAATAAAAATGGCCGAATATATTTTTCTCACCTTTGATTGCGCGTGTAAGTGAGATGGAAATATAAATTGTGGTGTAGTCTATTTCGAGTAGCTCGACGGTTATCATGGTTTTAAAGCAAACGTGTAATGTCAAACTCATACTACCGAATACAAATACGTCGTAAACGTTTTCGAGAAGTCGATATGTTATTAACGCATGAAGTATTGAAACTCGTACTAGGGGTACTGAATAGCTAATGATAAAGAGAAACAAAGTTAATTTTGCTTTGTAACATTAAAACAAGATTCTTTAAAGTATAAATCAAGACTGAATCAAAGATATTTAAATTTGTTAAATGCCAATTTTGCCAATGAAATTATGCTATTGACAAATGGTATGACATTAACACAGTGAGGCTATTCGATAACAGTAGAATCTCGACAAACATTGAAAATAATATTTATTATGACTACTATTTATCTTAATCACAATGATATCATATATGTGGAACTAAAAGCCATCAAAATGATTTTTCTTTTCCTCTCATTTTAAGCTTTTAATAATAATTTATAAATCATACCTAAAACTAGCTTAAGAATCGAGAAGTTTCTTAAAAAAAATATTGTAAATTTAATGTTAATACGAGATTGATAAATATATTAGGGGCCACTTATTTTGTGGCATTTAACTTATAAAATATTTCAACTACTTCAAGTTTGCTATAATGAAAGTAATAAGGTTACTAAAATGTAATAGTTTAACATGCATTTAAATAGTTTGAATACAAAGTGGTCTCTATAAGTGCCATAATTTAATAATAGGCTATATAAACAAATTGATATTTAAAAAAAAAATTACAATCCGATCACTACATCTGTGCACTCGGCGGCGATGATGTCATATCGGTGTTCTGGTACGGTGTGAAAAACAATTATCCCTAGAAATACTAAAAACTAACATTTTATTTGTATAATGTTTGAAGTAATAAATAAATTATATAAAATAACAGGACGAGAAACTGAAGGGGAAATATTGTGAGTGAATTGTAATTTAAAAATTATTGATATATCAACTAAATTTTAAATTAAAAAATATACTATCTTTAGTAATTAAAAATTTATTTGTATCTTAAAATATAAGGAACACAATAATTGTTATAATAAAATCACACAAATTCATATATTTATTAAACACGAACACATGGTGCTAACTTAAATGTTATTTTGTCAATTTATAACATCTTTGTAATACAATAATTGTAAGAAATAAATAATAACTAACAAAACCAGTTTTTGTGCATCAACCGAATATTTGGAACAAATCCTCAGTGGTTTTCTCTGTGAGGTATATTTACTTTATTAAAAGTAATGTTATGGCAATGCTATGAATGAATTGATGATTATAAAAAACATTTGTTCTAACTACCAACGCATAGTAAAAACTATTGAGCATAAAAAAATTTAAATTATGAACATCAGTCACTTAGTATCTGATAAGAGAAGGAGTTTTGGAAATTTCTAATGGAAATTACATGGGTAAATTTTGCTTGTAGGACACCTGGACATGCAGTTAGTACATTGTTTAATACCAAGCTCTAAATAAGTCCTTATTCCTCGAGATGGCTAATTGGACAGAATATATGTCAAGTCCAGTCATTAAGCACCTTTGGCCTCCACATGCTTCATTTTTAATTATTATTCATCTTGTGCCTGGTGATAGAGGAAAACATTGGTATCGGCACAGGATATAGCTATGCCACAAGTGTATACAAAACAAAAGCTGGAATAAATGGATCTTATTCCTTGGCAGGAGATAAGGTCGTTGTGCTGTTATAATAAACTAGTTGTTACGAGAAACTGAAGCCGAAAAGAAAATAAGGCTTATGTCGCCATGTATATACATGAAAAAGTTCCAAGGAGTTAATTTAGCCGTTTACATTTCATTTGTCACAAAATATACATAAACTAAGTAGAAGTTTAACGCATAAGCTTGTTTAGAATTTGATCGTGTAAATTGTATATTGTAACTGAGATATAAGTGCCAATGAAGGCAACATGCTTATTAAAAATATAATAATCTAGATATGATAAATGAGATCTAATATCCATACTAAAATTTTCAAGCGGGACGATTATAGGAACAGTAGATCCTCGAATTAGTCCGATCAAAATACATAAGATTTTTGCTGTAGGTTTATTGTAGAAGGATCTAGGCTAATAGTATTAACTTGTTATATAACAGAAAAATTTAAATTAAACGCGGGTATAACTGCCAGTAACAGTATTATAACACTAATTTTATAGGAATTAAGAAATAAATTTAGCTTATAAGAAAGTATAGTTACTCTTTCAATTTCAAGAAAGAAAAACATACTAATGTCAGAGTAGAAAATGTCAATGTAAAGTTAAGTTATTTTAAGACACAGATAATAAAATGTATCCAACAAAAAAAATATATTCAGACTTTTTAAGTAGTAATAAATTTAAAAAATTGTGACTGAAAAAATATGAATATTAAAAAATACTTGAAATGAATATGAATATATCCATCCTTCGTAGATGCTATATTTGTTTACGTTACGCAAATCACGTTTAAGAAACCCCCAAAATCCTTCAAAAACGGGGCGATGTCCGGAGAAACCGGGTCGAGCCTAGTCCAACACGACTTCGTCACTTCGACGACCAATATTTCGAGAATCGTTACGTTTTTATTAGAATCACCAATCGATTGAAAATTAATTCAATCTTCGTCTCCATACTCCGACGAGTCGTCATCGGATATCTCCATATTCCTGGTGGAGTTCGCGACCGGCTTCGAATGTTCCATCGAGAACGCATACGATTCATAGTCTATGACTTCATCGTCGTTCAGGTGTGAATTACCTTCCACGAAACTAGCAAACCTGAAAGAAATCAATTTATACAATCACTGACGTGCCCTGCGTAAACCGATAGTTGTAAAGACCTTTATTCCATCCGTACGTGTAAGGAATGTATCGATTAGTAAATATTTGTCTATGTGTAAATCTCAACCTTCGATTAGTGTCTAACAGGCTATTTGACCGGTTTTTAAAATCCATTTTATATTATTTTGTAGAGGTTAAGGAACCCAGTAAAAGTTGTTTTTTTAATTCTAGTATATTTTTTCTGAAAAACATCAAATTAAAAATTCCATATTTAAATAGCGCGCGAAAACGCTACTTTGACAATATGGCGCTGCAATAGGGTCGGTTACGTCACTAGCCTGTATTGTAATCTGTGGCACATATAATCCACATACAGTAGGCAAACGAGGTTAACAAGCAAGTGACGTAATCATAAACCCGACTAATCAGGATCGTTTTGTATCACATGACAAACGTTTAAAAAAATAGGTTTTTATTTATGGATTTTTGAATAAATAAATTATTATTTTCAACAATAACCATTTTTTAACTCATAATTTATACGGATTACAATAATTGACACTTTATTTTACGCATTGTCAAATAGCCTATTATATATCGAACGAGAGAGGCGCAGACCGCTTGGCGTCGTGCAGGCGCAGCATGACGCTCCACTGCTGGCAGTCGGGGCTGGCGCAGTAGCGGCGCAGGCCGTCCAGCGCGCGCTGCGTCTCGCGCGCGCCCTGCTCGTAGTACTCCTCGCTCGACAGCAGGCGCGGCTTGGGCGGGAAGCGGCGCCGCCTGCGGGGCGTTGTATTCTTTATGGATTCATTGCAATCAATTATTTATTCATTTTGAATAGAAATCTTGGCCCCTATAATTTAGTATATCATAATCATATCGCTGAACGAGCGCTTAAATATGATCTACCTACCTGCTTATAATCTTTATACGGCGGTTTCCTACCGGGATAGGCACGAAAATTATATTCATACAAATACTTTTTAAATTCCATGTTAATCATTATTTTGTAATTTATGAAAATTCTTTACCATAGTTCCGAACACCATAATTACTTTAATGAATTATTACTGTAAGCATATAAATAACGTGCTTACCTGGGCTTCTTTTTAAATCGTGTCGTTTGCCAACCTCCCGCTTATATATTTAAAAAAAAAAATATTTTCGCATTTAGAATTCGAAATCAAAATAATGTTTTCAGATTGATCGAATAGTTTTATTGTATCGTCTATTCAAAGATGACAAGTCGGTGGTAAAAATGGAAATATCTAAGGAAAATTTGCGTGCGATAATTTTCTCCAACTTTCAAAGGAGATTATCGCCACTTCAGTGCTTTGAGGAGATCACTTCTGTATTTAGTGTTGCAGCACCATGTCTTAGGACTATAGAACGCTGGTATTTAGAATTTCAACGTGGGCACTCTAGCCTCAGTGTCAAGTCACATGAAGGTCGTCCAAAAACCGCCATGACGCAAAAAAAAATCGAAGCCGTGCGGCAACTAATCCTCGAAGATCATCATGTGACATACCGTAAAATAAAGGCATCCGTGGACATTTCAGAAAAAAAATCCTGCACGGAGAACTTGGCGTAAGAAAATTGATCTCTCGTTGGATACCACATTTGCTTAGCGACGACCAAAAAACAGCCCGTGTTAGTTGGCGTCCAACACTCTGCAGCGACTCAATCGAGGAGAGTCAAAGCATGCTTAGGATATGGTTAGTGGTGACGAGTCTTGTACGTATGCTTACGATCCAGATTCAAAGCAGCAGTCAACTGTCTGGGTCTTCCAGGATGGGCCAAAACCGACCAAAGTCATACGCTCACGGAGCTCTTAAAAAAATGGATGCCTCGTTTGTGGTAAAGGGTGGTTACGTCGCCATTATTGTAGTTGAAGATCGCAAGACGGTTACCGCTGAACGGTTACCGGTTGTTACCATTTATTATTTTTCAAAGAAGAAAAACAATAAATGATAATAATCTATTAGATTGTCTATTGTTCTATACCTACTTATTTCAAACGACACAACTTAAATGGCAGCCCTCGTATAGTGTGCGCGTAAATATTTGTGTTTGCGATTTTGAATGTGTACGTGTGTACGTTTAAATGTGTGCAGCCCCGCTAAAAATAACAGTCTTTTTCGAACGGAATTCTTTTATGCGGCTTGCTGTGGAGTGAACTAGCGGATATCGTCACGTAAGCTTTATGCCCATTCCGGGCGACTTATCCCTCTATTTCTTTTCTCTCCGTCTCTTTCTATCATATACGGTTTTATATATTGTTATCTATGTCGCATCCGGTCAAGAGTACAGACACTCAACGGAACGAAAAGCGCGCCTACGGTTGTGAATTCGACTTCGATGTAGTTCGGTGCTAACTTCAACGCGCTTTCGACAGAGTCGTGAAGGCATCGCTCGGGTCGAGGCAGATGACTTACTGCAACGCATTAGCCGAGTGAGGTCACGGAACTGTCCTACCGTTACTGATGTGCTGAGTGTCATCATTCTAATTTGAGTACTTTGTGTGTGAACCTAATACTGTAATAAATTGTAATTAAATATTAACTAAGTGTTCTTTGTGTTATTTTCACGATTACCCGCTGTGGGGCCACACGATGAACAATAATAGTGACAATAGATCTGATGTCCCTCCGACATGTATAAACTTTTTTTATTATTATTATTTTAATTCACACGAGATATTTCAGTGAGAACTTTATTTATCGTTATTTAATTATTTTCATACATGGATGGTTTATTTCATTGTCTGTTTTTTAATACATATTATACAGCAAAAGCGATTTCGTTCCAACCAGGTGTGCCACGACAGCTCTTTGTTTTTTTGTTGTTTCAATACTCAAAGCAATCTTATATTCCAGAATAGAAATATACGTGTCATAACTCACCAGTAACCCTGTATATAGTAGAGAATCGATTTCGGGAAATACTTGGTTCCCAGCGTGATGACGGTCACAGCTGTTGATGCTTCTTGATATTGACTGCTGAATATAATCACGACTACGCCTACACCCTGCAATAAAACCAATAGTCAGTATTGAGGATCTCAAATAGTAACTATTATCAATGAATCCTAATATCATAAATTCGAACGTTAGTTTGATCCACGTTAATTCATTCTAATTAAAATTGCATGTTATTAAAAAACTATTTTTAATTACGCCGAAGAAGTAGAACTTCTCACACGCGGGCGTAAGTACACGCACGTTTATAGTGTACGCACGCGGACGGAACTAATAAATTATTTCCACATGTCTTTCTAACAATTATTTACCCGCTCAGTATGATTTTTCTACCATTCATTTCAATTCATTCTTTCTATCATCGTATATCTCTAGACGTTCATTCATTCGAATGATTTTGATTAGTTGTCAAAGGAAGTACCTGCAAAGTCCACATGACAAGATTTTTGCTTCTCTGATTCTTCGGTGGTCCGATTCTGTAGCAGACCACGAAGCTGATGAAGCCAACCATCAGAATATACCAGAAAATGTATGATTGATAAGCTGCCATGATGCTCCGTATGTTCTCCCACATTTGCTGCACGAGATACACCCCTACCGTCCAACCGCCGATTAATAAACCATAGGTAAATGTTCTCTGAAATCAAATGTGTAATACATATTCTTTACCTGGCTGTATAACCGATTTCAATGGCAAAAAGAGCTCTTGATAAATAAACCACTATGACCTTGTTTTGACACAACATTATTAGCATTATTGGTCGAGAAATAACATTATTGGTCGAAATCTAAAACAAAAGTGGAATTCATTATTTCTGGATTTGTGGAAAATTCGAAATAAAATAATTCTAATTCGACCAAATGTAGCTTCGTCTAGCTTGGAGCTGCTAGGGGCTCACTTTGCAGACCCTCACCTTTAACTTATTACACGAAATTTGTGTCGAGCAATACGTATCACACTCGTACATTAACATTGGGGACGAATAATTATCAAGACACTCATGATCCAAAATTTGTTTTTAACACTTTCAAAACTAAAAACAAAGTACTCTAGCGTACGAGAAAGTACGACAAAACATACATACCCCTGGTATGAACCTGCTTATGTAGTACACGAAAACCATGAACGATGCTGATACACCAATTACGATGCCGCAAAGGTAGAAGAATACGGGATTGCCGCTCAAAGTACGAGACGTAAATATAAGGGCGGCACCCACAACCATCATCAGAACACGCCAGAGATCCACCCCTGGAATTACCGCGGTCATTATTAGTAGTTCCTTTCATTGTAGAGGAGTACAAAATAATTATTATATTTATTCAAGCCTGGTCTTAGTAAAAACAGATTTAACGGGTATCAGATACAGTTACACATTTTTAACATCGGAATATAATATATATTTTATTTGAATCATGAAAATTACACATATTTTGAAGATAGTTACATGTACAAATCAATACTAATATTAAAAATGGGAAAGTGACTCTGTCTGTTTATCTTTCACAGCCAAACCACGGAACCGAATTTTATGTTATCTCGTATGAAACAATTATGTAACCCAAGTTTGGACATAGGCTTCAATCAGTTTACGCATCATTCATCCGATTTCGTTGATACTATGATCAGCTATTGTTGTGTCTTAAAGTTTTTTAGTAATAGTACCATCCATATACGAACCAATAGCGCACGAGTTGAATCCAAAACAAAAAAAAAATAGGAGCGCGTTTTTAGCGTACGCATACTTATATTGTCATTGGTCATTTGTCACGAGCCTCAGATATATGATTCATTAAATAAAAATGTTTCCTAATTAGGTATATAATTTATGTATAGTTTCGTTTAAAGTATAAACGAGGTCACTTCAAATAATTGCCATAGTGTCAAAAATACACCTTATTTAAAATAGCATACATTTTAAAGGAACTTTGTGTCTCTCGTTATTAAGCAATTATCATTAATGTCCAATTATAAATAAGGGGTCGGTGAACTAATTTTACTCTTTTGTTACGAACGCGATATCTTATGAAAAAGAATAAATCGTTTAATACGCTTGTGATAGTGAATATCGAGTTTATTTAGGTGAAATCTAAATACGTTATTTAAATTATCTTTAGCAAGCATTAGTTCAAAAAAATGAGAGTTGAATAGAAAAGTATATACTATCAAAATGTTGAAGTTACCGGTAAGGAAATTACTCACTCTTTTCAATCAATATAATTTATCTCTTGTAATTACGAATATACGTAATTTTTATTTTTAAATTTACCGCAAATCAGAGCAACTTCACGCCATTCAGCCATATATCATCTAAATAAATGCGAATAGTTTCATGATTCCATTGTCTCATTGACTTCGCCGCGTTTTAAGGGTTGGTTGTCTGGTGTTGAGCATAAAAAAAGAAGCCTTTGTCCTTCCTCGGATTTCAAGCTTACTTCACACCAAATTTCATCAAATTCCGTTCATTGGTTTGGCCATGAAAACGTTAGAAACGAAGTTACTATCGCATTTATAATATTAGCATAGATTTCTATTTTTTAATATGGCAACACTAGTCCAGTGGCTAAACTTCAACTATATATTACAAATTACTTTTAATATAATTTCATGATTCTTTGCATTTAGCAAATTAAAACAAGGAAATTTTCTTATTGTTTTGCTTATTTACATATAATTAAATAAATTTTAATTGTGCAATAAAAGACTCACCACCGAACAACCCTGGACCTCTTTCGATTATGACACCATTAGGCATATTGAACTAATGTCTTTTCTATACTGTGGTAATATTTTCACTGAAGATATTTTATTACTTACATGCTCATAACAATATAAAATTTTATAGTATCTAATAATCTTTTACATAATGTATAATCTAATTTATAACTATTGAAATTGAACATTTCACATGCAATTTCCACAATTTTAGTATTGTAAAACACTTAGGTGGTCTAGCTAAGAGGCTACTTGTTTATTAGTAACTACCACCCAGAATCATTGATGATGCAAGAAATATTAACCATTCCTGCCAGCCACAAAAAGCCCTGAGAAACAAGATGTTATGTCATTTGTGCATGTAGTTAAGATAACTCACTCACTATTCAATTCAGAACACAACAATACTAAATTTTACAGTTTGCCAGTAAAACATGTAATAAATGGATAGTATAGCTTATTTAAAATGATTTACTAAAAATGACTAAAGTGCCACTACACTAATCTTAATAAAGTTGTAGTAGGCTTAGTCTGGCCAAATTCAATTTGAGTAATTTAATTTAAACTAGTTTTCTAGTGGGTGGCTGTAAGTTTTATGTATAAAAAGTAGCCTACCAAGCTTGCTTCATTTCAAATGCATATCAGACAGACAGAGCTACATTCACATTTATAAACTAGTAAAAACAAATTAATAGGAAGTATTTGCTTACTTTGAATATGTAATTCAATGCTGTGTTTCTCTTTTGTATTGACGGCCATACATGTTGATGTGAAAATATCCAGCGACACACTCTTGTATAATTTCTTTTGGAATCGATAATAACTATCTTCCGTGTAATCTTTGTAAACTTGTTCTGGATTGTCACCAAAGTACTGGCTGAATTCATCATTTTTTATCTTTATATGGAACTGAAATCAAAAACAATTTAAATAAATTGTTTATCATAAATAAATATTTAATGCAATAGCTTGGGGCAAGTTATTACTACAAAAGTCATCATTATTTTATTACACTACTATTAGTCAGAAAAGTGAGGTTATTTATATTTTAAATTAGGGTGTTTATAAAATGCACAAATACTATTGCAAGTATATTGTTACCTTCACAGTTTGCCACAAGGTTAATAAATTCTTTGGTGTTCCAGTGTAACAGTATATATCAATAGTTTGCTTCAACGGCTGCACATCACGTTCAATAGTAGCAGGCCCACTGAGCCAGTGAACTGCAAATATTAAATTTTTGAAAAGCTATTCAAAACAATCGTTATAATCGCAAATTTGGTTTTTTAAAATTATTTGATTAAATAACCAAGACAATATTAACATGTTTCAATTGGTTTCGAAAATCAATCGGTGTAAAGTACAAAATTAAAATAGTTATCAATATTGGAAATATTAAATATTCAAGAGAATTCACTCGAACCGTGATTAATCTTACCGTCATAAGCTAGTGAGTTTACCCGAGTGATAACAAACAATATCAACACAATAAATCGTCCGTTAAATTCCATTATTTAGAACACGAATTATACACGGATACTCTGTAAGCTAATCAAGCACGATGCTCTTATAACACATAATTAATTAGGTAATATCAAAACAATTTTTAGGCCTTGAACGATCAAAAATATCACAAATCTTAATCTATCGTAATATCTTTTGGTTTTGACAATTAAACGACAACAATGTCAACAAATAATGCATTACCTTTGACATATTTATCTAAAACGTAATGTTAACGTTCTGTGGTGTTTAACAGATACTAAAACAACTTTTGTTAATAAAAACATTTATTTTTATTTTTATAATTCATATACCGACAATTTTTTCGTATATCTGGCATAATTTTAAGAAGTCCTGTGTTCGATATTTCTAATATATATTCCAGTAGCTAACTTCGTTAGGATTTTAGTTTTCTGAACTCCTAAGTCTGCAGAAGTGCAAATCAAAGAGTATACTTATGCAGATTCCGAAGTCCTGGATTCAAAATAATTATTAAGTTATAACTTATTAGTTTTTGTCAAATAAATTGCAGTAGTAGTACTATCTCTATTGCTGCTGCAGATCTTGTGGTTACAGACCCAAGTACACAAAACATGAAAACAGAACATTTACTAATTGGTATATTCCTAACATACATATATATAATATGTTACGATGTAAAAATTATGCGTAGTGATCGCTATCGTAATAATTCACGTTATCGATGTATGTGAAGCCAAATTTTTGGTACTTCGTTGTCGGTAAGCTCTCGCGCATCAAACGTTTTTATCACGATGAGCTTTGCTGACGCGCCCACATGTGATCCGATACCGAGCGCAATAAGTAGGTACGAGGTATGTATAATTTCGAACGAATTGTAACAATAACATTTTAGGCCTTATTAACGAAATTATATATGCGACTTCACGATAAATTATACGACGGCGATGATGCGATTTGGCCAAGCTCATTCGCAGTAGGAACAAGGCGATTTTTTTTTCGCAAGATTATTGTGGCGATAAGTACGGTTTAGGTATTATATTATTTTATTGGCTAGTAGTAATCAATGGTAACCGATCGAGAATAGTAATTTCCTGTGAGAAGGGGAGATAGGCTCATAGTAAATCACAGGGTGCCGTGGATCATATTCTATAATTTAATATATCTTACGCTAACACACAAAAATAAACGCGCGTTTGTTTTATTTGAATAAGAAATAGGTATGTTGTTTTGCTTTGAGATATATATATATATATACAAAAATAAAAATAAATTTATTGATATGAAAAGTTAACATAGTCACAAAACATCCAGTGGTCCCGCACTAGGCAAGCCTGTCTTGCGGGTACCAACTACCGGTTACAATTTCGTATGTTTAAACAACAGCTCGGACGATATACGATCCCATAAAGAATTACATAATAATATTTCGTTATATAAAATACAGCAATATATATGAAAAATAGAATAGTGTGTAATACCTAAAAAACTAAAACAATAAGTAAAATAAATATAAATAAACAATAATCAGTATAATTGATAAGAGAGCTTATATAGAATAATAATATGTAAGTGCCAATTTATTGAGAATGGAGCTTGAATGTACTACTAGTTTAGAAGCTAGTTTAAAGGTGCCAAAAAAAGATCAACCTCGTCGTATGTCATGGAATTTGACCAGTCAAATAGGTTTTGTTTTGCTTCGCGAATATTAATTTTTTTGATATTGCATACACTGGTTACTTTATTGTATATGGAGTACTCTTTAAATGTACCGAAGCGTCTCGCAAAGGGAGTGTTTATTCGTGGTATCTCAATTTTTAACACTCGTCGCTTAAGGAGATTAAGTATAAATAGTTTTTGCACGCTTAGTAGATCGATTTCCTCGAACAGCTTTTGGGTTGGATATCTAAAAGGCTTCTTAAGCATCGTTTTGATCACTAATCTCTGGGTTCTTTCCAATTAAAGTAAAGATGTCTTAGGTTCACTTCCCCAACTCGTAATACAGTAGGTGAGTAATGACTGAGTTAAAGCAAAGTAAACAGACTTTAATATATCTCTCGTTGCTGAGACGCGAAGAAGGCGCATTATATTTGCTGTTTTACGTATACGAGATGAAAGGGATTTTATCTGTGTTTTAAAGCTTAAGTTGGTGTCAATAATTACGCCGAGGTACCTGACAGTATCAGTGGGTTTTATAGATTCACAGCTGCAGGTATCCACAGAATTGCACTGGTGTAATTTTATAAAGGGTCTGAAACGCGGTGACAAAGCCGATGTTTTATAAAAACATAGAGGTTATAATTTAATGTCAGGAGATTTGACTGAACCCAACAAAATATCTGCTTCATTCCTTGCTCCGCATTCCGTAACGCTTCATCCCACGACCCACCTTCATATAAAATAGCTGTGTTGTCTGCGTAGCAAATTACTTCTGCATTTGTACAAGAGTGTATGTCATTCATATACATTATGAATAAAGTCGGGCCAAGAATGCTACCTTGCGGTATACCAAAGCTAATGGGCTGTAAATCACTTGCATGTTTCCCAATTCTAACACACTGTTTCCTATCAGTGAGATAGCTGTTGAACCATTCCAAGGGAAGACCCCTTATTCCAAATAGTTTTTCTAGTTTTCGCAGAAGAATTGGAAATGATACAGTATCAAATACCTTGGCCAAATCGAGGAAGATACCTATACTGCATTTATTACTATCAAGTTGTCTTGCAACAGTATAGGTAAGCAAATTAACAGCATCCTCTATCGATCTTCCGGTTCTGAAGCCGAACTGTCTTTCCGAAATCAAATTGTTTACATCAATGAAGTTAACGAGTCTCTTATTAACTTCTTTTTCTAAAAGCTTTGAGAAAGCGGACAGAAGTGAGATGGGCCGATAACTTTCAATGCTATGTTTGGGTCCACTTTTATATACTGGTGTAATACAAGCAATCTTCCAATCATTTGGGAAAACACCCGATGTTACACTTAAATTTAGGATTTTTGTAATAGGTGGTACTATTACTACTACTTCAGTCTCATCGACAGGCTGCAAAAATAAAGAGTTTACAATATGTTGGCTATTTATGTTAGATGCTAATACTTCTTCATTAGAGTAGAGGTTACTTAGGGTATTCTGAACCAGTTTTTGTCGCACTGTGGAGAAGTATTCACAACATAAATTAAGAGTCATGAGGACTTTGGGTACCGCTAAATGATAGTAATTCTTTTGGCTCTTTTCTCTTGCAGTTTAGATTACATAATGATTTTATAGTCTTCCATAGTTTCTTAAAATCTTTGGTGCTACTGGACAGTTCGTTTTTTTCGTACTTAGACTTTAGTTTACGCAGTAAATTGTTGCAGAGGTTTCTATACCGGGTATATGTAATGTGCAACTGTTGGTTATTTGGTGACTTCCGTGTTTTCCAGTCCACTTGCGATATTTCCTTTTTAATAGCTTCTAAATTTATTTTGATAGTAAATCTCTCCCTTTTTGTTTGTTTGTTTGCGTTTAGGATAAGACCAAGCAGTATCATGTCGTGATCGGTTATATCTTTGTAACGGATTACACCTACTGCGTTTGCAACTGAATTTACAAAAATATGGTCAAGGCATGCTTGTCCTCTTGTAGGTTTTGAAATTGCGGGGAAAAGACCATGTTCTGCTAATAGGAGAAGGTATTCTAGCTGTTGGTTATTTGGAGAAATTATGTTGATATTAATATCACCCACAAGTATAGTGGTTTTATTATTACTATAAATATTATTCAGTTTATTATCTAGGGAAAATAGGAATTTATTAATATTGCTGTACGATGGTGGGCGGTATACTCCCAATATAGTCGCAGAGTTGTTTTTTATTGATTATGCAAACAATTTGCATCATCAATAAAAGGCTCTGTGACGCAGACAGTTAAGTTATTTTTTATATACGCTACGACACCACTGTTTTGATTAATAATTTTTTGAGTGTTATAACTGGTATAGTGTTCTGTTTTAGGAATAATTGTAGAATCGTCAAGCCAACATTCTGTTAAAATTATACAATCTATAGAAATACCCACTCTAGTAAGTACCGCCATAAAATAATCGAAGTTCTTATTCAAACTTCGAATATTCAGCGACAAAACTTTAAGGTTGTAAGACTGTAATTGCGTTACAACAATCTTCAGGCGCCTGTATTGTATGGCAGTTTATACAGACCGAGAATAATATATATATATATATTTTATCATAGCAATCAATGGGTGACAATGGACTGCTGATGAATAAGCTAAAACAACAACAAAAGCACAAATCTCTCGTAATCGATTGAGGAAAACTTGTATCTGACTTCACATAGGAGAACAAATGAGTAACGCTCTAAAGATGGGCAGAAATTAAGAGAATCAACAAGTTGATGTGGACAATCAACATAACGAAAACTTATTACCCATTTAGGATAATGAAAATGATAAATCGAGAATCCAATCCATGAGGATCCTGGAGATGTCTTCCTGCGAAGAAATCATTCATCATGATCAAGTAATTATTTTATTTCTGTAGAGGAGATTGTTTGAAGGTGAAGTTAATAAATATGAAACGGTTGCCAAAGGAGAGGTTTTATTATAGTTTAGTTTGAAGAAAACAAATTTATAGAAGAAAATAGAAATGATACTGAAGCCTATTTATTTTAAAGATCTGTCTAAATTGGTAACGTCTAAGACAATCCTAGTTTTAAGTTTTTTTTCCGTAGATCTATTGCGCTCTAATTCACTGTCACACATGAATTGATTCAAAGTGACCCATTCCCGGGTCAAAATAGATAATAAAGAGAGGAAAAGATCGCCTTTTCGTTACGTGACGATTTCGGCCAGTTCACTCTATTGAGAGCCACGTTAAAGAACATCGTCCCAAAAATTGTAGGTAATACGATAATTTGGGTTCAAAAACTTGCCGCCTAGGAAAATTATCAATACTCAATCATTGTTGCTAAGCAATTGCGACTCAGTTATTTAAAAAAATCATTAAATACAATATTTTTTTTAAATAAAACTTAAAATTAGGTTGTATTTTGATCAATTACTATCAGTTGATAAGTATAATATACTTAGTTTGTGATAAATTAAAATATTATAATTATAGATAGCATTAGCATTATAGAGAGCCGAGATGGCCCAGTGGTTAGAACGCGTGCATCTTAACCGATGATTTCGGGTTCAAACCCAGGCAGGCACCACTGAATTTTCATGTGCTTAATTTGTGTTTATAATTCATCTCGTGCTCGGCGGTGAAGGAAAACATCGTGAGGAAACCTGCATGTGTCTAATTTCAACGAAATTCTGCCACATGTGTATTCCACCAACCCGCATTGGAGCAGCGTGGTGGAATATGCTCCATACCTTCTCCTCAACGGGAGAGGAGGCCTTAGCCCAGCAGTGGGAAATTTACAGGCTGTTTATGTATGTTATATGTTTTATACCTTTGGCTCTAAAAACGAAATATGTGGCATCAGGCAATTAATAAAAGACAAAATTATAATTATCTTAAATTTATTTGGTAAAGCATAACACAAGTCATGTAATATAGGCATGAAAAAGGCACTCATAATAACTCTGTACTTAATAAATTGTACTATAAAATATATTACATTATTTAAAAAAAAACTCTACTTTAAATATTGATTATAGGAATGTTATAAATACTGTTGGATTTATACTTTCAGTTGATTTCGTTTTAATATAATACCAAAACTGCCAGTCACCAGTCTTTTGGTTAGCATTTGGAATGCTTCAATAAATACTTTTTTTACTACAATTCATCTATTAAAAAAAAATCACAGTTACAAATTTCATGATTAATTCATGCACTGTTAATTATAAATAGAAATTTCCGAATAAAATATTGAATATATCTTTTTTTGTATACTTAGGCACTTGTACTTCATAATGAGTAACGTTACTGAATATTTTCTAAAATGTTTGCTAAATTATTAAGCGAGCAAGTGGTAGGGAAAATGATTGTGATATTTTTTGATATGGCAACATTTACAGAAATATTTTTATATCTAAATAATTTTGGCAACAAGCAACACTGCCTGATGTTAAACATGTATACTTATAAATGTTTTTCTTTGAATTCATTGGTCATTTAGTAATTAGGTAAGTTTTAATTTGTCACCTTCCCTACCAAAGCCATTAAATCTAAATTGTGTATATTAAATCACAAAATATCATTCTACGGTGGAATATGTTTATATATTGCACTATCATACAATTATAGTTCACTTCATTAGAATTGATAAAATCTAATTTAATAACTTTAAAATACTCTTAAATATCTGATAAATAATTAAGATTAAAACTGATCTTTTATTATTTCAGTGGAACGGTATTGACAGGAAAAAATGATTCCATGAAGTTAGTTGGTCTTTAAAGACTATGGAAGGAAACTGGAAGTAAGTTACTGTATAACTTTTAAATTACAAACAATTTAAAAAATATATTCTATTCTTTTTAATTCTAATGAAATGGACCAATCATAGCATGTGAAGGCACATCTTTGAAAGCACTAAGTTACTTTATATTGTATCTTACTACTCATCTTTGAACTAAATTTCTATATTTTTTTTGTAAACGGTTCGTGCTAAAATGATTCATCTTGTTATCTGCAAACAAAAATTATAATTAGTAGTCATACGCTTGTAAAAAAATAAATAATTTTTTTTTTATCACTTATTGGTCAGTTTTGAATGTTACTTTTGCTGCGAATCAAAATGCGTGAGGCCTTCCGCCCATTCCGGTGTTTTTACTACTAAATAAGTTAATTAGTATTCATAATGTCACAGAATGAGTTCAATGGAGTTATTAATTTTAATTAAAATTGGTTTACGATAGAATTCCATGCTATTATACCTGATAAAATTATAGTTTCACGAAAATTGTCAGTATATCATTTTTAACCGACTTTAAATAAGAAGGTGGTTCTTAATTTATAATATATTTTTTAATCTATATGTTTGCCTTTAAGAATCTTATGATGATTTTCGACGACAAAAAATGCAAACCAACCGCGATTGCTGCTGCATCGTGTGCCTCGCTAGGGCTGCGCGGGCCGGCCGTGGCGCTGCCACTCGCGCTCGAACTCGTGCTCCAGGATCTCGGCGCCGCGCTTGCGCGTGAGGCCCGTCTCCTCCAGACTCAGCTCGCACATCTGCATGTCGTCCACGCCGGCCTGCAGCAGCACGGGCGTCTTGTCGGGGTGCAGCTCCATCTGGCGCGCCACGTACTGGCCGTCGAAGTGCGCGTACCACCAGCCGCGCCGCTCCTCGCAGTCGGCGCCGGGCCGCACGAACGGGATGCGGAAGTAGCGGTGCCGCGCGCCCAGGATCTCGCCCTTCGCCGGCAGCCGCGGGGCCTTCGCTGCGGACGCGACCGACGGCCGGGGTCAGTGGGGGAATTCGAGCGTCATGCGCGGACTCGTGCATGCTCGCATCGTTGGTGTGTCTCGTAAGGTGTTGTGTGTCAGCCGGGATGGTCTACACTTATTTACTTCTAGAGGTACTTATGTGCATAACATTACGTCGTAAGCGTTACACGTATCGCATTCCACAAATCAGAGCTGTGTGGATTGAACCATGTAGGTACACCCGTAACCCGTCAGAGCGTAAGTTCGGAGCGGACTCACCGGCGTCGAGCACGGACTGCGGCGCGCGCTCCTGCTCGGCGAGCGTGCTCTTGCGGGCGTTGCGCGCCTTCCACGCGTGGTACACCTTCAGCCGCCGGTGGAACTCGTGCCGGCACGCCTGCGCACACGGGACTAGTGCAGTGCTAGTGTCTAGGCGCTAATGTGACCGCTCACGCCGTCGCAAATTAGGTTTTTACTAGATTTGTATGAGTGATATAAGAATCCAAAAAAATCTATATTCAAAATAATAAGAAACACATAAACTAAGTCGCATGTGTACTATGCAAATATTACTATATAATACTATTATAAGTAATTATTGTATTCTGGTCGCAAACTCGATCCTGAACTTTTGAAATATGCACAAGAGGACGTTCGATAGACGTGAAATCGCAAGGCTAGAATGCTTATGTTTGTTAAAAAAGATAAAAACCATGATACCTCTAACAGCTCAATATCGCAAGATGTATTGATAGTGTCCCGCAGCTCCGAGTACTTCCACTTGGAGAGGTCGTACTTCTGCTTGCCTTGCAGCGCCTGCTGCATGCGCACGCGCTCCGATCTGTCGCGTCACGTACACATAACATCTAGCCATTGACGTCGATTCTTATCCACCAGCACGTAGCGAGTCCAGCCAAAAGCATTAGTATTCTATCTATATCTACAGGCTTAGAGTTGATAGACGATCAAATACGATTTAGCTACAATCGCTCAACCCGTAGGGAAACAAATTTCGAACTAGTTCAATATAATTTTACTTATTTTGCGAATTTAAGTAATTATATCATGTTATTTGAAAAAATCGACTCATACGCCACAATCGTAGAACCGATTCCAATAGCAGAAGTAATCATAAGTAAACAAATTTGACCTTGAATTGACGGAACACGATTGGTCGAATAAATTAATGTGAGTTACCACTGTGGAATCGTGAAAGCTGATATTGAATTTCGGTGAAGTATTTATCGCAAAATTACAATAACGGTCGATTTAATATAAAAGAGTTAATAGCAAAACACAGGCAATATGTGATTGTCAACGAACGTTAGAATAGATATGACCACGAAATTAATATTCACACCTAGACAATGTATTAAATTTACAATTTTTATGTCCATACTGGTACGTGTCTGCTACGTGCGATCAGATATGAACCGACATTTACATTAAGGTTATCATACATTAAAACAGTTTGCGTCAAATAAACTAAAAGTTAGAACTAAACTATGCAAAAGTATTAACTAAATACTGTACTGACTTCTCTTCTATTGTACTAATATTAAGATGTTTATTCGTATTAAAATAAACTGGATTACGATTAATTTTAAATGTTATAATTAATAACTATCTAAAGGAGTTCACACACATGCTAAATTAATTACAATATCCAATTTCATACCAGTCATAGTAACGTAATGTCATTCACCATAATTATATCGACTATGATGAAATTACTGCAAGTTAATCAATATGATATTATAATCTGTTTGGTAGAGACTATCTTCTCCACGTCTAATTCATCCAAATCTAGATCTTCCAATCACAGACGTATTAAGTATTAAATTAAAACTTTACAATTTCAAAATCCATAGAGAATATAGAGCCAAGCTCATTATTTATAAAATCCTAACGAACACCCAAGAAATACCAAATAGAACGAAACCCTTCCCACGACTAAAAATTGAAACTATTTAACAATGTTCATTTTGTTTTTTAATAAAATGACATTACGTTATTTACAAATAAAACAACGTGCAAATAGAAATAGGAAGCAATAGCCGTAGTGTTAGAAGTTAGTTTTGTTAATGTTCCCTCTTTCAATATATATCTTTAGTATAAAAATATATATTTAAATTATACTGTTCTCACATTATTATCCGAATGCAACTTAAAACAAGTAAGGCAAATAATATCACACGTGCGTCTAAAAACACCAATCAACGCAGAGATCTCATACTTACTTTTAAATGAGACTCATGTAGTTACCACAGATAATAAATTAAAAATAAACGAATGAATTAATGACGTTTTCTACTTTTGTACGTGCAAAAATGATATATCAGAATTATATTTTATTTATTTAACTAACACTGGTTCCGTCGCATTTACTGACGAATATATTAAAAGAGGAAACGAGGCAGCGTGCGGAAGGTAAAACTTTTTTTTTTTAATTTAACAGTTATCATTCACTTGGTACCTGTTCAATCTATTCTCTCCGTTCACTGAGTCCATTGTTGGGAAACTGTGCAAACATACAACATTACTGTACCGTGTACAAGCTATGTACAAGAAGACAGGCGAAACTTTGTGGACTTATATTTAACATTTCTTTACGTAATATATAATTTTATTATATATTGTCATGTCGTATAAGATTATCGTATGATGATAATATTGTTTTAGTATATTGCCTTTCGAAAAGTTTTAGCAAGACATTCTCACAGGATAAAATAATTCGACATGACATTTAACGCACACATACACATCAATCCATAAATAAATCTTATTGATATATTTTACTTTTAATTTTTAATCATACAATAAAATCATATCGAATTAAATCTATATGAGAGCGTTATTTTGCGTAATTGCCTCTCGTATATTATATCTTAAAATTATTATATTACATATAAATATTTTAATGGATATTTTTGTGTGAAAATAATGTCGGTACCTTTAGGACCATTATTATCTTACCGACAGCAAAACAAAAGCCAATATAATAGAACTTATAATTAATATAACGTATGTACTTTGAAGATTATATTGTAATTAACATTTTCTGTAATTAAAATGATGGCAAAGAGTTCTTGTCGGTTCTTCTCGGTATCAACTTTCCGAAACGGTGGTAGTTCTACATTTAATTCAACACTAACATGACGATTTATGTGCTTTTTTAGCTTTACTTGAATAAATATTTCGAATTTAAATTTTGAGAGATTATTTTTTGGAACAAATCTGCTCTACGTGCAGTTAAAGACTGGGCAAGAAAATCGCGTCGCCTGTAATTACCTCTCGCTCGCACACTCTGTGGTGTGAGTATAGATGGCGACACTGTGCGAGCGAGAGGTATTTAGAGGGGACGATACTTATAAGCCCATTTTTTATCTGCATAGGTAAAACGATGTCGATTTTTTCCAAATTGTGTTTGCAAACGACTGTACGTATAAAGAGATCTTTTTTATTTGAATTTCGTTCATAGTAATAGCACAGCGTAAAGAAAACCAACAGTGGGCCAAAGGAGGCGTCAGACAGAAATTAACTATTTTGTAAGTTTGTTTATGATAAAAATATTCATTATTTACATTATATTTCTGGTAATGGTACCTCATATAGAAATACTACGAATGAACGAATATGGAACTGACTAAATATAAAAAGCAACAAATAAATGTAGAACCCTGCGGCAATGACGAAAAGAGACATTTCGCAAGACTACAAAGGCGATGGCCGACTAGTAGTTTTTCTGTACGCTGTGTTGTATGGTACCGGACAATTTTTCCTTTTTCTTTTTTTTATATAATTGCGGGAATTTTGTCCGTCCCATTACCAGAGAAATATATAGTAATTCGTTCCGTCGTACACTATTATTATTGTTCAGTTACCTCCGAAGTTGCGGTGGTGATCCTTCTACGTGTCCGTTGGTCTCCTTCGCCAGTCGTACCGCCATCTCGTGGTCCCTACGCTCCTGTTCCAATCTATAAACAGTCAGGAGCCAAGTGAGCATTGAAATTTAAATACGAGTATGCTTTAAGAGGACAGTCCTTGCGGAACGCCTAAATAGCGCTTACTATTTTCAAAATATCTTAAAACTGGAGCATTGATTATGGATGAAAAAAAACATTCAGTATCTTAATAGATAGATCTCAAGTTTCACCGCATGATATTTATAAAATTTGTATCAATAACTCAGTAAATTCATCGTCAACATCACTCCAAACACTGAAATCGACCTTTTCTATTAGCATTTTTTAAGCTATTTAGCTGCTAGTTTATACACGTATTTTTGGTTAAATGTGGACACAAAAGTCTAAATAATAAGTTCACCGTGGTAAATTTCTATTATATCACACAATATTATAGTAATTTTTATTTAAATATTGCTTACTTTTTCGCATTCGTCGTCCATACTTTTTAGTATGGAGAAAATAATTTGACGGTTTTGACTTATTATTCGACATCGCTGTCAATAAATTTTCAGTCCCTCCCCAGATCTCAAGGTGGGAGCACGTCAGTTTTTATTTCGAGCCGAGTCTTATAATTTCGCGAATCGTCTACGCACACATAGACAAGTTAGCATAAGGGTGGGGCGCGAGTGTCGTGGGATGCAATTGTTAATTTTTACTTTTCAAGATTTATCGACTATTAGTCAAGTCACATATTATTAAATTAGTTCTTTGATAAATAAATATTTTTGTAATAATTAATAAAAAATTAACGATTTTAATTGGCTTTTTAATTACCCTGTATGAATCTACCCCATGGCGTACGAATTTACCGTATTTAATGTACGAACGTACCCCTACCATACCAATACGTGGGGTACATTCGTACAATTATTTTATGTAGAAAAAAGCCTATAACCCTTTAACCTTTTGTCATAATAGTTTTGGACTTTTTTGTAACAAACTATAATATATTCGTTACACTTAAGCACATAAACTAGGTAAATACGACAATTAATCACATCGTAAAAAAATAAAATCTGAAAAGTGTACGAAGGGTAACCATTTTCGCCTAATGTCGAATTAAAAGTACAAAATTGTAAGGATGAACATAGTGAATACCTGAATGTACCTGAATGTAATGTAAATTTTGCACTATCCTGCTTATTTTTTTCTCTTAATACGAAATTTAAAACAAACGCCAACTCATACCCATAACTCATGTCGTTTAGTTCGTCTGCTTAATTCCTAATTATTTAAATGCTTAATTAAAATAGTGCATAGTGCTAAGCAAAAACGGTTGATATACATTCCATTTTGTACTGATGCCATACTTAGTTAGTACCTTTCATTACCAGATACCGTCAACGGACCGCCCCCCTGATTTTTGTGTAATATAAAATAATTTTAATTGACTTGTTTAACCAAGAAGATTTATGTCTTTAGTTTTTAGTTAATTATAAAAAAAACTGATTAATATTTACCTCTATTATTTTTATTTATAAAATTTAAGTAAGTGATTATTTAATGTGTCTTAACGCCCTAATTCGTTATACCTACCAACCTTAAAATATCCAGAAAATAATAATTTAATTAGAGGAGAGCAGTAGAATCAATAAAAATCATAATGTATATGAGGCATCTTAATGCACTCTGACCGCACCCTATGCTAACAAATAATTTATAATTATGTTTGCGAGTGACAACCTTATAGCTAATACATTACTCGTAATTAAATGTATTTTTATAAATCGTACGTTATGAATGCGCAATGAAAATTTAATTTATTCGTTGCTCCGTAAACAAGCAACTAATTGTCTCCGAGGATGCGTACGATACACTGCACAATGCAAATGTATTATTGGAATGTACCTATGTGTGTGTTCTAAAATAAATTCCCACGCGTACAAACTACGCTCTTAACTTATAATATTATTGAATACTAGCAACATAATATCATCATCGATTCGAGTGAACAAGTTAAACAAGATATTGGGGGTTGTTATCGAAAGCCTTCCGATCTACGGCGACGCGGCGGCGGGCTCACCGGTCGCGGTCGGCCAGGTCGTCGCGCGCGGCGCGCTCCAGCTGCCGCTGCAGCGCCAGCGCGGCGTCGCGGTCCCGCTCGGCGCTGCGCGCGCGCTGCGCCTCCTCCGCCTTGCGCCGCGCCTCCATCTCCGCTTTGCTGCAGGGGTGCCAACCGGAAGTGGGTCTTTTGTATCGAGTGCATTGAATGTGGCCGACTTGTGAGAGAAAATTAATGCGCAAAAAGGATAACTCGGGATAGAGAGTCGAACCTGAGCGCTTGAACTCGAGAGTGGCAAAGATAATACACAGTGCCTCGACCATAGATTAAAGAATTAAAGAGCAAATCGATGGTAAGGCAAATCTCACAGTCTGCGATTTTCCTCCTCCTGTCTGATCCTCTCTTGCTCCTGTCGCTTGGCTTCTTCCGCCGCTCGCATCTCCTCCTCAATCTTGCGCAGTCTCTCTTGCTCCTCTCTACGAAATAATATAATATATTTTAGAACTGCTACTATCAGTAATGTATGTATGAATGTACTATGTCGATGTTCAAATATTATTAGTATTGTAACAAATTACTACTGTTATTTATATCGTTACACCGAGACTAGGAGTCAATCGGAAATGTACGAGACAGTGTTCATGAATATCATACAGCTGCAACTTTCATGCAATAAATACGTAGAGTGAGAAGCATAGATACGTTACTTATTCTTCTGATCCACCATCGCCTTCTGCAGGGCGGTCATCTGCGACTCGACCGACCTCGTCAGGTCCGCATACGTGCTCTCGATCTCCTCGCGCGTTATGTTCTCGTTACTCTGAAAGCGAAGCGATTCGCATCTGGCAATAAACACGCGCAAGCACACGAAAATAACGATTTCCACATCGAGGGCGGAGCGGCCGGCGCACCTTGATGCGCGCCTGCGCGCGCGCCAGCGCGGCGCCCGCGGCCGCCAGCTGCTCCAGCACGCGCTCGCGGGCCGCGCGCAGCTGCGCCGCCGCCGCGCGCACGGCCGCCAGGCGCTCCTCCAGCGCGCGCAGCTTGGCCAGCCCGCGCAGGCGCGGCCGGTGGCGGCGCCGCGCCAGGTGCCCGCGCACGCAGCGCTGCAGCGTCACCAGGCAGCGCCGCCGGTACGCCAGCTTGTGCTTCACTGCGGACGGCGGACGCGTGAGGCGAGGGGACTCCACGTCGGGGACGGGGGCGGGGACGGGGACGGGCACTCACGCTTCACGATGGACAGCACGGTGAAGATCCCCCTCCGCCAGCGCGACTTGACGAGCCAGGCGAGCACGGAGTCGACGATCGCCCGGAGGCTCTCGGGGTCGGAGCGCATGATGGCGTCGAACTCGGAGTACTTTCCGGGCCGGAAGAACACGCGCGTCACGCCGAACTTGTAGTCCTTGTCGGACAGGCCGAAGCTGTGCACTATCGCCTGCGGGAAACGAACGGTAGGCTCGTCGGTATGCGAGATCCAGTCCGGTAGAGAAATGTAATATCGATACGAAAAATAATTCCCGACTGTTACATTTCATTTAACTTTGGAAGTATGTGAATATTGGAACTTACCTGGCAAAATACTTTAGGCGATAGATTCTGCAGCTTCGGTGGCAAATAGGAACTGTACATATTATGTAAATCTGCGAATGGAGCCCTCGAGGGGAAACCGTGCTCCATCAACGACAGTACTGCGATAGTTCCACTGCACTGCAACTGCGTGAGGACCAGGGAACCTTCGATTTGCTTCCCCACCATGCGGGAGTTGGGCTTGATGCAACGGATGAAGTTTGTGCCCTTTTGATGAAAAACATAATATGTTGTTATTGGAAAATTCTAGAAGTTCGTCAAGTTGCTCTTATTTAGGTCATTGTTACTCATTGTTTACACTGGAGTACTATCGGAGACTCATATGGTAAATTAAATGCAGTTGCAATAAGAAAAGTCGACAGTTTACATAAATATGTCTGTCGGATAATTTTCAGCAGCGGCCCCCTCCGACCGAAACCACGAACAGAAACTAGAAATTAATGATGGTGTTAAATGAAGATCGATTTCCTTACATTTTCTTTTAATTTGTCCATGAGTTGAGACAACTGGCTTTGGAACTTAGCGCCAACCGATATAAAGTTCAATTTCCCTTTGGCGTTGTTGTTATCCGACGTTTCGAACAATTGCTGTACCAACGTGTTGTTCGACTCCTGGACGAGGAACTCCAGAGAGGCATGAAGAGCATCGTTGTTCTTCTCGATGAATTGACTCTGTCGATAAGAATAAAGAAAGAAATCAATCACAAATTTCTGCGTTCAAGATCACATACAGCGGTTATTTATCTTAAGCAGCGATCGGCGTATGCTGCATCGGGGGCGCACACGCACCGTGTTGTAGCAGACGGCGCCGGCGAAGTGGCGCAGCAGGAAGCCCTCGTGGTCCCGCAGTGTGCGGTGCGCCTTGAGGCGGGACGCGCGCGGCAGCTGCAGGCGCGCGCTGCACACACACACTCACACATTTTAAGACTCTAATGTGTTCAAAGGAAAACTCAGCTATTTTTTTTCAACAACTCAACGAAACTTTATCATCTCATTATTCACTTGGAATGGTCCCCTGACACCATCTGTGTTCGGTATTTAAATGTGCTTTACGATAAATCTCTGAGTCGGTTCTTACGATATCGTGAATCTGTACCGATGAAAACCCGCCGCCCGCCGAAGAGACGGGGAAGGAATCACTGGTTTTTTAGTGGGTACTCCGTTTTACTAGGGCGCACTAGGCGTCCCGGCCAACGGCGAGTGACACATACTCCCCCCTATCCCCTACCCCCATATCCAAAAAAAGTGTGGATATGTGCAACACTATTAAATTAAGCTACTTGAGATAAAAAAGTCTACGTATTAGTTTGACAGTCGGACTGTGGCCGTGGACCATGACCACTACTACTTACTTAGGATTATTGCCTCCGAGCTCCTTATGCACCGCGTTTGTGAAATGCCCATATTCTGGTTTTGGTAATTTAGATTCTTCATCAAGAATATGAAAAACACCGTGATTCTTGCTTTCGATGAGATCTGGAAAATGTAATGAGATATGGATTGCCACTAAGATTTCTTTTTTTTTTTATAGGTAAGTCAGACCGACTAGCGGGCTACCTGACGGTACGCCACCGCCTATTTAATATATATATATATATATAACGGCGAGCCGGCAGTATTGTTTGGTTCGGGGTCACCATCTTCGTCATACACATTCACAAATAATACAACAGATCGATTGCTGGATTACCGTATATTGATTATTACAATATTCCATTGGCCGCGACCACATCTGTCTCATCCTGCTTGACAACTGACATTTTATATTATTCTAACGTGACAAAGAGCGCTTGACTTCACTGGCCATCCAGAATCAAATCTCAAAACTAAGAGATTACAATCAAAGTATTTAATTATCTGACGCTGCGACATATATATAATAAATATACACGCTTCACTCAACTTGGGAATTAAGATGTTTTGTCTCATAAGCCAATGTACATAAAGATATACACTGGCTCACTCACCCTTTAAACCGGAACACAACAATACTAAGTATTGTTGCTTGGCGGTAGAATTGTTGATTCGGATGTGCTACCTTATAAAGCGAACATATTCTCTAACAGCAAGTACAATTTGATAAATTTTTCACACATCACTGTCACGTGATATTTTAATGTATGCTTGTGTCATGTCTATGATTTATGTCCGTGCCAAGCTAAAACCTTGTAAATGACAATGAATGTTTACCAATGCAATCCTGGTTATCCACAAATCTGATTTCGGGCACGTTTAAACCTTCGCGTTTGTATAGTTCCTGTTCGTTCTTTAGAATACGTTCGTTGAAGAACTGTTGCAATTTCTCATTGCAGTAGTTGATACAGAACTGCTCGAAGCTGTTCATCTGAAAGTATTCTGGATAAAAACAGAATAATGCAAGTGATTAGTCTTTGACTATTATATTATAGTAATTGTTTTATCATATATAACATAAATACTAGCTCAGGTGTAAGCAACACCCATAAGGTTTAGAGATATATGCATACACGTTCGAACTAGTCTTCCCTACCCTTTTTATAGTATAACTCCGCAGATATTTTTAACTTTGCTGTTTCATAAATTCAAATCGTTCCTAAAAAAAACATACAATTCAATACATGGTTATACATATATGATAAAAGCGTGGAGCTTAATAATACTAATGCCTGTTGACTTCCAGGCAGGATATATTATATACATATGTAATTGTATGTTATGTACATAAATAATGAACTAATATAACTTTGTATTTTAAATTTTTGAAAAGAGTAACTACTGCGTTTCTTGCCGGTTCTTCTCGGTAGAATCTACATTCCGGACCGGTGGTAGTTTCACTTAATATAGTTTGTAAAAGTGTAATATATTTGCACATTAAAAATCGGTTATGGTCTCATTTCGAAGAGCTCCGGCCGTATATGTGCAGAACAATAAAGAGGATTCTTGATTGCAATTTACTAAATTGTTACGATTTAACAAATAATTAATTTTAGTGAGCGGAAAAAAGTTACTGGCCGGTTAGAGAACGGTGCTACGGCTGTACAATAAAAAAAGAAACGTAAAAAAAAAAACGTAAAGTAAATTGTTATCGACAAACACCAACTCTAACTGAACTAATGTATACTATTTGACAATTAAAAATAAAACTCTTTTGAATAAACGCGAAGTTTCGCGCCTACTAACCACCCACTTACTAGTTTAACTTGTTATTATAACTTTAAATGCATTTTTTTAAATTAAAGCAAAGCTACATATAGGCATAAGTTATACAATTTTAAATATCAGTAAAATGAATTAAAAATAATTTTGCATGCGTACCAAATCCGGCGATGTCGAGCACCCCGATGTAGTATGCGGAAGCGCTCGATGGGATGCTTCCGTTAATGCGTCGCACGATAAAGTCAAACATTCGGCTATACACAGCCTTAGCCAATGCATCTCGAGCGCTACACGCCTCGTACGTCTTCAGTGGCACCCTGCGGATACAACAAAGACACTCAGCCACATGCGTCCCAGGGGTAGTTACGCACACCCAGCACGGCCGGGTGCTAAGCACCGCGACACTTGCGCGACCTACGCACACCCAGCACGGCCGGGTGCTACGCACCGCGACACCTGCGCGACCTACGCACACCCAGCACGGCCGGGTGCTAAGCACCGCGACACTTGCGCGACCTACGCACACCCAGCACGTCCGGGTGCTACGCACCGCGACACCTGCGCGACCTACGCACACCCAGCACGGCCGGGTGCTAAGCACCGCGACACTTGCGCGACCTACGCACACCCAGCACGTCCGGGTGCTACGCACCGCGACACCTGCGCGACCTACGCACACCCAGCACGGCCGGGTGCTAAGCACCGCGACACTTGCGCGACCTACGCACACCCAGCACGTCCGGGTGCTACGCACCGCGACACCTGCGCGACCTACGCACACCCAGCACGGCCGGGTGCTAAGCACCGCGACACTTGCGCGACCTACGCACACCCAGCACGGCCGGGTGCTAAGCACCGCGACACTTGCGCGACCTACGCACACCCAGCACGGCCGGGTGCTAAGCACCGCGACACTTGCGCGACCTACGCACACCCAGCACGGCCGGGTGCTAAGCACCGCGACACTTGCGCGACCTACGCACACCCAGCACGGCCGGGTGCTAAGCACCGCGACACTTGCGCGACCTACGCACACCCAGCACGGCCGGGTGCTAAGCACCGCGACACTTGCGCGACCTACGCACACCCAGCACGGCCGGGTGCTAAGCACCGCGACACTTGCGCGACCTACGCACACCCAGCACGGCCGGGTGCTAAGCACCGCGACACTTGCGCGACCTACGCACACCCAGCACGGCCGGGTGCTAAGCACCGCGACACTTGCGCGACCTACGCACACCCAGCACGGCCGGGTGCTAAGCACCGCGACACTTGCGCGACCTACGCACACCCAGCACGGCCGGGTGCTAAGCACCGCGACACTTGCGCGACCTACGCACACCCAGCACGTCCGGGTGCTACGCACCGCGACACCTGCGCGACCTACGCACACCCAGCACGGCCGGGTGCTAAGCACCGCGACACTTGCGCGACCTACGCACACCCAGCACGGCCGGGTGCTAAGCACCGCGACACTTGCGCGACCTACGCACACCCAGCACGGCCGGGTGCTAAGCACCGCGACACTTGCGCGACCTACGCACACCCAGCACGGCCGGGTGCTAAGCACCGCGACACTTGCGCGACCTACGCACACCCAGCACGGCCGGGTGCTAAGCACCGCGACACTTGCGCGACCTACGCACACCCAGCACGGCCGGGTGCTAAGCACCGCGACACCTGCGCGACCTACGCACACCCAGCACGGCCGGTGCTACTACTGCGGGACGCGAGCGGCCGGTGAGTACTCACATGATGGCGGTGCCCTTGGCGCCCCCCCGCGAGCTCTGCATGAGGCGCGACACGAGCGCCATGCGCAGCTCGGCGGGGTCGACGCCCAGCAGCGCGGCGGCGGCGGCGAGCGCGGGCTCGCAGCGCGGCGCCACGCCGCAGCCGCCGCGCGCGCCGCCCTCCTCCTCGAACTGCACGTTGCCGAGGTGCAGCACGGCCGCCACTATGGAGTATACGGACTTCTTCTCCGCTTCGGAGAGACCGACCCTCGACAGCGCCTGGTCGGAGCGAAGGAGAAAGTTAGAGGTCTCGGGCTCATATGACCGTAGAATTATATTATAGGGATATGATTATCGACGCGTCTGTGTTCCCTATGAGTACCTCTACGCGAATATCTGATTATCGATGCAAACCTGATGCAATCTCTGAAAGTCCTCTACGTCGTCTAATATAGGATCACGTAGTCCACCTTTCGCTTGCTGTTGCTTACTCTTTTGACTAGCATTAATTTTTTTTTCTGATTGAACCGAAGTGAAATACTGCGTGCAACCATTCTTGAGATACTGCAAACACATAATATGTATAAATCATTTTGGGTTAATTACAACACTGTTAATATTTAATTTGTTTTTGGAGCTGTAGTTATACAAATACATTGTAACGACTAAACATTCATGTCGTAACAGCATAGTTACCAAATAATCATCAGGCTTGGTTATTTTCAGAGCTGCGCGAAGTTCAGGCGGGGCTCCTGCGCACAGAAGGTAAAACACATGGTAATTCCTTTCTTCAGCGCTCTGGGTACATATCCTTGACTTTTCCAGTAGATAATGCGAGATGTGTCCGCCTACGACTTGATATTTGTTCGAAAAGTGAACCTCCATAAATTTACCGAACCGGGAACTGTTATTGTTGCGAGTTGTCTTAGCATTACCGAATGCTTCGAGGATTGGATTGGCTGTAAAATAAATTCGTTTGATGTTCTAGTAAAATGTCAAAACTGTAACTTAGAACATATATAAGTTATTCAGCAGCACCTGATAAAATAGATACGAATGTAGTTAAAAGAAGTCCAAAATCCGATCTATTAAAACTTACCGTCTAATATCTTCTGTTCCACTGGTCCCGCTCCCTTGGCCCACAAGTCACACAGGTATTTAAGAATATATTTGGTTGACTCCGTCTTTCCAGCACCGGACTCTCCTGATACTATTATAGACTGAGATTGTTTTAGTGATTTCATATCACGGAATGCTTTGTCCGCTGAAATTTTTAATTAAAGAATTACAAAACGTCGTGAATTTATTTCAAGATTATCTCTAGCAGATAAGCGAGATATTTTTTACTTAATGGCGATTTGATAGGCACTATAGCCACAATGCTTTCAGCAACAAAGGTCATATAGTGGTTACCATATAATTAAGAACTATTTTGAGAAAATATATTAATAAATTGTGTTTCATAGTTCATAGATTTTTACCCTAAACAGTGCTTTCTTTATTGTGGCGCAGTTGTATGAATAACATACCTATAGCGAATACATGCGGCGGTAACTCTCCCAACGATCTGCCTTGGTATTTTTTGATTGTATTTGATGAGTACATATCTGGAATATCTTCATACGGATTAACAGCAAGCAATATGTTTGCAACATACGTCTGAAAAATAAGTATTAATTCATTGTTATGATGACACGTTAAAAAGACGCTTGAGTTATATGATGTTGAATTTATTTATTATCTCTTTTGATCTTATTATGATATTTTTTATAAATGTGTGCGTATGCATAAATGCATTATCTCTTTAACTAATAGTTATTTGTTTCGGATTAGTAGTAATTCTACTGATGTGTGTGGTTGCAATAATACATATTAGAAAGTAACTGAAAATCATTGTAAATACACGAGGAGAAAAGGTAAACTTATAACACCTAGTTTCCTAGATTGTACTTGTAAAAAAGCGTGACTTAGTATTTGTTGATTCCCAAGTAGGGCACATATATAATTATACATACTTTATTGAAATAAACCCTGGAATTGAAATGCTGGAAAAGAGTAACTGTTGAGTTCTTTGCCGGCGTGACATGACGATTCAATACTTTTTGAAACTACATGAGTTTTCTACATGATTAGCGATATTTTCCTTCATCGCCGAGCATTGGATTAATTAAAACACACAAGACACATTAACAACATGAAAATTCGTCGCTTCAAGCATATTTAATTGTGCTGCACCAATCCGGTTTGATGGATGACATAAAAATTAATGAAATGCGTTAAATTGTAAGCAGTATGTTACGGTTCACAATCATTATAGTCACACGTTACAGTACCCAGTAAAATAATCAATATGGCGTGCGATTTGTTCAAGGTGAGGATAATTGGGTACAAATTGTCTCATGACATCGCCGCGGTAAATAATTACATGCGTATATTTAGGATGACCTACATAATTATACTTTCTGTAGAACTATTAACTCGAAATTTATCGTCGATCGGGACATGTCAGATAGTGATGTTCGATATTAAAACTTCGTACTCATTATTAACTATACGGTACGCACGGAAAAGTGTAACGTTTGCCATTGAAATATATATGTAGGTGTGCCCGCGCCTTAATCCGCGCGAAAATAGTTTCTTCATTTTTTTTTATTTATTTGTTTATTTATACTGGTCTAACCTCTATGGTTAAATTTTAATAATAATAAAAGTTGTTAATATATATTAATAAATGAGACTTTTTTATATTAACTAACTGAAACACGGCTAGGCGAAACCTAGCTATTACGGCCATACATAAAACAAAACGCTTTATTGGTTATTAAGTTTAACCACAGACTATGGTGTTGGCACTGTGACCATAAACAATGAATATTTTATTTAATACAGTGTAACTATAACACATATTACAAATAAATTTACAAACGCACACATGCACGCACGCATAACTTTCACACACGCACGCACGCACGCAATCACGACGCACTCTCACACGTAAAGGTAATCCACCGCGAACGTTAATAAAAAGAAAAATACGTTTATTACGGAAGTGTTATTATTAATTATAGTATTCTTGTAAATGTATATAATGGTGTATGTGCTGTTACTGCCCACTATTCGTAGTTTGTTGTGTGTTATAATGTAAACAGCATTACGAACATCAATATTGCTGTGTTCCGGTTTGAACAGTGAAAGAACCAGTGCAATTCCCGGGCTCAAGGGCCATAACATCTTAATTTCCAAAACTAGTGGCGCATGGGATAAGTGATGAGTTTTATTATTATTAAAATAGTAGGCGGTAGCGACCACTTACCAACAAGTCAATCTACCTATACATATATACCTAATCTATTAAGCAGAGTTTTAGTACATACCCTGCTTAATAAATAACTATTTGGACTCACATATATCTTATTGTTCTTGTAACGCGTCAGCATGTTGTTAAGAAGCGTCGCCTCGTTTAGGAACATTAGCTCACCTGAAAATTATAAATAATGGTTTTATGAATTGTTTTAATTGAACACGTTATTATATAAATGTTAACCCAAGATCACGTGTCCAAACCCGAGCCAGCATCACTGAATTTTCATGTGATAATTGAAAATTGAAAGCAGATCAGGGAAATAAGCTCGAAGCGTTCTCCAAAAGAGAGGTCTCTTAGCCCAGCAGAAATTCATAAGCTATTACTTTAAGCGTGATATATACATATAGATAGTACATATCTTTAAACGAATAATTAAATAATTCAAGAAAAAAACACTTTTATTCGCTTTAAATTATTTTGTAAGTAATGACACGTCATTATAATAACAACAAACTAGTTACGCCTGCATCATCCAAGGAAAACAAGTCCACTCCACACATGAACTTTTCAAGGTTCTCCGATTGTTATTATTTCAAGAATCATTTTAATATGCTGTAAAATTATATCGTATGTTTTAGGTTTAAAAATATGTATGGAAGATTAACTGTACCCTTATATTTATTTTATACCTACTAGTTAAATGTTTAATTAAAAAAAAAAAAACGTTGAGGAAATATTGTGTGTTAAGAGGATATTATAAAACTAATAAATTCTGAGAGAACTGGCGAAAGGATCATCAGTTTCGGATAGAAATATGAAAAATTATACTCTCAATATAACTGTTGAAAGAGTACCGCTGAGTTTCTTTCGCCGGTACTTCTCTGGTCTGAGATGTTTGTTTCCGAATCGGTTGTTGATTTTTCTTGATGATCAATAAGTAAGTGTGATGCTACTATATTGAATAAAGATTTTTGACTTTAAATTTCACTATTGTAGCCAAAGAGCCGAGATGGCCCAGTGGTTTTTAACTTTGTCGTTTCATAGATTCAAGTTATTTGTAAAAAATACATTGGTAAAGAAGACATATTATTCGATATAAGATTATATTGATGATCAAAAAGCGTGGAGTTAATGCTGGTTGACTTCCAGGCAGGAGACATAACATACATATATAATTGTATTTTACTAACATGACTGTATTTTTAGATGTTGACAAAGACTAACTACTGAATTTCTTGCCGGTTCTTCCCGGTAGAATCTACATTCCGAACCGGTGGTAGCTTTACTTTAAATAGTTTGTTAAATGACGATTCAAAAGTGCTTGTAAAAGCCTACTTGAATAAAGTATATTTTGATTTGATTTAGTTGGAGCATACGATTCTTAACCGATGATAGCGGCTTTAAACCCAGGCTACAATTTTTTTTATAATTAATTTCGTACTTGGTGGTACAGGAAAACATCGTTAGAATATCATGATTGCATGTTTCAGGTGAAAGTTTGCCACATGTATATGCAACGACCTGAATTGGAGCAGCGTCGTGGAATTAGCTCTAAATCATCTCCTCAAGAGTAGAGGACTTTGTCCAGTGTAACTTACTTTACTTACTTTTAACTGAATTGCAGGAATACTTCTTGTAGTTCAGTTCTTTGTCATGTATATGATGAATAATTGCCTACTTTAAAATAAATATATTTCTTACGGCGAATCAAAACTTACAAGAATCTAGAATTTACTTACAATTATCATCAACATCTTTAGTTGGCTCTCCAGCTGGGAAGATGTCGTCAAAGTTGCAGACCCTCCTCGGGTATTTGTTGTCGACGGGAAACACGTCGGCCTCTTCACCCATCAACTCCTGGAGCCGCGCTAACACGAACCCCTCGTTTGGATCCCGGACCCATACTAACTGTTTGTCGATCGTCATTTTTCACTGAAACAAATACATTTTAATTATAGTCACAATTTTAACATAGCAAATGAGTAATTCTCGTGTTCTCTAAAGATTTGGCTCAAATATATTCAGATAAGATTCCGATTTTTTCGTTTATCTATTTGGGTGTATTTAATGAAGTAACGCAAATTTTTACACAAAAAAAAAAACTTTTTTGAAACTAATTATTTAAGTCGAGCAAAGATCCGTCATCCAGGTACTTATTATCAAACAAGATTCCAGCTCATCAGTCGTACGTTACGATATTTGAATTTTTATTTCAAACAATCAATATTTTGTAAGAATTCGATGTTATAATAATTACGAATAACTGAAAAGTGATAACACAACAATCCCGGGCGCTACAGCCTCGTAACTTAGCCTCTAGACAAAGTAAATAGTCTATTCCGATCGAAGAAGAAATGTAGATAAAAAACTTTAGATTTACGTATTCCATGCGATCTGCTAATAGCTCAGCAATATTGTGCATTCGTCAGCTATATGTACAGCCATTATCGTTTTAATTATAAACAATATTTTTTCGAATTTGAACAACAACATCATGACTCTTGAATACTAATTAATGCACTCAACGTAATTAAACTACGAGTCACAATTCCAGGCCTTATGAAAACAAGAACAGAAGCGCAACCACGCATATAGATCAGCAAAAATAATACAATGTTTGAATAATTATGTAACCGTTATAAAAATTACGAGCAAACAGTTATAAAAAATAACCGACGCGTAATACATTGAGAGCATACCGAAAGTCATAATTCACTTTCGTTACGAACAAGTATGGAATACTTTCGTGTTGTGTAATTTGTGTAATTACATTAATACTGTGTATATTTTCATTTTAATAATAAAATAGGAAGGTGATCGTATAATTAGGATTTTTGTAAGATATATTAACCATCAGAGATATTGCGTGGCTACAAGGCTGTCCGAAGCCGAAAGTTGTATTGTTTAATTTAATCTTACTCGACGGAAGCAGGCACTTCATAAAATCACGTCACATCACGTCACGTAAATTAAATGAGAAATAATGAAAAGTTGAAAAAAGTATCTCCAAAACATTGGCCATAAAATAAAATTCCGATATTGTCTCTTGAGTTTGAAATGACACTGGCTGACTTACTCTTTTCGCACACAAAGTATTGATGATATTATATGACGGTCAATAGATTTATGTTTAGTTGTTACTCAATGTATCTTTTGTTTTTTAAAGATATATATAGTAGCAACGCCTTAAATTATTTAAGGTACTACTATTTTTATTTAGGCCTCCTTTTTAAGCTTATCAATTGTGTTAGGAGTCGGGAGAACAATACCTCAAGGTTGTTACATTTATAAATGGGGAAAGGAGAATACAGTTTTGTTTATATAACTATATATTTTTAAGTAACAAGTATATTGGTGTGTTTGTTATTGTTTCCTATTGTTATTACAATTTCAGGTCTTAAATTAGTTATACAGTTACGAAATTTAGTTACAGTTGTTCAGTTATTCTATAACTAACAATAATGCCAGCTAGACTCAGTGTTGTTTGTCTAGACTCACTTGGGTTAAAAAAAAACGTTTGAAAAGTCATTATAATTTTGAATAATTTATCTTATTTAAAATTAATATTTAGGCGCCACTGACGATTTAATAATTATGAACACTGTTCGTCAGGCCGGTGTAAACTAAATTTGTATCAAAATAAAAGTGGGTACATCACCAAATTTCCAGCTACATATGGATATTGGTAATATCTAAGTGAACAGGCATGCCATCTTTCAATAATTATGTAAATGACCAAAAGATAAATACCTTCAACGAGAAATGTAAGCAGTAATTTACCTTCTGGAGGTTCAAAGTCCTGCTTACTTTAAATGACGATTCCATCTCCGGAGAATCATTCCAATGAATCAAAAATCACTGTAAACCAAAAATTAAACATGACTACGACTTTCTGAATTGCAAACTAATGCATTTAAGCAAAAACAAGAATTAAAGACTTACAATTCTTAAAGGTCGGTAGAAACATGTTGTAAAGGTTTATCAAACTTATTATTAATATATTCTGAAACGATATATACTGTTAAAGCACTGAAGTAATAATCAATCACAAATTAAGAAAACTATGAAGGTAACTCACCGATATATTCAGTATATCGAATTTGAAGTTTGAATTCGGTGTTAAGCCGATGATATAAAAATGCAAAAGGAACGAAACGAAAGTTCTTGAAACCTTGAAAGGCTTAGGAGTGTTGCCAGTATCACCACCGAAATTAAATAGAAATTATATCCATATTTAAATCAAAGAAATCATTATGGAATCATTATTTTATTTAATAAAAGCCAATTATAAGGCAAAATAAATCTGTCATAATAAAACTCCGACATTTTCATACAAATACTAACCTTTATATTGGATGACAGCTAATAAATCGATCTGAAACGATGCAATATGACTTTCAACAAATACAGCAAACGAATTAGATAGTAAAATCTAATTGTAATAATTATTATACTGCACCGATAAAATAAATGCAATTTATTTTATTATTTAAATCATAAGAAAATGCCAAAAGGAAGTTTTGGGTTAGCAACACCAATAAATGGGAAGTACGAAATGGGTTAACGGCACGGAATCAGCGAATTGACACTTTTGTGACGCTTTAGATAAAAAAAAAAATTTTTTAATGTAACATGGTGTCAGGATCGATCCTGCGACCTTTTACATCATTAGGCGGCCCATAACCTATTGAACTATTAACGCTTGCTATATAGTATCAGTAACAAACCTTAGATATATTACATGCGATTTGCTAATCGCTCGGCTATATTTTGCACTACTAACAGTTCTGGATTAATACTTCTGACCTACTTTAATTTTACTTCTAAAGTCCCAATAACGACTTAAATCTAAATCTTTAATTTAAAAACGCAATTTGTTGACCAATCCATACTGAATATTATAGATTATATCAAAGCTCTTGACCAATGATATCGTGTACAGTCGATGGCAAATGTTGTTTATTTGGCTTTTGTCCTCTAGTAGTTGCACAGACTAAATCAATTTAAAATAAATAAAGAAAAAAAATCGTTCGTGTTCTTCAGTTTACTTATATCGATTATTCTATATCAATAAGACGACAATACAGTATTCTTGACATTTGTTAATATTTTTAGTAGTGCCTCTGTAATATTATCAACAATCGCTGCTGATCGTTAACATTTCGTGTTTCAACGCAGCTGCCGTTCCGGTGGGTGCTTCCGGAAACGAAATGCTAAATAAGACCCACAGCTCATCCAAACAACTCACTATCGACCGATAAACAAAAACTGTTACATTCGGACTATTTTCTCCCAAATTGTTTACTATTTACAATAACGTCTGTTAACACGAAGACGCTTGTTAAAATAAATATACATTTTGTACAAATTCCGTCTAAAAACTGTTATATAAAAATATATTTCATAACATAAAATGATGTACGAATAAAATCGTACGCGCAAAAAGGAAAATATGTAATAAATTTATAGAAAAATAAATCTAAATCTTCGATATGAATCGCCCGATGATATATGAGCCATCAAGTGAAAGTAACTAAATATTATAAAAGACGACATTAAACGCAAATTGGCCATTAAGCCATTATACACATCGCGTACCGTAAAACACTTTTTGTGGAACACGTGTAATAACAGTTAAATAAAAACTTTTAATTGGCCGGATCAAATGAAAACGAAATCTGACAAAACGATTGTATAATAGGAAATAAAATCTCATAGATTCAACATGATATCGTGGAACAGAACATTAGATTCAGGTCAGGCGATAAAGTTATCAACATAGTACATGCTATGGATAATCGAAACGAATAATATCACTACATATTATTATGAAACCAAATGCTGATGATGATAACCAACAGATTTTCGTACGGTTTTCACCGATGAACGGAGTAGGAAACGCAATCTACATCTACTAGCATACATCTTTCGATGCTCGGTCGAAAATTTTGCCGGATCCCGCTGGGCTGACAGATTACGGAAAAGCATGGATTATACCCGTAGTCCCTTTGCTAAATTAACAATAGAATTAGAATTATAGTCATTATAATATTTTGTGGTACATTTACACCCGCGTTAAAATGAAAACCACGAAAACGAAGTCTATTAGGTATTTATTGATATTGACTTCAGAGGTCTAAATGCACCCTGCTGAATCCCACAAATACCTGGATTGCAATAATCATGCGAGATTGAATCCCCTAGAAGGTAGTGTTTCATGACAGATGACGTATGTGCAAATTGGACAAAACTTGACGATGATTACATTGAAGTTGACGAAAAATTACGCCGATCAGGGCTTTACTGGTTTGCGCCTCGTCAACCAAAACAGTTATATGTATTTTTTTATGCATTATTATTTCTTCATAGACATGCTGTCCTTGCCATTGTTTTATCTTATTATTTAAAATTGTTTTTTTATTTGCGTGCCTGCGTTTTATTGCCAGACATGGTGAAATCCATACAATCAGAAAATTTGACACAATATACATTTTTGGATTATACTGTTATATTTATTACAATATAAATGCTTCTCTTTACGAAGCTGGGTGTTTAATTATTAACTAAATATATATGATATTATTCTTCTTCTTCTTCTTTTAAAAATAATAACTGAGATAAACATACAACGATTACTCACATCGATTTTGACTGGTCTTCGTTGAGAGAACAATGAAAAGATAAATCACTTTATTGAGATTGATTGCCGTGATTGTGGAAAACAAAAACGTATGAATAAATAATAAGCACTGGCGGAAATAAGTGAACATTAGCAATAATCAGAGGAAAACCGACGAGAGCAGCGAAAGCGTACACAGCCTAAATTGTAATGACGATGCGATTGAACGTACAATAGTCTATTGAAGAAAGTTAATTCAATAGAAGTCACTGAGGATTTAGATTGCAAATCGTAATATCCTCAAGGGATATATTTGTGAAAAGGGATTTTATTCTCATTGGGATTAGGTTTCGATTTCATTTCCGTGCCTTTCACGCTTAGGACTGCAAGAAATATTAATTTAACAACGATTTAGATCCATTTTTTTTTTTGGATTCCTGAACCAAAAGTTCTACAGTACAGCACTATCAGAGATTATATCTTAAAACTATAAAAACCAGAGAACTCGTGGTGTTCGAGGAGGCGACTAAATCGTGAGTTGCGAATTTAACTCATCTTACCCGAGGTCACATAAGCATTTTTGGCGGAATTCGCTGTACAACGAAGCAAACCTGTACTAATTTCTAGAAATCACTAGGGAAATTAAAAAGCCAAGGGAACAGAGCCTAGGGTCGACATACTATGGTCGAGTTTATATTATAAATACTAGTGTTATCGTTTCTAGATCAATTTCTATTTTTAAATTATTTTAATAATAAGAAAATAAATTCAGGCAATTTCATTTGTTTTAAGGTGAATTCAAAAGTATTATGTCATTATTGAATTCGAGGTTAAGGAACTCGATAAAACATTTGCCTTTTTAAACAGACTAGCATTAGCATTAATCATGTCCCGGCCCCCGACATTTTTAGAGCGCGTTGGACAACAATGGATTTTCAATGCAATCTTATAAGACAGTTACATTATGCTAAGGTAAATTATACCTAAAAACTTTAGCCTATAGTTTAAATTCCAATGGCGTGATAAAGTTCGGTCACGGTATACATTAGACCTGACCGTATAACCTCAAATTATGGCATTTTCATCGAATGAACCCGAATGGCCGCACCTTCCAATTTTGCTGAGTGTACAATTAATGATGCTTCTATTAAATATTTTTATGAAACTGATACGTTTCAAGAATTATTTTAAAGGAAAATGCAAATGTTTTTCATGAACAACCAGCAACAAATAACAACAACCTTGATCTGTACTTGGATTACACATGACGCATGAACTTGTAGGTATATCTTAAACGGCAGATGTTTATGAGCAAATATTTTTTTGATAACACACTATTTTAATACTGCAAATATTGAGGCGATATATTTAACAGTTTATTGCACTCAATGTACACTGAATATATTTTACGTTTGATTATTGCTTAAAATATTCATATCAAACAACCGTAGGAAGCACAACAAAGAATATTTTGCGTGTGTACAAAATCATACAAAAATATATGAGTCATATTGAAAATCTTGTTCTTAATTAATAAATTGCCACAGAGAAAAGTAGCACACTCGTTGTCGAGGCTGAGTTTTGCTTTTTTATATATTTTTTTTTTACTTAATCGGCTCTTTTATTGAAGTAGTTATTATTCTACATTTATGTGTGCGCAATAAACGATTTAATACGCACACATACATGTAGAATAATAACTAGGATAACATCTGACGCATTAAGAGATGTTGATGGCATCTCTTGATAACAGGGATGAGATTCAAGAGATAAGACGATCAAACAACGCTCAATACGCCGGAGTTCTCATGAGTCAGAGCATTTAAATTAGTATCAGACGACCTCCGGGGTCGGGTTGCGATTTGCGCAGCAATGAATTCAACGTGGACGAATTGATATTCATTAATCAAAATATCTTGTAATTAGATTGACCTTGAGACACTCGATAAAAATATATACAATTTACTTTCTTTCAATATTTTATTGTCTTCGTTTATCTCTTCTCGTAACATAATGCCGGCAATTATTTATAAAACGAAACGATTTCTTAGATACGAGTTATTTCAGAATTAGATATTTTATGTCATTTCAATAGTTTAGGTTAAATAAAAATCAAAATCGTTTCCACACATAGGTATGTCCAACAAACCGGAAGTCTGTCTGGTTTTACTAGTAAAGGGTATATGATACAAAAAAATAAATAAATATAATAAATATTGGACAACATCACATACATTACTCTGATCCCAATGTAAGTAGCTAAATCACTTGTGTTATGGAAAATCAGAAGTAACGACGGTATCACAAACAGCCAGACCCAAGACAACATAGAAAACTCGAACCCGGAACCTCGGAGTGGCGTACCCGTGAAAACCGGTGTACACACTACACGACCACGGAGGTCGTCGAAAACAACATTTCAACAACACAATCATTTTTTAAGCCTTATAGGTATTTGTTTAAAAAAAAGTTAACACGCTATAAATATATGATACGTTAGCATATCGATACGAAAATAATTTAAAAAATTAAAATAAGTCATTTATTTGACATCGGAACGAATGGCACGACTTTGTTCATTTCATTATCTTATCGCGTCAAGGCTCCGGCCACAATGAAAATTCTTAGACGAGAACTAAGTATTTCTCACTTTTTGTTTGTAAGAAAAAATGAACAATATGTATGACGCGTTCGAGTCAAACGCGTCATCTGAGTGCAGCTAAACTATAATATAAGTAAGAATCCATTTTGTACTGGAAATTCTATCACACAATGTTCTATAGCTATATATATACTAGCAATTTCGTATCTAAATCCATCTCAAACACACTCAAAAATTCAACAAAAGCGGTTCAGCCGAATATATTATATGAGCTGAGATGGCCCAATGGTTAAAACGCGTGCATCTTAACCGATGATTGCAGGTTCAAACCCAGGACTAAATTTTCATGTGCTTAGTTAGTTTATAATTCATCTCGTGCTCGGCGGTGCTTATTTCGATGAAATTCTATCACATGTGTATCAACCAACCCCTATTGGAGCAGTATCGTAGAATTAGCTCAATACCTTCTTCTCACAGGGAGAGGAAGCCTGAGCCAGCAAGTGGGACATTTTCTGGTTAAAAATATCTAACTTCATATAAAAGAGTCAGACATTTAAATTGAATTTCGACTATAAGTAAAATCACCCACAAGGTTTCCTTTTCATAAAGATAATCTTTTTTAGGGCGAGTTATATGGCGGTCTATATTTCAGCTGCCGCTATGCAGGCTTCAATTAATTAAAAAATAATCTCATTAGTCAAGCATATATATACTCTGTATTATAACAGACACATGTATTAATCGCTGGATCTCGTCTCGTATTAACTGATTCTATGTAATTTATACAAAATCGTAATTCAAGCAGATCCTTCTCATTTGAATCCATATGATGTAACGGTAACTCTTGACAATCCATAATAAAATACTTTGTAAAAGTCAATATCAATAAAAATATTATGACAATATCCGCTAATATTTACTTTGATATGCGCATTGGGTGTGGTGTAAATGGAAATACACGACACCAATGTCTTTGCTCATTTATCAATGATGATGCTATAACAAAAAAAAAAACAATATAATACGGTAGGGACAGTAAAACCACGCAAAATAATGCTAGATGGCGTATAAGAGTCGAGGTGGCCCAGTGGTTAGAACGCGTGCATCGTGCGTAACCGATGATTGCGGGTTCTAGCCCAGGCAAGCACCACTGAATTATCATGTGCTTAATTTGTATTTATAATTAATCTCGTGCTAGGCGGTGAAGGAAAACATCGTGAGGAAACCTGCATGTGTCTAATTTCAACGAAATTCAGCCACATGTGTATCACCAACCCGCATTGGAGCAGCGTGGCGGAATATGTTTCAAGCTTTCTCCTCAAAGGGAGAGGAGGCCTTAGCCCAGCTGTGGGAAATTTACAGTATGTGTAATGTGATATGACGGAAACTTGCATAAGAGTCGACGAACGCGAAGATTACTCATTATCTTTTAAATGTAGGCGTAACAAGAGAACACCTGCTCACATCCAGTGCGCCTACGCATCGCTCCTTTTAATATTATGACTTAATTACAAAGTAACTTTTATTTGAAACAAAACACGATATACTTATTGAGTTCATTATATCTAGTTGAATAACAATTTGAGTCATCATTACGGTTTCATTCCAATCGCAGAACAAGTTACGATGCAACCTAAGATTTAACCTGCTGGCAACACTGCAAACAGATCTTAATTGTTATATATTTATAATAACTGATTGCCAGTAAAGTGTAACCATAGAGTGTCTTGCAGGTTCTTCTCTACATTCCGAACCGATGGTAGGATTTAATTAATTTAATCGTGTAAAATGATTAATTTGTGCTCGCAAGACCATAATTGGATAAAGTATATTTTGATATGTTTCTTATATACTTTATATACTATAATACCGGTGAATTCCGGATTTTTTTTCTCGTATCCACAGTGAGTACTATTCATCATTTTAGATTTCGACCAATGTCACATAAATTGAAGGACAAAGCTGATCTTTACTCCTTTGTAAATCGATTCTTGTAAGCATCATTTTTACTTTGATCTGCGTCTCCTTGCTACATGACATCCCAGTGCATTACAAGTCGCAATTTAATTGATTGAGATAAAATATTATAGCTCTTTAGGTTCCATGACTCAGTTAATGAGTCCAATTTGCAGACCCTTTGTGGAGTCGTTAACTCACAATTATTTATTTATGTAGTTTATTCTTAGACGTTCTCGAACCGGTACCGGTGGTAGGTTTAAATTTAATTTAACTATTTTTTTTATGATATAGATAGGCGGACGAGCAAATTAATCATCTGATAATAAGTGGTCACGAACGCCCATAGACAATAGCGGTGCAAGGGAACCAAGATGTTATCTTGTGTTACCTTGTGCCTGTACTTACACTGACTCACACATCCCTCAAACAGGAACAGAGCAATAGTGAGTAATGTTGTTTGGCGGTAGAATATCTGATGAGTGGGTGGTACCTACCCTACATGGGCTTTCACAAAGCCATACCAACAAGTAAAAATGACATGATGATTCAAAAGTGCTATTTTGATTTTGAGTACAAGTTAAACTGCTATTATGCCAATAAGACGCAACGTCACTTGAGATAAAGATAATTTAAAACGTCAATTTCATTTTACCGTATTTTTTCATTTAGATAACTAATTCTGAAGCACCGATGACATTAAAAAAAATTACTATAAAATTATTAAGAACACCATACGCCAGACCGGTAAGAACTATGTTCGGAGATTGCACTTTATCAAACAAAATGTATTTATCAATTTTCAGTGTATAGTTTTAACGAAAAAAGGGTAACAAAACAGGCCCAACATATCTCGAGTGCTTCGAGCAGAAATTGCAGCCAAACTTAATAATAAATCATAGAAATTATAAAGAACGATTACAAATGTTTTGGTAATTACTGGATAAGGCGATAACGTCATAAAATGTATTTAAAGACTTACTTGTAAATACCGCCCGGTACATTACGATTACAGAGATATATTTTTATAATTTCGTAATGATAAGGTCTTCGCATTGAAAAAACTTGAACACTTGAATTCAATCACAAATTAAAGATATGATTCTTTAGATAACTCATTTACATATGTACATATATTCAGTATATCGATAGAAAAATATCATATTAAATTTGTTGTTGCTAGAAAATTGCAAAAATTCAACGAACGTTCTTGAAACTATGAAAGCTTTATTGAGTGTGACCAGTATCAAAAAGAAAATGTTCTAAATGGGAGATTTTCTTAATAAATTAATAAATATATACACAAGCTTATTGAGACGCCACGTCTAAAAACGCCAGCGATTAGCAGTTAATGATTAAATATGGACAAACGATTAAAATACCGTTGTTTTTATAGAATTCATGAATGCTATACTCGATTTAATGATTCACGGATCGTTGTTTTAACACGAGACATTAACATTCGTATTAAATTATTCTCACACCGCAATGAAATTGTGTTATGAGCATCGATGTGTGTTATTTCATACATATTTTATCTTTCTCAGCCATTTCAAACGCTTCTAAAATATAAGTACCGTAAAAATATTATAATAAATTATTTTCGTGAACAACAAAACGATCAAGGTTTATTACGACTGGCATGATGAGGGTTCCGTGTATGTATCGACAAAATATATATAGACACAATATTAAACATATTCTTGTGCTGTTTGTGACTTGAGTTCTCCCTTTATGCAGACTCTGTAAGTCTATAGGAAGTATTGTTTACAAGTCTTAGGATTTTGTTTATCAGTGAGCGTGGAAATCTATATTATCTTTATAATACGGTAAAAATGCGATGTATCCCTTCTTATGAAAATTACGTTTACGGGGTATTATAAAATTTGGCACATATAAATATAATGTTTATAAATAATTACATTCTAATGTTTATCTAATACCATTTACATTCTAATCTAATGTTTATATTAATTTCAAATACATATAATTAATAAAAAACAATTACACTCTACCATTCGTTTGACACAAGCCTAATATAATATTTAATAAACATTCATAGTTTACGTTCAAACTACCAGTGATGACACACGTCATGATAGAGTTAAAAATAAATCATGGTACTTTTGACAATTCTTTTTTAAATTGTGATATAGGCAATGAAAGGACACTAATCGTCCACCTGAGCCTCTTTTTTCCAAACTATGTAAAATTACGTTTATATTAAACATTTACAGACGTTCCTGGTTTTCTTTATTCCAGAACATTGACACGGAACTCTAAAACATTTAAAATGAATCTTTCTATCATTGCAGTTTAAAAGTTTATTTAACCTGAATAGTTTTGACATAAATTACGAATACAAACTTAACAGTTTCATTAATTAGTTTTTGTTGCTGTTATAAATCATTTTATTGTAATTAAACAAACAAACGATTAGTAACTCGAGACGGACTAAGACGAACTTATTTCAGTGAGATGTCTCTGCCTATTCTTCGAGATATCGAGAGAAAAATCACTCAAGAATATAGATTAAATCTGTGTGAAAATCTCTTAACTAATGAGTACTTCACTAATAAATACTACAGGCGAAACTTATGTATTAAGTTAAACAAATGAAATCGTGTATAAATAAGAAATTATAGTAATAATAGACACATAATTACTATTATAAATATGCATCACGTTTTAAAATAGTCCCCTTGTGAAATGATTAAGATGAAAAATTCAAAGTCATCCCAACGGAATACGTTATTTTATTAGTTAAGGCAAATACGAGCTATCGAATATCGTTACGTCATATACAATGCGTTTTTTGTTAAATAGTCACTGTATGGTTACTTTGTGTAGGCAGAAATGAACACGTTTGTAAAAACTTGTTCCGACCAAGACGATCTTAGTCATCTATCATCAATGCCAAGGCTGGCTCGCTTTTGGTGCAGTTAGTAAAACTGGTTGTATATCGGTCAGAGCTATTTCGTTAAAGTCAACGGTCCGACGGCGCAACCGGTAAATTCGCTAATGCAATATTAAGAATGCTATCAGTGAAAGCGATACTAAAAATATCGCTTTAAATTTTGAAACATTTGTTAGTGTTTTGTGCAAACCTTACCAGAGTTATGTATCATCCATTTATCTATTCTACCGCTAAACAGCAATGTTTTTGTTGTAAATCAGTAGATTATCTAACATCGATCCAATCGGTAGGGCTTTGACACCGTAATATATGGTTTACGGAAATAGTTTGGTCTCTAAGATTCTATGAAACCAATAAAATGTATATTAGTATATTATAAGTATAAAACACAAACGAGACAATGGCATGATGAAGACGACTATGGTAATGGTATTGGTGTTGGCGATGACGATAAGTAAAATAAACAAGTTAATAGTGAATTGGCCACAGATTGGAATGTGGCCACTAGCGCTAATATAACATTGGAGCTGGAGGAAATATTAACTATTACTTACATCGCCAAGGTTGGTGACGCATTGGCGATGGAAGGAACGGTTAATATTTCGTTCACAAGAAACATAGCATGTTTTCCATTCCATGTGAACGGAACCACAATCATACGTATTGCCGTTTGGCATAGTATATCTGATGAGTAAGTGGTACACCCCAGACGGGCTTGTACAAAGCCCTACCACCAAATAACATTAGTAATAAAACGATTTATAAATATAATATTTTCGTTGCAATGGAGTAGTGTATTTATTTTATTATGCAGTTCGTATCAAAGGAAGAATTAATGGCAATGCAGACTGCAATGGAAACGGGTTTATTATAATGTGGTATACTTTCAAAACCTAAAACCAGTTTAAATACAGTTAAGGAAAGACGTTCAACAATATGGATTTAAATAAAATAGCAACATTTAAAACATTTTAAAGCAAATATATTATTTAGCGAAATTATATCAACTAGACTATACTCTCTGTGCCAGCTTTTATGAATATGCAATTTATTTAATTTAAATTTAACTTAGACGATTTTAGAAAGTTCCCCTCGGCGCGACTTTTAAACAGAACTTATTGCTTATTCATGTATCTATTCTAGTATTATATATGCAAAAGTAACTCGGTCTGTCTGTGTGTGTTGTTCTTTCACGACCAAGCTACTGAACCGAATTTAATGAAACAAGCTTGAACTCAAAGAAATAAATTCAGCTATTTTTTTTATAATAATTATTTATATCTTAAAATGCGAGCGAAGCATAAGTAGACAACTAGTGAATATATACATAACAAGAAACTGATAATAAATTAAATTAATAAATTACATAAAGTGATTTAAATTATATAAACCTCATCACTTCCGCAATTCCAAACAATCAGTACAAGATGTAGAACGTAAAAAGGCGATACAGACAGCGCCGCCGCAAAGATGCCGTTTCCGGTGTACCGGCTTCCAGTAGATTAACAAACGTAAAATAATATAATTACTGTGTAAACGTAGCTCTGTTACGCAACAAGCTATCAAGGAAACAATTTAGTAACATTAATCATTACGAGTAGTAAAAGAGAGTAAAAGATTCCAGGTCGATACAGTTTAAGAAGATATTCATAATTTTGTACCACATATTATTAGGCATAACTCAATGGTATACGGGCGAGTTGAAAGTTCTTTGTGGTAGGGCTTCGTGCGAGCCCGCCTGGGTAGATACCACCCACTAATCAGATAATCTACCGCCAAACAGCAGTACGCAGTATTTTTATGTTTGGAGGGTGAGTGAGCCAGTGTAACTACAGGCACAAGGGACATAGCATCTAAGTTTCCAAGGTTGATGACGCATTGATGATGTAAGGAATGGTTAATATTTATTTCAGATTAAAAATCCAAGAAAATCCACAACAGCACGATTTTTATGGCATTTTCTGCCTCTCTCAATCTCTCTGCGGAACCAGCTTACGCCGGGGATTTTTACAAATACCATTTGGGAACCTTGAAGAAGGTCTTACACATTCTTTAAAGACTGCCAACGCACCTGCAAGACCTCAGGTATTGCAGATGTCCATGGACGGTGGTAGTTACTTTCTATCAGGTGAGGGTCTTGCTTATTTGATACCTATGCTATAAAAAAACTGACCCGTAGCTCTATTATTGTGCCCAATCCTAACACAATCCCACAAGATTTACGCATAACTAATTTCAAAATAAAAATGTATAACTTTGATCAGTTTGAAATGAAACTAAGACACACATTTGTTCTTGTAATTTGATGAATTTCATACAACAAAATTTGTACAAGCTCAATGCGTTGTAGAAATTAATTAGTGCCATTATTCACGCCGGCTGGCTCCATCATCAGATCAGTTCTCAATGGTAACAATTTATTACACATAACAGTGCAGTCTATAAGAATATGTCGTTCGGTTATCCGAATTTCAAAATGATATATCGTCTAAATTGACTTCCTTTTTTTGTCAGAAACAAAAACCTATGATTGCAACAAAAAAAGAAAAAAAAATTGTCAATCATAAATATAGTACAATGATCTATAAATAACTAGCAATAATTAGTAATCGTCGTAGTTGATATTAATTAGTTCAATCTATATCAATATGTCGATTAACGAATAGATCGTCACGGGAGGCACAGGGCCATATCAATTGATCCAGTTCCCCTCACACGGATACGTGATGTGAGATACGTCACTGCAGGTAAAACGATATAAATAAAACTAACTGGATACTATTGTTTAAAAAACAATTATTCCTATAATTAATAATGACATCAAATGCAGTGCATCTCTTGTATCATGTTTGTTTTTTTACATAGTATAAAGCAAGATGAATATTAGGTCAGTAGGTTTTTCGGTAAGCTTCTCTGTACGTAGATGTATATTTTTGTACAAATTTTATTAGGTGATAGCTCTCTGCTCTGTGCAAGTCCGTCTGGGTAGGTACCAACCACTCATCAGATATTCTACTGATAAACATTCCTAGTATTGCAATGTTCAAGTTTGAAGGTCGAGTGATACAGTGTAATTACAAACATTTTTGCTCTCAAGGCTGGTGGCGATGAGATGGTCGATGGTGATCACTTATCATCATATCACCCATATAACTAACTATATTAAAAATAATATATATACATTTACTTGAGCACCATTAATGGGGTCACGTACTTCACGTCACATCTGGCACAAAACAAAACGGACATTGACTGTATGTTTTGAAACCAAAATATTTTTAGTTTGGTTTTATTGATGATTGGTTTTAAACCTTTATCTTTGTGTTGTTGTAGGTTAACGATTGACAAGGAAATTGCTAATAGTATGCTAATCTTGAAAATTTAATTAAATTTGTTCTCTCAATTGTCCGATCAAACACGTTCGTGTCTTTTGTGTTTTCCATGTGTCACATTGGTGAAATAATCTGTGTCCTGTCGGCACAACAAAAAGCCATTAAACAAATAATTGATTTCTTGATTAAAGAAACTCCTGCAATGGAAATGAACTTCGTGGATGTTTTTTAATTAAGTTTAATATTAGATATCGCCAATCTTTCCCTGGGTATCATTTCACCAAATCTTCATAATTGATTTCGGAATAATTATATAAATAAATCGAACAAGGCAGCATAATTAACGTGCACTTATTTATTATGTATTTTAATTTGATCGATATTTAGATAACTTATTATTTTCTTTATGACATGAACTAACCTCAAGATTTCGACTTTCCACTTTGTTAGGCTGATCTCAAGAGTAAATCTCGGTAGCAATCCGGAGTTAATAAATCGACATTGGTTGGATTATGAAAGTGTAGAAATAGAGTGCCTGTGTTTGCGCAAAATAACATTTCCTGCGTAGGACTGGTCTTCGTTATGGACAGCGTGACCGATATCGTACAGACAGACAAAGATATTATGTCTTAACAAGCGTTCAGCCCCTATTGCACCCCCTTAGGGGTTGAATTTCCAAAATTCCTTTCTTAGTGGTTGTCTACTCAATAAAACGATCCTACTCACCAAATTTCAAAGCCCACTTTAATAGTTTACGCTCGGCGATGATGAATCAGTCAGTCAGGACTTGTTATTTTATATATATATAGATAGTTCGTTTACGTTGTACATATTTGTTGGGATTTTATTGGGGTTCCTTATTATTTCAACATAATTGGAGAAAATAATCCGATCGAGAACTTCTATCTAACGCGATTCCTATCAAAATTATATTAAATACGTCGATTGATTCGTAAAACTCCAAAATATCTACATAGAATTTCGAAAATCATTATATTTAAATAAAAGCAAAATAATTTACTGCAATCTATCACACAGTATTAACCGTTATCAAAACATACAAAAATATTTTGTACATTTAAGTATTTCCTGTTAATGAAAATAACAATTTGGATTTTAGCTTAACTAATCATATTAGTTCAATCAATAACGTATAATAATAAATTAATTGATTTGTTCGATATCGGTTGTATTATACTTGTTATCGACTCGAACTCATGCATTAGATCCATGCTACAAAAATGTATGTCAAATAAATTTGATAGAGACCACGAAGTCTATTACAATGGCAGGAGGTGTAAAGATAAATAAACAACCTTGACCTTGAGTTGGAAAAAATGGCGTTTTGAGTGTCGGTGATGTTGTTTTCGGAATTTTTTAAGTAAAATTATGTCGTTGAGTGAAATAGTGTTTTATTTTGTTTGATGAAAACTTTAGGTAAATTTCCTCCTCAGGCGATTGAAATACAAGTGCTATGTGAAAATATCGAATGATTATGGCTATCACTTTGTAATCTTACTAATTGTGTTTCACTGTTTTGGTGCGCACTACTTAAAGTGTCGTTGGAATCAATTTCTTCGAATTTAAAGTGAAAGACCATTACTTACAGTTAGGTAGTAGTTTTACTTAGGCGCTAAATTTAAATGCTACTAGCATGCTTGCCACCATTCCACGCGTCCATGATAAGTACATTAACTATTTTTAATTTTTATTTGTATATAATCAATGCCTTAGTGTAAATAATTCTTATGTAAATAAATGCTTTACCATTAAACTAAACCGATGTTATACACACACTTGGAAAGTAAAGTTTCATCTTCATAAACCTCCAGCTTTCTAAACATCAATGTATTTCACGAAGCATTAAATCACGAGTGCTGGAAACATATACAAAGCTATCTGACAGCTTTTACTACCGTTAATCCCAGATAGCTTCAGATAACTGCCTATTGGTCAATATCTTTATACAGGATGGGCCACTTCATCATTAACTAAAATCCAATATAGTCTACCTGTCATAAAAATACATACAATAACTTAAAGTGTATACATTTGTACGGGCTAACCTCAGAAATTGCTGCTCTGTTTGGAGTTTGATTGGAAATAAAAAAAAAATCGTTAAATCAATTAAATATTCATATATAATAATGTATGTTGTATTTTCTCTAAAACACTCGAGAAATATGCGACACTACATTTCTGTATTATAACAGAGCGTCATGTTTGAAGACTGACATTAATATTTTCGGTTAATTTGTAATGTTAATAATAATAAGGTTTGTTTCTGTTAAGTTTAGTACAGAAAAACAAAGCTTATAAAAAATTGGAATGCAAGCAGGGCATTATAGTTATTTAAATACATATATATGAATAAACTAATTTTAGGTATGTACAATAGGGGAGACTATTGTCCACAATTTAAACGTCACGATATAAATATATATATATTTTATATTGTTCTTTGTTAAATTGCTTATTAAGCATTTGCCGCCATCGCAATATCTGCATAGCCCAAAGGTTGAGTTGCAAAGCACGATATATACGAAAAATAAACGGAATATTTCTTTACCTTTTATACTGAAACTTAAATGTATAAAATATTTATATTTATTTTACTATGCCAATTAGAAATGACTTGTCACATTTGTAATTCGATGTCCTAATTTAGATATCGTTAGCAAAGCTGTTTATATATTAATTAAAACAAAACTACATAGATATTGAGTTTCACTATGACCATATTGATTTCTTATACGATTAATTTAATTATCACGAGCTACGATAATACAGTTATGGTACTTTTCGCTTATATCGTGTTCCAACGAACGGATGTCGTTCCGTTAGCGGGATAATCTCCGGAAGATTGACTAACGGTTCTCAACTCAAGGCTTGGACACAAATACAAATAGCTATTAAAACTTGATCGAGAAAACTGCAAGATTCAGACTTTCGAAAGTTCCAACAATATTCCAAAATCTCCTTGATTTACTATAAGAAAAGACGATATATTCAAAAATTCGATGGAAATTTGGCTACAAGTTCGTCCAGAATATGTAAACACTGAGAAAATTATAGTAAGCACCTAAGATATGGATGGAATCGGCGTACCGTAGCGAAGCCTTGCAAGAACGATCGATATCGTGTAACGTGGGAATGGCGGTTAGAAAAAATATTCTGTATGTTCTGTTCATGACATATTTGAATAATAAATTATATATTATTTCTTATACTTGATATCGGTACTTATAGTTTTTTTTTTATTAACCAGATGATATTGACATTGGCACATAAATATATCCATTCCTTATATTACCAATGCACCACAAACCTTGGGAATTGAGAGTTATGTCCCTTGTGCCTGTAGTTATAGGCTCACATGGGTATATCCCATTGGGAGGGTTTCCAATTGGAACACAACAATACTAAGTATCGCTGCTTGGCTTGAATAATGCCAGTAGGTACCCAGATACTTACACAAAGCCCACCAACAAGTATGAAATAGGCTTTGCTAGACTTTTAAGATCGCTTGCCAGACTAAAATCCTCTTTACGAATACTTTAGCTGTTGAATTCACGACGTCGCACGAAGGGTTGAACTACTTAATTGGAAAAAACTATCTCAATCAGCTCTTACGACCCCTATATGACGTGGTTGCGCTATTCAACTCTACCGGAACCATTCGGCATATCTTTCATAGGTATAGCAGTCGTAATTCAAGCTAAATACAATCTTCTCTAACTCCTCAACCATCATCCAATGGTTTTGTAACTTTAACTTAATTGTACAAAGCGACTTGATCCAATTTTCTGTGTGTTTGTCCTTCAATATCAACGTTGAATGTAGATTGTTAAACGTTATTCTGGCCGTGCCAAGTTGGGTCGGATAGCTAGTTTTACACTACGTCAATAAAGCAGCGAGCCTTGACTGTCGTTTGAACAAAAAGTGTATCCAAAACTGTTTTGTAAATTGTTTCAAGTTTTTTTCTATTATCGTCCAAATAATTGTTTATAGTCGATTCAAAGTGTTGTTACTGGTGTTTGTTTGTGTAAATGATTTATCAAACTTACTTACCTTAGACCGTATCGTCATTGGTACAGAATTACACAACCGATGAAATAACTTCGTAACATGATTTGTAGAAATAAATCGCTTTCTAAAGCATTAGGAAAATTGCCAATTCATTGAAGTTTATCAACTCATGCGTTTAAAGTAACTTTCACACAGTTAACGTTCAATACATCGATGAGAGGTAATAAATGAGGTTTTTTTTATTATGAGGCCTTTTTATGTCAGGTCTGGCATTTGGGCTATCTGACGGTAAGTCGTCACTACTGCCCATAGATGTTGGTATTGTAAGAGATATTAATCATTCCTCATGCAAACAGTGCGTCACCAACCACTGTAGTTACACTGGCTCACTCACACTTCAAACTGAACAAGACAATAACCAATATTGATTTTTTGCAGTATTAAGTATGATGAGTAGGAGGTACGTGCCCGAAAACTTAATGTGAAAAATCAACTATTCCAATAAGCATAAAACTTATAGAAGAAGATACAGCACGTTTTGAAGGTTTTAGTATATTATGCTATTATATAAATACTTTCACTAGGTATACATACAATTACAATCGCTTTAAATTTAAAGTATTGGCATAACATGAGTGTATATGAAAATTAATATGCATGTAATTAGTCTTTAAAAAGTAAGATTTTCGTTGGCAAGTCGGTAAAGATTTTTTATATCAAAGTCGACAAGTAATAGACTAAGCGAAGTTAGGTCACCGTGGTAATCCAGGCTGAGCCCGGTCAAGGCTCAGAAATGCCGGTCAAGACCGATCGATCGATTGTATAATAAAAATTAAGCACAAAAATATCCAAAACACGTCAATACGACCTGTTATTATAATAAGATTATCCGTCTCTTTTCCTCTTTTTACATCATGCGAGCGTTAGAGCAGGGGGTGATGATTTTTAAAATAGACATTCGAAATGACCTGGGGTCGGACATCCGTGCTTCCGTTGACTGCTGGCGCGTGACCACACCTTCCGGCCGTGTATGCTTTTGTTTTCAAATCACGTTAATGTTTTGTTACATTGACAGTAATTAATGTCAGTCTAAAATCGTTTAGTTAAAAAATACGATTATATCATTTATCCCAAAAATTAGGAATTTTCGTCAATTAGTAGGAATCATTTGGGTATATTTTGTTATGGCCTTAATTATAAACGAAACATTATTTTCTCTCTTTCTAACATAATTCATTTAATAATGAAAAGAAAAAAACGCAGAATTGTTTAACTGATCACTCTCTAAAAACTTATAGGTAAAGCCTTTTGAGTATCTTAATAGGAATTAACAGGTGGCTTAACTTTAAGCAATTAAATATATTTGATTTATGTTACTCGTATCGGCTTAAAACAAAAAAATGCAGACCAATATTATCTTCAGCGCTATTAAATAAGATAAGTTGTTTTGATCATTTAATGAAAGTATATTAAAAATATTAATTATTGTAGTCGAAAGTCATGTAAAACAATAACATATCACGATCGAATTCCTTTGAGTTTGCGTGTATCCTTACAAAATATCTCCAAAGTTACCTGAATAAACCTGTGAAATTTTCTACGTCAATAAAAACTTCTTCGAATATCAAACAAATTTTAAAGTGTAATATACTGATGATATCATTATAATTATGCTATTACATTACTGATTAATCATATAATGTGTCATATTAAAATTATGTTCGTTCGATAGCTAGGTATCACAAAAGATAAGTTATATTTTCACCTTTTTATATTTCCCTCTGGAACTCTAATCAGGTAACAAGCATTTGCTTCAATTGTATGAAATCTTTTCGACGATAAGGTTTTATAGTTGTACCGCTCGTGGAGGTAACCTTTTCCTTGCTAGGCAACGGATTCGCACCGAGGTTAGATCAATATGCTCGGTGGTGACGTCATTTGTACCTTCAGATAGGTATTTTATTACATTATATTTTTCTAAAGGTTACGTCAAACAGTCAACCAGATAATATGTAACATTTACCTAACGCGAACAGTTAGCAACATATTTCATGAGGATAAAATATTTTTTCAATGAATGAATCGTCGGTCGGTCTGACTTCTGATCGGCTCATTAAAAACCGAAATAGATGATGTAGAGAAACTTACTAATAAAACAATCGAACAAAATAAAATTAACCAGCAAAAATTAAGTACTTGATAAATTATTTAGTATCAGCACATAATAAGTCGCATATTGAGAGCTTTATTGAATCTATAAAATTGCATTAAACAATCACATTTTACATCAAGTATTCGAGCGTTATCTAATCGCCTTAAGCTACGCATTCTTTCAAGTGTAATTATTAATTCAACAAACCACACCTTACTACGAAATTAAAAAAAAAAAAATTATAAAAATAAAAATATTTATTACGTTTAGTTAATAATATTAACAAAAATGTACATATCAAATCTGACGTCTGTTACCGAAGGAAATGCCACTCTGTTGGCCCTTGTTCGTACCATATTGAAGCGAAATCACATTCTGACCGGCTTTTAGTTGATCTTCGCTGAATTCACGAACATTTCTATCGGCTTCCTTTGGTCCGATCGATGGAAGGCCATAAGTGCCGGCTTTCCTGCCCAAGGATTGCAGACATATTACAACAGAGTAAAGATTTTGCTTCTCCCATAGATCAATCGTTTGGAAAGTTTCTTGGGGAGGCACGCCCAATTTCTTCACGGTCTCCAGGAACGCGTTGATATTTTCCATGCACTTGAACGCCATTGTCGATTGATTGATTTTCTTGACCGATCCATCTTGAAACTTGTTAACTAAATTGCAAAGGAGGGTACCGTCTTTAAGGACTTCGTAAAGATTGTCAGCATCCCCAGCGGTATTCTCCGGCTGTCCCGTAATTCTCTTGATCCATTCGAGCGTTTCATGAGCGATGTCATTGTTATATTTGCTGTTGATTCTGGCCTGAGCCTCGGCATTGATGCCAGCTTTTCCTGCGCGATAATCAGCCATATTTAATACTTTGTGTTAACAGCTTTGCGGCCACGTAGTCACTGAGCTCCTTGTGATAAGGGAGCCCTCAATATCAGGTGCATGACAAATATGTTGCGACTGATAGCGATTATCATTACATAAATATAACCGCTTAAAAATTTATCATTTTTTCTATCGAAAAAATGATTATATTTTATGAATTGATAACTTGTAACAAGAATATACATTATTAAATCGAATGTATTTTTTAGAATATATATGAGTTCGTTTGAATAATATCATTGCCTTTTAGTGACCAATATGCATTTAGAACTTCATAAACATTTGCAAAAGTATTTTTTTTTATTCTTATTTTATTTCATATCTAATAGTTAATAGCAAATAATTATTATGAAGTGCAAATACAATTTGATAGTTTCTAGACTAGATTAATTGATAGTTTCAATCAACATATGGAAATATCTGGAAAATTTTACTGGTCAATCTTATCTGTTTTATAAGAGACTTGATTATATTGTATTAAATTGATAACACACTATAGGTAAATTTCAGAATTACAATTGTGCTTTATTGTAATTTAATTGTCGAAAATAGTAACTATAGAGTTGCGGAGCAGTTCTCAAAAGAATCCATGTTCCTAACTGATGGTATTTCTAACAATTTAATGTTGTTACATGACGATACAAATGTGCTTGAAGGGACCTTTTTGAATTTATTATATTTAAATTTCGAATTATATTATTCTGGGAAATAAAAAACAGTACATATATAAATGTATTCATATTAGTTGTCATTCACAGTATCGTTCACTTTTTATTTATTGGTTACCTGTTCGGTATAAAAAGTAGCCTATATCCCTCCTAGGAGTTCAAACTTGCTTAATAACAAATTTCATCAAGTTCTATTCGGTGGTTTGGCCATTAAATAGCAACAGACAGATAAACAGAGTTACTTTAGCATTTATAATATTAGTCAGTATATATTATTAGTCTAGAAAACATTATTAATTGATTGATAAATTGACCTTGTGTTGTGTGTTTACCATTTTTAGGTTCTTGTTCAAAATAATACCAAAGATTGTGTGAAGTTGCTTTTTTAGTTATATTAGTCCATTTTTTTAAGAACCTTTATTCTGGACAGAGTGTAAGATTACCAAGCCAAATTTGAGTGTGAAGTTTTAATATAAAACATAGTATATAGTGTCAAAACGAAAGGCCTCCTTCATGGTTAATGTCTCTTTAAAGGTTTGGAACATACTTATTAGTGGGTGTAAATAAAGCAGAATTCATCTGATACATGTAGGTTTACTCAATATGTTCTCCACCTTGCTGAATTGGACCATTAAAATCCTACTTTGGGGGACTAATCACCCGAATACTGGTCGAATACTTTTGGTTTTCAGAATAGAAACAATAACAATAATATTATTGGGATTAGTAATATTATACCTATGTTTAGCTTAAAAAGCAAATATCTTTTTAATAATTTGTCAATCAGAATATTGTTGTTCAGCTATAGAATACATTTACTATGTATTTTATATAATATGGTGCTAACCCAGAATTAAACAATATGCTGCATATTTAAAACACAATTAACTATAGTATTATTTTATTAACATGGGTACAAGTCACTATAAGCATTTTTCTAAACTAGGAGCGATATTGTTCTAAACAAACAATGCTTGCCCAATTTAACCTTGCTCAATCCCACAGTATTGCGATATTTTATTGTGTTTTATCACCTAATAAAACAATGGAACCAAGTGAATTGTTGGATACAAAGAACTTGCTATCAACTAATGATAAAATAAGTTGCAGATATGGATCTCTAAACATTGATAGCAAACCCTGTGTATCATATGAATTGTAATGGATAATTATAGAATAGCTATTATCAATTTATAATTGAAATTTATGATATATTGGAATATTTTTATGTTTCATGTACATGTAATATTTTAAAATTTGTAAGAAACAGATAGAATTATTTTCTATGCTATTCATTTTTTAGTAAATACCAGTTTAATAATTAAATCCGTGAATGATAACCAATAGAATATCTTAGAAAACTTTTTTCATGGATATATAAATTTTGTATTTAACACTTCTAATATAATTTATAACGCATGTAAACTTATATTTAAATATAATCGAATGTTATATCATCTCTTTACTTAACCTTTTAACGGAATAACTAAGTTTTGTGTGCTTAACGTAACATTTTCGAATATCGGTATTTTTGTATTGTATTTTTTATCTCGCCTGTAAACTCACGTCGTTTGATTAAGGATCTAACTTCGGTAAGGAAATAAGCTAATTAGACATTTTTATCGACTGAACGTTAGATAAATTGATAAGCAGTGATATTGTGACCAGGTAAGTAGGTATTTGAATATCATAGATGAAAAGTTAACAAATCATCAAATAAGAAACGTTGACTTACCTTATTATCGTATTACAGTTTGTACGTAATATGAGCACTTTACACAGAAAGAGACGCAATTAATAAACAATATCCATTTTATTATTTCACAACACCTCACTTTCACGAGATAAAGTTGTTACGGTTTGCCAACGTTGAGCGAACCGTCCGCGCGGCGAAATACTTGTTGACACAACAGCGACTTACATTAATTCTGTGGAACGTTCAGAAACTTTTGCTATCCATTCATTTCAAATGCCGCTCGGCCCCCTCCAGCCCCTCTGCGGGCATGTGACATTAGTTCCACGTTCCTATTGGTTACAGCTAGCCTAAGAGATGTCACAATTAAAAAATACGTTTATCGATACTAAAATAAAATTAGAATTTTAAAAATAATGGAACATTCTTTGTACAATTATAAAGAGTGAAATCTTATTTTATAATTAAATTAACTTTATATGGTCATCGTTATATTAATAACAAATTTATATGTCACAGTTTTATTTACATATATTCTATTGAGGTTGGTAAATATATTATATTTATTTAGATACATATAATAATGTTGAAATTTATTTGTTTTTACCTTACACACTTTTTTAGTAAAATAAACTTATAATAAAAAAAAATCGTAATTTTAAATTTCATCCTTAATAAAAATATATAGTCTATTCCAATCGAAGAAAGAACTCAGCTCAGCTACCTTGTACACTTCTAAGGGTTGTTGATGAATATATATTTATTTATAGTTTAATTTTGCTATTTAATTAGACGAAAAAGTGATTAGTCAGAATAAAATACACTAAAATAAGATAATGTTTTTTCACTCGAATAGATCAATGAGGTAATTATAATATCATTGAATATATATTTTTTTTCTTTTGAATTGTTCCTTAGGTATAATTTATATTTATGTTAGATAAAATTAACTTATTATGAACTATTTGATATGTATTATCAAATACTTACTACATAAATACTAAATACATAAAGAAATCTTAAATATTAAAATTAAAACTACTTAATACATAAATAAATCTTAAATATTAAACTTAATGAAATACAATATCATATATCCAATGCCTGCCTGTGTATTACACTTATAAACCTATTACACTAAAACTTCCCAACAAACTGATACAAAGGTGCATATAGTTGTTTTATATTATTTTTATAAATTAAAAAAAATATATTTTTTTAGCATTAAATTCTGGTAAGATATTTTTACAGTACTTAAATATTGCTATGATAAATCAAACCTGAATTAATTCAACTTTTTTTAGGAATGTCGACTTGTTGTCCTAGGTACAACACTCAATTTTAAGTTGACATTGACAGTTTGACATAACACCGACGTTCGGAAACTGGTGAAAGTTGGGCTTTAAACTGAATAAAGTGTCACGAATAGTTTTGGTAATAGTTACATTTCATACAGTAATCTTAAATGATTACAAATAAGTCAAAGCGTAGGCTAGTAACATTGTTTATTATTTTTAAGTTCCTAAAAGTATTCATTTGTTAGTATTAATATAAGTGTTCATTCAAACTGAATTACCTTTGGAATCCGAAAATAATTAATAAATGACGCTTTAAAGTTTTAAACATAACATTTTTGGTTAAACTGCTAAGTGCTGTGATTAGGGTCATCATTTATTATCAATTTGTTGTAGATATTTAAGGATTCTGCTTATATATTGAGGAAATAAATGATTAAATAAGTTATAAATAACGATAAACGAAAAGATATTATTTGCGTAAACCATTTGACTTCACTCTATTCTGAGGTACAAACAATGGGCCCATTAATATTCAAATTTTATAGACATACTTTCGTTCAATAAATTGGAAGATGATACTGTTTTGCGTTAAGCAGCTTATTAACGCTTAAAGAAACTGTTCATAATTGTTATAACATTGAGAACTGGTTTTAGCTTGAGACAGTTTCGGCTACAGAATTAGTTATAAATAAATTTCATTTCATTCTACTGAACAAAAAATTAATGCAAATAACTTTAAACAAAATTAATTTCTAGCGTTAGTTGGCGTTCATACACAAGAATGTTGGATCTGTATCTCTATATAATTTATAATTATTGTGCGCCTTGTTGTTGTAGTAAAAGCAAATGGCGAGGAGCCGCGTTTGATGCATGATCGTGCGGATAAAAGTTATAGAAGAAACTAGTAGTGTTACACGCCTGTGACTCGGAAAGTACGTAAACTGATTAGCCCTGGGCTTGTATTTTTTCGGGTGATGGCCGTCCTATCGGAGTATAAAAATGATCTGATAAAACTAAAAATAATAAATATACTTTATTTTAACCCAAATGAGCGGGGCTTTTACAAATAAGAAAACCATTTATAATAAATGACACCAAACACAGAGATATTGTTTTAGTATTAACTGACCATAGTTAGCTGGGATTTAACGGCTGTATTTAAAAGATAAATGTGTATTGGTCGTTTCAGTATTCAACGACTAGTTATGATTTAGATAAAAATATTTAATGAAGACTACAAATGTAACAGAGTCATGAAAATCTAACCTAACTTATACAAAAATAAATTGAAAATGGAAGAAAACGTCAATAGTGAGTTAAAAACATACTTTATTTATAAATATTTTCTATTCCAACCATAACAGCAAAAAAGTCAAATAAACAACATTTGACACCAAATTGACGCGATATCTTCGGTTGAAAGCTTGATTAATATTTGATGTTCACCATGGATTTGGGAAAAATGGCGATTTGAGCGTCGACGAAACTGTTATCGGAATCTTGGATGTAAAATTAAAGTGGAAATAAGTAGTTAAGTGTAATAGTGTTGTATTATAAATAAATATATATTAATCATATACTCTTAGTAGTGAACAATATAGCTGAGTTCACAAGCAAATCGCATGAAATACGGAAATCTAAGGTTTGTTTATATTTTTTCCTACTTCCATTAGAATAGGCTATAGGCTCTTTCCACACTTTTGAATCGTCTTTTCAAAAATCAAATATGTTTTCTAATTTCCACGAAGAAAGATATTAAGTATACATTTTATTAAAGTTTACAATACAATAACATGTATGCACCGTGCAAGTAGATCAAGTAATACAGCACGAAGCACGAAGATAAATTAAAACTTATAGAAACTTGGAGTAAGCTTGTAAGGTTTGTTCAGGTCAAATTTTATCAGCTGAATTAGATCCTCTTCTGAAAGTGTGGCTGTTTACAATATTGCAATTCTAAATAATAGTTAATTGATGACAATTTATTTATATGATAAGGATGAGATGAATCAACAACCAGTATTGGCTCCAAATGAAGGAACTCCTCAGTGGTCAACAGCATAGGCCCTATCGATTATTATTGCTACACTCGTTAGTTGATAGATGTTTTATTAAAAACTTGAAATTGTATTTCAAGCAAAAATATGCAAATACTTACAATATTCATGACAATTGACAATGCAAATCCGTAAGTATACTAAATTTTATTTCTTTTAGTACTAAGACTAAACCAGCTTGCTTGTAATGTCCACTTATTGACGATAGACCTGAGATGGACAAGTAGGTAGAACGCCTGCTTCTTAACGCTGCTTAAAATAGGCTATTTGACAATGCGAAAAATAACGTGTCAATTATTGTAATCAGTATATATTATGAGTTGAAAAATAGTTATTTATTAACGAAAGTTGAAAATAATAATTAATTTATTCAAAAATCCATAAATAAAAATGCATTTATTTTAAACGTTTGTCACGTGACACAAAACGCTCCTGATTGGTCGGGTTTATGATGACGTCACCTGCTTGTTAACCTCGTTTGCCTACTGTATGTGGATTATACGTGTCACAGATTACAATACAGGCAAGTGACGCCAATGACCCCATTGCAGCGCCATATTGTTAAAGACGCGTTTTCGCGCGCTATTTAAATATGGAATTTTTAATTTGATATGTTTCAGCAATATAGTATACTAGAATTAAAAAAAACAACTTTTACTGGGTTCCTTAACCTCTACTAAACAGTATAAATTGATTTTAAAAACCAGTCAAATAGCCTATTGCGACGGTTACGGGTTTCTACCCAGGCAAGCATAACTGAATTTCCATGTTCGTAATTTGTGTTTATAATTCATCTTGTGCTTGTTGAGGAAAACATCGTGAAGAAACCTGAGTGTGTCTTATTTCAATGAATATGTATATCCATCCGAATACGACTAGCGTGGTGGAATAAGCTCCAAATCTTCTCCTAAAAGTTACAGGAGGCCTAGCACAACAGCGCGACATTTATAAGGCTGTTCCTTTTTTTTAGTTTTTATAAACCATCTATGAGATTTATGCAAGTAATTGAAGACGAGGACAAAAGGTAAGTATTTTAATTAAATGTTAATATGTTTGTTATCGATACACTAGGCTTGCATTTGAAATAATGAAAGGAATAAACGGAACTCATAACCTGAACCCTGTGGAATGCCCCTTTGCCCATACAAAAAGCCAGAAATTAACAGACTTTTTTTGTAATTTCATTAAGATACACTTTCAATGGGTATCTTAAGTTATATAGCAAATAAATATATTGTATAAAACGCTCATTGGAAACCATACGATGGTCAATACAAAACTCCAGAGCTTCTAACACCGTCATAAAGTTGTCTGTCTATTCTAAAGGATATATTTCGGAGAGTGAGCTTAGGAACTATTTAATTTTGTTTTCCCTTCACCTTTTAACACAGAACTGCGAGGCATCGAGGCACACCACTAATAAGTCTACACTAATAAAATTGAGTAGCAAGATTCCACCCGCACATGCATATACACATACATTGCAAGTTAAATAAAAGCTTTCAATTAGAGCATTATCAACTGAGACAGTCTACTACTCTACTACTCTAGTGTTCATATTCATATTAATAAAACAGTTACTTTAATTTTATGTTAATATATGGCGTTAATAGTTCTTTAAATCGCGCTTTAATTGTATTAAGTTATTATTTTAAGTATATCGTATTCAACAAAAGTTTTATAGATCAATAGTTTGTTTCATTCGTCGTCTAACATCTAGGGTCCATAATGTCATGTTAAATGATAAGAGTAATTTAATATTATATGGTGTTCTTAAAACCAGTTGTTTGATTTAGGTTTTCGTGGTGTTTCTAAAAAAAATTATTAAAATTTGCCTCATCGCCCAGTTTTGAACTTATGTTTTAGATTTTACGTTATTGTTATTTACTTAAATTAAATGAAATAATTAAAGGTTCACATAAAGTAAAGCGTCTTGTCTTCTAGTTGATAAGGAATGTCATAATTATTTAATAAAGCAAAAGCTTTATTTGATGTAAACAAATCAGACCAAAGTAATCGACTGCATTCGTTATCTTGCAAATAAGCTGTACGTTGCGCATGCGCAAGGTGCGCGTGCGCGGGCGAGGCGGGCGGCGAGGGCGGATTGCGCGGCGGGCGGCGGCGGGCGGGCGGCCGGCGTCAGTACGCGCGCGCCCTCGCTATGGCTCGGTGGGTGCCGGCCCTCGTGGCCCTGCTGCTCGTATCCGTCGTCTCCGCCGCGCGCAAGACCGCGCCCCCCCCGCGCATCGAACCGCAGATCGAGGAGGTCACCGCCAAGCAGCTGGAGCGAGTGCTGGAGGACAAGGACTACGTGGCGGTGTTCTGGTGTAAGTGCGCGTGCGTTGCTGGCCGGCCGCCAGCGCGGGGGCGCTGCGCCCGCGCTGCCGTCGGCCCATCTCCGAGTTAATGATCTTCGGCCGCTCAGCGCGGTACGCCGCCCGCCTCGTGCGATATTTTCGCTGCGAGCCACGGCCGTTCCCGGTTATGCAACCTCGGAGACAATAAAACCCGAGCCGACCGCGGCGGTCGTCGGCACCGCCTAAAATGGCGCCGAGACTCGTTCCTCACGGTCCCGTCTCTTCAAGGTCGCCGGGCGCCTACGCTCCCGCACGGCTAAAGCTATATCAGTGTGTGCCGCACGTTTAGCTGAAATAGATTTCCATTACGTGATATTGGCATTCCGAATGTTTTAGCTTGTCGCCAAGTTAAAGGTCCGTTTCTGTTGACCCATTGAGTGTTTGTTGTCTGTACCGAAATAGCTCTGAGTGTTGAAAGATGTATCTATTTCAACTCGCCAATACCTCTCACCCTTTAGTTCTTCATTACCGTCACTTAATCTTGGCGTTATTCAATAATACCCTGATATTCTTACTTTCGAAGTGAGAAATGTTAAATTTTAGTCATCCGAATATCAGTTATTGGCCGATGTCGACGCTTTCTATTCGAGCAGCGGACTTAATGAGAACGACTAGCCTAGACTGTAAATCCACGTCAGAAGACATAATTTGTTATGTGCTAGAAAATCACGTCTAGTCGAGGTTAAGTCAACATAAACATAAATAAACAAAACAGGACTATCAGTCTACATATATTCATAAAAAAAGAACATTTAGTTAAAGTTTGCTTAAAATAAACATTATATTTAATGATAATACATTGTATATATTAGAAGAATTATCAGCAATCAATGTCACCCTTGTATCGATGCTGGGGATATAAAGTTTTTGAGGTTAATTTTTATGGCTCAACAAAATTTATTTTTATTAGTTGTCCAAATAACTTCACCGAAGTTTATAAGCCCGTTATAAATTGTCACTACTTTGCTAATAAAATGACTCAAGACGTTTAATTTTAAGCCAATTTAAATTTAATATAATTTTAACATATGTAACAAAAATATGAATAAATTTGTTTACTGCTAAGCGTTCAGAACATTTTACGGTTTCATACTTCTGGTGACCTAAGAGCTGGTGCTGACTTAGCTCAAAGACTGAGCACAGCAGTTCAGGTAGTTAATAGTGCCAGCTTCTTCCTTACAACGCCATTGGTCAATCATAGTTACATACATACATAATTTTATTATATTTATTTATTCATAATTGAAATAGTTTATAATTCAAGAAAAATATATAAAAATAATTTTTCGATTTCAAATGATTGCCTTCGTAGGTTGTTAGCGTGATTTCGACGCTCTAATCCACTCTATGACTACGAGAACCGTAGTGTTTTTCGAATAAGCTAAGCATTCTTCGATAGCCAATATATTATTATAGTAGTTTTATTATTACTATTATATAATAATGATATACTTACTAAACGCACTGCCAAACTGAGTCTAATCTATCGCTGATGTTTGCTCAATGCTACTTCTTATATCAGAAAACGGATATTTAATTTCTTATGTTCATAAGAACTGATCTTAATCGTCTTAAAAATAGTCTCAGTTGCCTGGTATAATGTGCTAGAGAAAAGACATAATTACGAAAATTCTGTGGTACAAATGTTTCGTTTGGAGTTCTTCCAAAATCATAGTATGTGATCAATTTATTTACTGGATTAATAGAATTTGTGAGTCTTGTTAGGGAGGAGTTTCCGTCGCAATAATTACTAAAGATAATCGTAATTCTCTTTGTGACATGTACCTATTTGTCACCACTATCGAATTATAAAAAAAAAACAACAGCGTATACTAATTTTAAAGTCTATAGTGATATGATATCTTTAGTTTATTTTTGATTTTCTAATAACAGTTTCCGGTGCATAGGCCGTCATCGAATGATTACTGTTTGTTAAGTAAAGACGTATATAATTATGTCTTCCTGTACCATTACTTAATTTTTGAATGACTCGATTGAACGACTCGAATGAGTCTTATAGTGAGTCGATATCACTCGTATGGAATTAAATATAATTTATTCGATTAAGAAGCTCCCTTCAGATCAGAATGTAGTTTATACTAAGAAAAATCAGCATAAAAATTAATTGTCCCATTTTATATATTAAAGTTCATAAAAACAATTATTTACTTACAATGTAAATCTGGTTAATTGTATCGAAAATGTTTTTGTTGGGTTTTCTATGTGAATTTTGACACGTATATTACCATTCCAGATTACACCGTTCCTAACTAGTGTAATTAAAATATTTTTACTGTGCGTATCTTCTGGTGTACTACCCACTTACAATTGAGTTGACCACCAGAGAGCAATACTTGGTAGGGAAGAATGAAACCACTGAATATCAGATAATGTCATTGATATTATCTGATATTCTGAATTAATTTCAAAGTTATTAAGTATAATCATGATTTGAATTGCTAATTAAAATTTTATTCCTTCATGTAAATAATTCTTATGTAAATAAAATAAAAAAGGATTACACTCAATACCTTTATAATAGAACTAGCATACATACAAAACTATCATCAGGAATATGTTCAATAACTGATACCCTATAAACTAAATTAAAAAAAAAAAGTATTTTAAAAAGTAGAGAAGTGGTCAATTGGGTTTTTAATTCAACAAAACACTGAATCGACATTCTTTATGGTTTCTTCTTACTAGTATATACTTATTAGTACTAATTCCTAAATCAAGTAATCATAAGAAACAAATGAAGTAAGTTCGTGCTTCCGACCGATTTCGACCGCGGTACCTATTTTCAAGAGAGACTAGTCAACTTGCCACTGCGCTTTGCTCCTTCACTACACTCACAATTGTGTTTACAAACATAGGAGCCCACTCTTTGCCACTCATAATCCTTGTAAGAGATACTTGAATAACGTAGGTACTTTATCGTAGTGCGTATTAGAAAGTAACGTCATATTGCTTGTAAGAGGCTAGTCGAATAGTGATTATACATGATGATACAAAAAATATTAACAAAGAACGACTCCAACTTTATTTTTTATATATTAGTTTGTAACACGAGGTAATTCTGTATCGTACCTATTTAGCATTGAATAATCCAATGCGTTGAAATATATAATTAAAAAGTAAATGTTAATTGCGTTCATATTGATAAGTATCTTAATTTATGGTAAATGCGAGATATGTTTTCCAGTTGAGTCATAATGTGAAGTTTTTTCCAGCTCAACACGAGACTCAAATAGAATGCACCGTGTTTCACATTTGACCACTACAACAATTTGTCCTGTGCTAATATTTAGTATTTGTTGTATTATAAACCGAATTATTTCAACGACAGGATTTAAGGATATTATCTCTATGGTTAATTGGTTATTCTTCATTGAGAATCGTAACCGTACAAAATATTTGAAATATGGGCATATGCCCAAGTGGATAGAAAATATAAATTTAAAGAACGCATCTATTAATAAGTATGTAATATAAATAAATAATCTTAACAAGTTGATTGATTCAAATGTAATGACTTTACATAAATATTATATGGTAAATGTAAAGTAAACGATGTGGATGAAGGAGTATTAAATAAATATATTATGAAACGACATTAACAAGTGCTTATGTATAGATAATATAAGACCGTAGTATCTACTGTCAAAAATTGTCTAACTCGCAGTACAAACTAATTTTATTTCGTTAAATCGTCTATTTAAACACGTATAAATAGTGTATCTTTTCGTCATTTGAATTAAAATTAATTTAAAATATTCACGGGTTGTTTTAATGTGTCATAATTTTTATAGTGCTAATGTTCATTTGTGGAGGTAACCACGCTTTTGTTATCAATAAAAATAGTTAAAATGATTGAAGTCGTTAAATCATAATTATTATCATCAAAGTACCATAAACGTGTGCACACAAATTGATGATATTTTTGAAACACGAACACGTCGAACACAAAAAAAATAATCGTGTAAATTAATAATTTATACACCGGATTTATTATTATTATTTGCACGTTTATTAATCTGATTTGAATAGTTGAAGACGGGGTATTAAAAATATTTCCTTTCAATAAATGATTATTCCAAGTGTGTTATCAATTTTAGTTTAGATAAATTTTCCAAGAGTACCGTTATTTTTAAGTCTTTATACATGAATTACAAACAATTTACATTTGAATTATAAACAATTACGAAAAGTATTATAGCTTGGAAAATTTATGGGGATAAATAATAATAATCAACAACAACATTTGCCTTTGTACGATTAAAAAAAACAAATGGTACGTTGTTAAACGCTTTCGCTAATTTAAAACTAAAAATTACCTTTTTGTGGGTTATAAACGATTTAATAGGGTTTAACGTAGCGAGTATACTTGTTATGATGGAATTTATGTGCGATTAAAATGGCAGTTAATCTTGGTTTATAATTAAGTGATGTTTATTGCTTAGAGTACAGCAGTCACTATGAGACTCGTAAACATTTGGGTTTCATTGCTAGTCACAAACAATTATATTTTGTGTTTACTTTAAAATTACGTTATGTTACGTTGATTATTTTATTAATACAATACATCCAGTATCGAGTATTGTAATGAATCGAAATCGAAATGAAACGGCTTATCTATGGATTATGGCAGGTTTATAATGGCTTAGAGCGCAGGTTGCACAGGCGCCAGGATGCAGGGGTACAAGAACCCCGGGCGCCTCACCGTTGACCGTATGGCCAAGTCATGGACTATCGGATGGGTGCCCCTAACGCGAGATCTCTAAAAATATTTTTTTTGGAGATAACGGGAGACTTGCATTGGCCGCTTGTAGTCCTTAAGACAGAGCTGATAGGGTTCTTTACAAGCATTGCGTTACAGTACTGCCTCACTGACTGACAAATATTCACCTTTAATGTAATCTATCTTTCGATTTTGAGTCGAGTCAGTTGTTTTAACAAGGTCGGGCGCAGCGGTCAAATTGAGCGAGGTAAAGTAGTTTCGATTATGTTATTTACGTAAAAATCTAAATAAACAGCATCGATATGGTGATATATGAGAAGCTTCACACTGATGTAATGTTACAAATTGTATACACAGGTTGCACACTGTAATGTATAATCACTGGAATTTGTACAGACGAAGGCTCCTAGTGAGGGACCGCCTTTGAATACCTAAAATAACTAGAATATCATATTTTTTTATTTGAATTTTTATTACTATTTAATGAATGCAAGAAGTCGTCCACTTGATGTCAGTCACCTTCCACCATAAACAATTGCCTTGACAAAAGTATAAATCTTACTCACTCACTCTCGATAGATGACAGCTATACCAACAAAATATTGCTGTGTGGCGTTTGAAATTATAATAATAACTAGTGTGGATGTTGTAGCCACTCAGACGGTATAGTACGACACAATTTAAATGTAGCATCATTACATAGTATAAAACAAAGTTGCTTACCGCTGTCTGTCCCTATGTATGCTTAGATCATTAAAATTACACAACGGTTTTTGATGCGGTTTATTTAAATAGATAGATTGATTCAATAGGAAGGTTTATATGTACAATATAGTGATAATTTTAGAGGTTTCTGAAGTTATGTCGTAAATAAACACATTTTTTGCGCTTACATTGCAAACGTTGGCTGAACTCCACGAGATAGATCTAAATAATGTACAATACGTACACCTTAAAAAGGTCTTCAAAAAAGTTCCCGATGATATATGTCTATATCTTTGGGATAGCCCACAAAAACCACAAAAAAAAACAATCAATCGTTAATTTGGCGAATGTGTTTGGTTATGTAATAAAATTGTTAAGTTTGCATTAAAATCATTTCAGAAATAAATAAAGATTGATGATTTTGAAGTCACCTAATTCGGATGTGATCGTACTATACTAGGGTCGTGTAAGCAACTGCCTAGTCCTTGCAACAGCTTGTCCTTGGGTAGGTAAAAATAAGAAAATCATGTTTTAATAACAATTTTTAATGAAATTGCAACCAAATATTTCTCCATTCGAATATGGTGATGGTGTGATATGTTAAAAATCTATCTTAATATTACAATTACGTTTTGGTAAAAAAATATATAGATTTTACACAGTCAGAAAACAGTGAAGTGGCCCCGAAATAGTTTGTGATTTTGTTAATCCGGCCCTACGGGAGATACCACTGGCACAACCGATTAAAAAAAAAATACGAATGTCAATCTAACTATGTAACATAACAATAAATATTAGCGGTGTATGTGCTGTCTAAGACAGGTTTCATAACAATTTATTTGTGAAATGTAAATATATTTGAAAAAAACCGTGAATTTCGCCCTATTGCTTGAACATGTGAATCTTGATCAAAGATTACTCAACCGGTTGAGCTCAACAATGGGACATTAACTTTTTTTGTAGTATGTGCTGTGAATATACGCAGTGACGAATACGGGATTATCGTTTGAGAAGGACTGGACCACCCTGAGGCTAGCTTTTACAAAAGTAAATAGTAAAAAGTCATTATCCTCCTGCCCTTATCACCAATTTTACTTGGGGTCGGCGCATCATGTATTGTTCTTCCATACTTCTCTGCCGGACGTCATCTCACAAGTAACATTATTTCTAACCATATCGTCTAAACAATAAAAAGAACATGTATTTAATTTCACTTTAGGTAGTGCAATGCTTGTTTAAAAATTCAATTAAAGTAATAATTATCAAATATAAAGATTTGTCCCGTAAGAACTTCAGAACGACAGATTCTGTCAGGGCTTGAGACCCTATTAGGATTTCAAACCCCCCCCCCCCCCCAAATCCGCAGTTGAATATATATAGCAATTAAAATACCTACACATAATAGCCGAGAATCGCACCCTTGGTACACGTGTTCTATCTATTAGGCCATCTCAGCTATTAATAAACTGACACTTAGAAATATTTGTTTTCGAGCATTTTAATATGCTATTCGAGTTTGATGATACAAAACATCTATACATATAATAGGAATGTATCTTAGCCGTGTCAAGTGGAAATTAATACACACATTAAAATACTAATTTTATACTACAGATTCAAAATAGGCGGTACTTGCTGGATAGGTATCACCCATTTATCGGTAATTTTAAAGTTAGACAGCACTTTGTATACGGTTTAAAAGGTGAGTGAGTTAGTGTAATTAAAACAGGCACAAGGGACAATTTCTTAGTATCCAAGGTCAGTGATGATATTGCATGGGTGATATAAGCAATATTTCTTACGGAATTAATGTCTATGGCCGGTGGTGACCAATCACTATCAGGTAGCCAAAATATAAGAAAACCCTTTATTTTTTTTAAATATAATATCAGTATTGATTGCAAGGTAAGAAAGCTGGTATTACATAATTACATAAATACATTTTACTAGAAAATTAAATGTTACCAGTAAAAAAAAAGTACTTTTATAAACGGATTTAATGGAACAGTTTCTTTACTATTATTTGATTGTTACAATGACATTTAAAACAAGCAATTAATCTTCAATCGCTTTGCGTTCTAGAATTCGTTCTTAGTAAAATCAAACCAAAGATATAATACGAATACATTTGAGCTATTTTAATATAAGTTACGATGGCAGAAATCTCATTTTACGTAAGTCTGACGTAGGTGCCGTTCCGTTTGTGAATCAAGTCTCATTGGAAATATTTAAATCGGGTTAACGAAATTATAATGCGAATAATCCAATCATTATTGGAAGTTATTATCGTATTTATCAGGATTATTAATTTTCTCACTTCGAATGTGTTGTACGTTATTATAATAATAACGTATGCAACTAAGATATTTTGTTTTTGAATTAACAATTAATATAATAAAATTAATAATATTTTATGTTGTTGTCTATGTTTATGTTCATTAGCTATTAAGTTCTATAATTAATTTTTCAGTAGGCATCAGTTAATTATGTAAAAATTATATAAGAAACCCTGAGAAGCATTGTTTTATTTCTGAATTAAGATCAAGTGCTTGCTATTATTATAGATATTGTCTTGCGGCGCGATATTACATTTCTTATATATTGGTTCCTGAACTAACTCTGTAAAGTACTTACGTTGATATTGATTCTATTCTATTCTATTATAGATCTATTCACTTACGAGGACATATTTACTAATTATTTGTTAATAAAATAAATATAAGAAATATCATCTAATTTGTATTTTTTTGCTGTCTGTACTCTTAGTACTCAATCGCTGAGGCATCTTTTAAGCAGCGTCACTTACTCATCCTAATGCACGCGGATAATAATGATTTAACGGCCCGGTGCGCCTTCATAAGTAACTTCATCGATGTATGTCAGTATCAGTTATTGTAAATAACTTTCAGTTAACGCTTCAGGCATCGACACTGCGTTGCTTAGGACTTTTATTCTTGAAGAAAGAATTAGTCAGACTATTTGACATCTCAGAGCTCCAAATATCTTTATCTAGATTTCTATTCTTATATGAAGTATACCAATTTGTTTGATTGCAATTTTTTATTTTATTATGATATCGGTAGGCCGACGAGCAAATGGGCCACCTGATTGGTCACCACCGCCCATAGACACTGACGTTGTAAGAAATATTAACTATTCCCTATATCACAAATGCGCCACCAACCTTGGGAACCAAGAAAATTAAGCAAGACATTAAAATTTTCTCAGTGGTCATTTTAGGGTTTCAATGCACCAGTATTTGTTTCTCTTTGTTTTAATCCTCCCTCTACTCGAACTGTTTAAATACCATTAATTAATTGTACACGTGAGTTATTTCTGCCGTAAATGTTCATGCTCAGCTTGATGTAATTGCGATTCTTCGCTTGTTTAATTCGTGCCAAATAGAGTAATAGTTATGTAACAGAATCGAAAGCTTTAGAATAATATATATATATATATAGGTAGGTCGGTATCTACATATTTCATATGCTTGTTTAATACTTCCTACCTCTTAATTCAAATTATTCTTTGTTTTATTTTATATTATCTTGTATTTTATTCCACATAACCTTCGATTTATTTTGTTTGGATTTATATTCTTCGAACTCGTACATTTTTATTTATCGTCTTGTGGTTAAGGAAAATCTTTGATATAGTTTTATAGATTCATCTCTTTTTTCTTGCTTTAATTTTGCGTATCATCATATTATTTCGGTAACTTGTTCCCTAAATGTAAGTCACCTTTTAAGTATATTTTTTAGTTTTGGTTTAATTGCTTTACACACTAAGGGCTTGACATTTTTTGGTAACATTTATAGTAATGATTATTCTAACTAATCTGTGATTACTTCGACGATTTGATTTGCTAATTACATTCTAGTTTTTAACGTTTTAAGACATTCTTGTTGTCCATATTGCCAGTTCCTTCCAATTAATTTGGGTTTACGTTATTACGAACTTTTTATTTATATTAGAGGGAAAAATAAATAATAATGTCGCTGTTGCTATAAAAAGCAAGGTATACTTAATACTTTAATGTATTTAACATTGCTGCCACATACTTTATACATATTTATTAATTTTGTACTATGTATGTTGAACACCAAAAAATGTCTGCCAATACTAAAACCTCTGTTACGTTAGTCTATACAGTATTTATATTATTGTACAGTTGTGAAAAAAGCACAGAGTACAATGATAACTATGTATTTAGTTGTGATATCGCAAAAGCCCTTTCGACTAGTATTTGGTATAATAAAACATATTTTCAGCAACTGGTTTATATAAACACGCCAATGACTTAACACCTTGTATTAAACGAACATAAATAAATTAAATATTCTTCATCTAAACATATTTTGTAGGCGTATACATCGCAGCTAAGAAATATCGAGGTTTTTCAAATCAAATTGATTTAAAATAAACATTTATTCAAGGAGGGTTTCGTAATAAATGTCGAATATCTTGAAAAGATAAACAAAAAAATCTTGTAGACACTCTTCTCTATCTACGAAATAAAATACTTGAATCAAAATAATGATGATGATATTATAGAATTATTCAAGTTGCTATTAGAATGATATGACACGATAAGTGTATTACGCGGTAATGATATACGGTTCGTACATACATATATTTAGAGGTACGAAATCATTACAATATAAGCCGCCACAGATAAGTCACACTAATTGTATTATCCTCGCTTGAGGATGTAATGGGACTCAGCCTAATAAATAGTTGATCTGATCTTATTATTAAAAAAATAAACACGAAATGATGGTGTAAATCTGACCGATTTCACGGTCACGGCAGTCAAACTCAAGGAAGACTAGCTAACTACGCAGGACATATTATAGTGCGCAAGTTTGTGTGGAAACACAGGTACACTCTCATAATCCGTTGGCACGGCAAATCTGACAGAGGAAGAGTACAGGCGCAGGACCAATGACTTTACGTGCTTCCGAGGCCCGGGAGTGTGCACTATTCCAACTTCCAGACTTTGGGCTGTTATTGAGAATTTGTCGATAGAAAATCCCATTAACTGTTTATCGGCCTGCAATGGAGTAAGGACCCAGGACCTCGAGATCTGTTGCCTTGTGTCTAGCCACTAAAGCAATGATGTATCAAAACATATTCTATTCTAGTAGGCTCTTACAAGCTCCTGAGAATCATACTACAAGATTAAATTAATGTACGGCTAATGTCGATTAAATTGAAAATATTTCTACGACACGAAATACCAACAAATTTCGAAATTAACCCTTTATATTCCACCTTTATATTAACGAATATTAGTTCTACGTTTTTTTATCATTTGCATAATCTTGTATCGATCAATATGACTTCAATATTAATGATTGACATGTGACGCAAAATGTTTATGATATAGATGTCAAAGTCTTTTTGTTTAAATTTCTTTTTCTTTTTCTAGTTTGACAAACTGGCGATTGTGCTACCTAATGATAAATGGTCACCACCACCTATAGACATTGAGACTGTAAGAAATATTAACCATCGCCAATGCGTCACTTGCAAGTCATGTGCCTGTAATCACACTGGCTCACCAACCCTTCAAACCGGAATACAACAATATACCAAGTATTGCTGTTAAGCAAAATAATATACGATGAGTGTTACCTACCCAGGCGGGTTTGCACTCAGCCCTACCACCAAGTAATTTAATCTAAACGAAGCGTATTAATATAATTCAACATAAACGGTTACAAAGAGGCTATCAAATGAATAAGTATCATAAACGCCGCCCACTAACGAACTAGGGCTGGGACGTTTATAATCTGCAATCGTAAAAACCGGTAACCGACGCGAATTCTTGATTTGTATATTTATGAGTTTATTTTCACTCTCCAGTGTTTAAAATATCATTGAATTCTACACTACGGCAGAGGTCATTACAATTCCAGAACTAATAGATATTGGTATACTTTAACTGATATTGATGAGCTAGATATGTTTCTTTTTTAATTTCGTACCAGTAAATAAACCTAGTATAATTTACTACTGATAATTTGTCCGTTTTGGCATAAACTCGAGACTTATAGTGTATTGAGCAAGTAAATATTAAATTAAAATATTGATCGCATCGCATCACGACCGATAATGGTCTCATTATGTTGTGTTTATAGGACCGATTATGTATATAAAACCATAAAAGATTTTTCAAAAATTGTGACGTTTAAAATGAACTCAAGTAATAATTTAAAACTAGTAGGTAATCTTTATTTCTCGATTTCACTGAGTTTGCTCTTTTATTGGACAAAAATGCATCGTAAATACCAGTAATAGTATTTTTATATACATAAAATGTTTTAAAACGCTTCAGTTTTAAAGGACAGTTCGCTTTGATTAAGAACCACTTTCTATACATAGGACCAATTCGTTGATGTTTCTTATTTTATATTTAAGCCAATATGTGTTAGAAGTGTTTATTATTACGTAACTAACAAGAATATAATTAAATTGCTTTCATAAATTGTCCAACAGAATATTTTACCATATTATTCTTTCTGATTGTGTTGCTGTTGGCCCTACTGGTCTTCAGACTATCACCGGACGCCGTGCGAGTTCTCATAGACTTCTATTTGGAACCTTATTAAAATTTCATGCATCATCATCAATTCAGTATATTTAGTACATAGGTACTAAATATAAAAAATAAAACTAAATAGATTTTATATCACATCACTCGATCTAAAAACTTTTACTAAGAAATACACGAGTAGACCTATATTGAAAACATTAATATTTTCTAATTTCTTACAGATGCCAGGAGCTGTGTCACATGCGATAAAGTTCTAGAAGAGCTAGAAAAGATAGATGACGACACTGACACGTTCGGCGTCGACTTCGTTAAGATCAACGACAAGAGGCTCGCCAAACAGTATGGCATTACGAAATTCCCCGCCCTCACGTACTTCCGTGAGATGGAACCGATCATTTACGAAGGTTATTTATTAACAGATTATAATCACCTACTTGTATAATAAAAATTTTCACAGCTATTTATTTAATAAATCGGTAGTACTTGATAGTTTTCTTTAGTACAAGTATTTCATGGCGGATTTCTAAATATACGAGCTATGTCGAGGTCACTAATTTCTATTTAGTATTTTCTTAGATAACATTTTAAGTTTTTTCAGAACTATAACATGTGAATTGAATCAGCCCATAGGCGGCTCATTTGTAGATCTACTCCTAGTTATATAACTATTTCCTAGTACTAGTTCCTTTCTTATAAACGCTAAGAGTAAATTTAGAAATAGTAAATATTGTGGAAGTTATAATATATCATACTGGCTACTGACAGCATAAATCAGTCACTCATAAAATGCTTGAATGGAATGAAGATATATGAAGGAACCTGTTTTACTTGCGTTTTAAACTTGGTCATCTACCAATGTTGGTATGAATATGTTTATATATGTATAAACAAATTCTGAAGACTGACATTGACGATATAGCGATTGAAGAAACAAATAGAAATGTCTGCGAGGTTGATCTTTTTGGCAGCTGATCAGATTTAATTAACTTACTTATATTTTAAATACCTGACGTTTACTGGTGTATTTACCAGGGCAATATGATTATTTTTAGATATATGGTTAAGATTTTCGATATATTTTGATGATTTCATTAAATTATATCAATTTGTGTTTATAGGAGATCTCATGGACGAAGAGAGCGTCTTGGATTTCCTGACGAGCTTAGAAGCAATGGACCTTCCAGACCGGATAGAAGAAGTCAATCAAAAGATCCTAGACAAAATAATCGAAGACACCGAATACGTAGCTGTTCTCTTCTGTACGTATCCATGTTGTTTAAAGGGGTCTTGTTTAAGGATTTAATGAGCTATTGTGGTAAAATATTGAGCAATCTTTTCTCAACTAACAAAAGTGAAATATTATAAATTCTTTTAATGTAGATCTATTGAGTAGATAATTCTCTATCGCTTCCACTGATTAGTATTAAACTAAACTGTTTGAAAAGGTGTACATTGTGCCGTGTGTTTTACATTGTTTTTCACGTAGGTCCTGATCACAAAAATTGCGGCCCGATGAACAGTAAGTAAGGTTTACAGCTAGCGGTATGTTTTATATTTATGTCGTTGTGGCTGTTACTTCTAGCTTTTTAGACTAGCTCAATTCAATGATTCCGACGTGCTTTCCGCTTTCGATGCGGCTGCGGTGGGCAATTTCGGAGACTTATTGGAAGTTAGAATAAGAATTGGCGGCTCGAACGGCTGAGGCGAGCATTCATTAATGTTTTGGCCAATTAAATTTTTGGCTCCGTTACAACATATCACAATAGCATGAATCATTTGATAAAGTATATCGATAGTATTTTATTGTTATCAAATCGAATGTTATATTTGTACACCGTAAACTCTTTATCTTTCACGTGCTGTTTACTAAACATCGATTATTATAGCTTAAGAGCTGTAGCTTCTATAACATTTGGCAATTCCATTTGTCTAGTGTAAAGGAAGACTAGAATCAAAAACGCGTTTGCATTATCGGAGCGTGCGGCGAGCTATTTCGGCTGTTCTATTTATATGTTGCCAGCAAGCTCGGATTGACGGACCGACGTGTCACGAACAAGACATCGGTTACATTATCTGCTCTTAACGACCACAAACTATTAAAAGTAGGAAGATGTTGTCTAGTCTGATTGAAGCGTATCGTGTAATGACCTTGACCTAAATCAGACTAAAGGAAATAATAACTAGTAATTATATTAGACATCATTAGAGATTTGAAAATTATTCAACTTATATATAAACTAACCAAAGAATAAGATCTATTTATGAATAGTTGGTATAGTTGCGTTGCGACTGATTTTGGTGAACCCTAGATGGACTAAGATTTTATTATTTGGGGTTATTCGTATTTAGTAAATTCTTAGTTACCCATTCCCTATAAAACACATAAGGACACATGGATTTTTCCCACTTAGAAACCAATTCAATATACAACAAGTGGATCCATCACAGACTCTAGCACCAGCCTTACGCTGAGTTTACTACCACCACCTTTGCACGACACCGAACGCTTGCCATGCCACACAATACAATTAATTTTCTCTTAACACACAATTACCTGAGCAATTCGCTTAACTGCACTGCTTCGAATCCTATACGAGGCATGATTTTATTAGGTACACATGTTCAATTCTCGAAGACAAAAGAATAATATAAATTAATCGCATGTTACAGACAAACCTGAATGCAAGAAATGTGCAAAAGCTTTGCAAGAGTTGGAGAATATTGATGACGAAGCAGACCAACTCGGTATAGGTTTCGTAAAAATTCACGATGAGGAACTAGCCGAGGAGTACAGTCTTGGAGATTTGCCAAGATTGGTGTACTACAGGCATCAAATACCTATTATCTACGAAGGTTTGTGAGTCATTTTAATGACGTTAGTAGGTACTATGAAATTGAACATCACTTTTTAAGAGGCCACCATTAACAAGCTATTGTTTTATGGTTATTTCAAACTCATTGATACGAGTTTCGAGATGGGTTAATTTTTTCATCACAATTTGTTATTTAAAGTTTAATATTGGATAAAAAAGTTGAAGATATATCATATTATTTAAAAAATTCTTTATAAATGCATTACTTTTTCTAAAGTAAAATTGGTAAAATATTCTTTATAGGTGAGCTCAGTAGGGAAGAAGACGTCTTAGAATGGCTCATTGCAAACAAGTCGACTGGGGATGAAGAAGATGTGATCGAGGATGTAACGGCTAAGACTCTCAATACTCTTATAGGAAATGTTGACAATCTTGTTGTTGTGTTTTGTAAGTAAGATTGACAAGGATTATCAATTGTTATTATTTATTATTTTTTGCGCTACACATATTTTTGTAAAGTATATTGTAAATATAACATTATTTGGCCGCGATGGAATTTGTGAATTAGATGAAATAGGTAAAACTGTAAATCTGTATGAATATTAATAAACTATAAATATGAATTAATATAAATATTTTAATTGTTTATAACAATGTTACAGATGATCACGGTGATGAGGAATCGATGACAGTTCTGGGAGAGTTGGAAAAAATTGATGACGACTGCGACCGACACGGAATTCAATTTGTCAAAATTGACGATAAGAAAGCTGCTGAAGAGTTTGGAATCGACGATGTTCCCTCAATAGTCTACTTCGAAAAGCAAATCCCCAATGTTTACGACGGTAATATTTTACTATATATACTTTTATTAGCAATGGAATTGCGATCAAAATTTGTTTTTAGTTTTTTTATGAATACTAATAGGTAGTATTTAATTGACAATGTGATACTAGTATTGATTCTATCAAGTTAGACTTTTATGAATACACTAACAAATATATATATTATATTTGTGGCTTTTCTTAAACTAATTTACATTATTATTGGACATTACAGGTGATCTCGAGAACGAAGAAGAAATTTTAGTTTGGCTCGTTGATCAGTTGGAAAAGGATGAAATTGAAGATGTTACCGATGAGATGCTCGATCGACTTATCAAGGACGGGAAAACTGTAGCTGTGTTATTTTGTAAGAATTGATTGTACCTTAATCTGTCTTCAATCTACATGCATGTAAAATAATTGAATATGCCCAGTGGTTAGAAAACGTACATCGTAACCGATTATTGGGAGTTCTAACCCTTGCTTGGGGTTAGACCCCGCTATTGTATTCGTAAATGTCATCTCGTGCTCGGCATCGTGAGGTGTATGAAATTCTGTTACATCTATATCTACCAAACCACACGAGAGAAACGTGGTGGAATTGGCTCCAAACCCTCACCTCAAACGAAGAGGAGGCCTTAGTCTAGTTGTGAAATATCTACAGGCTATTTATTGTTCTTTCAGATGATAACAACGATCGCAGGTCTCAAAAAGTGCTGAATGAGTTGGAGAATATTGATGATGAATGTGATCAGCTGGGCATTGCGTTTGTGAAAATCGACAATGATGAAGAAGCAAAAGAATATGGCATCGAAAGCGTTCCCACTCTGCTATACTTTGAGAAAGGTATACCGACATATTATGAAGGAAATTTAGAAGAAGAAGAAAAAGTTCTAAGTTGGCTGCATCACCAAACTGAAAGCGATGAAATTGAAGATATCACTGATGAAATGCTCGATTTAATCATTGAGAAAATGCCCTACGTAGCTGTTTTGTTCTGTAAGTGGTTTTCATATTTATTTATGTAGTCTTAGCATTGTCCAATCAATTTGACAAAATGCCAGGTTTTTATATTCCCGCATTGCTCAATTGTAAAGTGTATTGTAACACTATAAAATTAGCTCACTTTGTTATTTAAAGAACTGACATAAAAATGAGATACAGTCGTTTGCATTAATTCCAGATGATAAGGATCATAAGAAGAGTCAGAAAGTTTTGGCTGAATTAGAGAACATCGATGACGAATGTGATCAGAATGACATCGCTTTTGTCAAGATCGATGACGATAAGGAAGCAAAAGAATATGGTATTGAGTCTGTTCCAACAATGGTGTTCTTTGAAAAAGGAATCCCGCATATTTATGAAGGCGATTTGATGAAAGAAGAAGAGCTTTTGGGTTGGTTACTGCATCAAAAACGCCACAGTGAGATACCGGAAGTTACTGACGAGATGATGGACAAACTAATCGAAACTGCTCAGTATTTGGCGGTTATCTTTTGTAAGTATAACTGTTTTTTTATTTGTAGAAAATCAAGATTATTAAAATGAAAGCCTAAAAATATAAACTATTGAAGATATTTGTATTTTACGGCTTGGAATGAACAAGAATTTTTCGTCTAATTTTCAGATTGAAAATCGTTGGACATATATATATATAACTATCAACAGTTTTATTTTATATGTAATGTCACTGTTAGTAAATAAAAAAGTTAAATAATATTTTAATAATTATTTTAATTATTACAGCAATAAGTAACCTTAAATAATATAATTTTTTGATTAAACCATACTTTTTTTTCGGTTTATAGATGACAAAGACGATAAACAAGATATGAGAATTCTTAATGAGCTAGAAAATATCGACGATGATTTGGAAAAAGAAGGCATTGTTATTGTTCGGATCGACAATGACGCTGAAGCTAAAGAATATGGTATTGATCATCTACCTACACTAGTTTACTTTGAAGACAATATTCCTGCAATTTATGAAGGCGATCTGTTGAATGAGGATGAGGTCCTAGAGTGGCTTATTGAACAAAAGAACAGCGCAACGATCGAAGAAGTAACGGATGAAATTTTAGTAGATTTAATAGAAGAACATGAATACGTCGTCGTATACTTCAGTAAGTTTTCTTTTCTATTTTATTTTTACTTCTACTTATCTGTTAATACATATGTATAGACTAGACTGTAAATACTAAACTCTTCTATTTGTCCACTGTATTTTTTTAGTTGAACATTGGTAGTGTTAGCCCAGTGGTCGAATTTGATTTTTATTATATTATTTTATATGACTATTTGGTAAATATTTATAAATATAAAATAAAATAAATAAAACCATATGTGTCGATTTGGCACATAAAACACAATTTTAAATTAAAATAAATAAAAAATATATGTACTATTTTATTTACAGGTGGAACTTGTGAAGAAGGTGAAGAATGTGACAACATATTAGAAGAATTAGAAAATATTGACGATGAGCTTGATGAAACGGGTATTATCTTTGTAACCACCGAAGACTTACCCTTGGCTAAAAAATACGGAATCAAGACCTTCCCGACGCTTGTTTTCTTTAGAAATAAAGAACCTCTAATTTACAAAGGTAAGCTATTACTTTGTATAGTTGAATAATCTGTATAAATTCATACAAATATGAAGTGTAAAAAATATTATGACGATATTTTTTTAGGTGATATCGAAGATGAAGATGAGGTATTGGCATGGTTGACAGATGAAGACACTCTGGAAATACCTGGAAAGATTGAAGAAGTAAATGCCAAAATGCTAGAAAAAATCCTGGAGGAAAATGACCATATTGTTGTCTTCTTCTGTGAGTTTTTATAAATTAAGATAAAAAAATATCGTTTATATGTATTTAATTTGACTGTAACCTTAATATTTTCTTTTTAAAGACAAAGAAAATGACAAAAAATCTCAGAAAATATTGAGTGAACTAGAAAACATTGATGACGAATGTGAAGAGAAAGACATCGATTTCGTAAAGACTTCAGACGACGGAATTGATAAGGAATATGACCTCCCCGACTTGCCCGCATTAGCTTTCTATCGGCATAAATTTAGAACTATCTATGACGGAGATCTAATGCATGAAGAAGCAATTCTTAAATGGGTTTTGGATCTACATGACTCGCAGCCTGATGTTATTGAAAATGTTGATAGAAAAACTTTAAAGGATCTTATTAATGATGTCGAACACCTGGCAGTATTTTTCTGTGAGTATAATATATAATAAGAGTTAATTATTGATTACAAGTGTAACAAGACATAAAAAAGTATTTAACTTATATGTTGGACTTATTCGAGTGTTATTAAAAATGTGATAATTTTTTTCGTCAGTCATTCGCAAAGAATATTTTCGAAAATACAAATAAGTTTATTTCAGATAATGAGAAATGCGATACTTGTGAAGAAATTCTCGAGGAGTTAGAAACTATTGACGATGACACAGATAAGCATGGAATACAATTTGTTAAGTCGAAAGATTCGAAGCTGGCGTCTGATATTGGTATTTTCAGTTTCCCTGCTTTAGTTTATTATGAAACCGGAGTGCCGATCATGTATGATGGTAAGTACCCGAAAGTAAGGATATAAGTATTTTATTTTTTTATTTTCATAATTTCTTGTATATATCTATTCACTCTCGAAGGCAAGACCACTTTAAATGATTATGGGCGTTATTTAGTATTAGGGAGTAACGTTCGTGTTAAGAAGATGTCTTAGTGTGCATGTCACGATTAAACTACACGAGTAAAATCTTTCAGCACAGATCTCTCAGTGAACTGTTCTGAAAGAGAGCAAAAAACAAATTAGATTATATTTTTTAAGTTTAGTTTATAAAAAATAAAAATTCATGGAGTGGCGCGCCTTCATGAGTAAATATTTATGTAAAATATTAATACTATAGACGGGATAGCGCTATTGGTATCTGGGTTGGTACATACCACCATTTGTTCCATTGCCAAATAGCAATAATTTGCATTGCTGTGTTCAAGTTTGAAGGAATAGTGTCAGGGTAATTACGGGCACAAGGGACATAATATCATCTTAGTTCCCAAGACTGATGGCGCATTTGTGATGTAAGGAATGTTGAATACATCTTACAGCGCCATTGTATATGGGTGGTGGTAACCACTTACCATCAGAAGACAGTGGTTACAATATAAGAATGAAAATTCTTTTATTTAAAATAATTTCACAATATTTAAACCTTTGTCCTGTTTATAGGTGACTTAAAGAACGAAAATAAGGTTCTCCAGTGGCTAGTAGATCAAAAAAGTAAGAATCCACATCCATTTAAAAAGTTTATTATGTAATATCTGTTTAAGGTCTAAGGATTTGTTGATGTATTACGAATAATAAGTTACAAAATATTACGTGCATGACATCATTCTTGACATCTCTTTAAATAAAAAAATGTTTTACTATACCTACGCCTTAAATGCTGGATGTTTGAGCTATGTCATTTTGCATGACAGTTACTAATGCCTGCAGGTGAAGATAGCCACCGACCAAAAAAAAAAGTTTATCCTAAATCAAAGGCCAAAGCAGATGTTGATAAAAAACCGGGGTTTCTACGCAGTGGAAGCAATAAAGAGT